>NC_092521.1:167521104-167821104 GCF_037038585.1 Patagioenas fasciata | reverse complement strand
TTATAATTCCATCTTCAACCACAAGGTCCCAATGTTGTTTGGGACCCCAGCCAAAATTGTAGGTATGGATTTGCTTGACACTCACTGCTGTTGGCTGACCCTCATGGCCTGCAGAAGGAATGTCTCAGCCGACATCATAAAACCACCCACTGGCTTAAATACTATAACCCTGGCTCCTCCTTTGTCCCACTGGCAGCCAGGTAGTCCTCCCCATCCCTTCTGCTTCTTTCAACACTGCGGAGTTTAATTTTCTCATATTTCCATATCTGAAGTCCCTCGTTAATATTAACTAGCTGACTTTCACAAAACAACCCTGGGAAGAAGGTGTGTTATTACATGTTGTTGGATATATGGAGACTGCAAGATGTACAGAAAATGTCCAGACCTTCCCAGCATTTAGAGTGGTGAAAAGTCTAAATTCTGTTGTTTCAGAGCACTGAGCTTTTGCAATACTTACATTTGCTCAGAGCATAGGTCCCAGATGAAAGCTACATTTTTCAGTTTCCTGCCGGTTTTGGAGCCCAGTTCTTCTTGGTTTCACTGTTGTGGTCATCAGGTTGAAGTACAGCTCTGCGTAGTTTAAATTGAGAAGGTTAATAGATCCAAGTGCAAAATCTGTTTACCTTGGAGTTTTTTAAATGTCATGCAGTCATTTCCATTGCTTGTGGCTTTCAAAGTTATTATTTTTAATAGTAGTAGCATTGTAGCACAAGTGTTCCACTTTATAACAGAGACTTATTATCCATCAGTTTTGGGAAATCAGAAACTTATCTGTAAAAGATAGAACGTGTAGGGTTTGTTGCTTTTATTGTTGCAGTTTTCTTATATTTCGGCTTCTAGATTTTGAGTTTCAGGAAAATCATATTGCCAAGTAATTCTCTGCAACAATTACATCTAAGTTAAGATCAAAGAGGGCATTTATTGTGATAAATAATGTGAGAGTTAGAAGCTCAGGTGTTCATTTGTTTCTGTTCTTTCTGTTCATTCATTCTGAATGTCTTGTTCAGACACTTGGGTACAGATGATAAGGGTTTAGATTTCATTGTAAAAGGCAAGACTGAAAAATTCGATTGATCGTTACAAAAAAATAGTGTTGCATTTTGTAGAAATACACCCAAGGGGTGGGAAAGGAAGATTTTTTACTTTTTCGTGGATGAATCCTAAGGCCTTGGTCTTCAAAACACGCCAAGCTCTTCAAGCTTCTTCTGGGTCTCAGGGTTCATCTTCACTTTTGCTTTACAAAGACACTTCTCTGGACAAACTGGAAAAACAAGAGTGACATACATTAACCTGATATTTCAAAAGATTTGAGAAGATTATCCCATTCTGCTCTCATTGAGAGCAATGAGAGCCTTCCTGCCTTGATTACAAACAACAGGAGTTAGACACTTGAAAGCGGAGACAGAAATAATTAGGTAGATATGTGTCGTGTTACTAATAGGTGGATATTTCCTCCTCTTTGAGATAATTTTGAGCATTTTCACTGCTGAACTCTTCCCCTGCAAGGCAAGAGATGTCACTTTGTGAAGTAATCCCTTTCGCCAAGATCAGGTTATTTTCTGCAAAGCAGTGATGCTCTACAGGGAAGTATTTTGGCCTGTCAATCAGGTACTTCCAGAAGAGACAGCACAACATTGGGCACCATCCTTAATTGCAGGTTCAGACTCCTTTCCATCACGCACTTCGGGTCTTTGGGTGTTCACATTTTTAGAAACTCCTACCATTATCAGAGCTCATGCAGAAAACACAGTGAAAGAAAACGTGACAGCTCAAACAAAAAAACAAAAATGGAAGCCACAACTTTTACATTTTTTAGGCCACATCTTCTTTCATGTCCTTGATCCTTATTCCACATCTAATGAATTAGGCAGGTGAAAAGTGCTTATTGGTAATAGTCTGAGGCTGGAAACAGCTCAGCTGACACTGAGGTTTCACATGACAGAAATAGCGTTCCACTGAGATCCGTCATCCATTAAGCTAATTTTCAGGATAATACACTAAGACACAGGGCTACTGCTCAGCATAAGTGAACAGAATGGTAAAACGCATCCAAACAAAAGATATTAAAAATGTTTTGGGACTTCCAGTGTGTGCACACTGCCAGGTTAAAACTGTGTAGGGTAAAGGATCCTCGGAAAGGTTTCCTGTCCAGATGGTAGGTGGTGAAACCAATGGATGGGCCATGATTCAAGTCAGGATTAATTTACTTAAAAATCTGTGTCTAGTGCCACTTGCTACCCTGGCATGTTTCACCTGGCCTGCATCAAATGGTGTCATGTATACAGACCCAATGGGACATCCCAAAAACCTTGTTGCATCTCTGATATTAGCAAATGCTTATGAGCATGAAACTGGGTGGGCTCAACGCCCAGTGCCAAACGAACTGAATCACTCTGGTTTTTGTTCATGGTATTGTTTGTATCTGTATCAGCTGTAAATAATAGAATCATTACGGCTAGAAAAGACTCTCAAGACCATCGAGTCCAACTGTTCCCCCAGCCCTGGCACTACCCCACGTTCCTGAGAACCTCATCTCCCTCTATTCAACCCCTCCGGGGATGGTGACTCCAGCACTGCCCTGAGCAGCCTGTTCCAATGCCCCACAACCCCTTCCGGGAAGAAATGGTTCCTATGATCCAATTTAAACCTTCCCTGGTGCAACTTGAGGCCGTTTCCTCTAATCCTATCCTAATTGAAGCATAGATACCCCAGAGACAAGACATCTGCACTTATATTTCTGTAAATGTGAAACGGAACACTGCATGCAAAGGCTACCTTTTGCCATCTTCCTCATAAATGTTCTTGAAGATATCTCGTGCAATACATTTTCTGTTGGTTTTGCAGTCAGGTCTCCCATGCCCTGAAAATAAACCCAGAAGCTCCTCTGGTATTTAAGCCAGTGATTTCAGAGTCATCAGCACTCCAATTAAGTTACTTTGATTTGCTACAGATACATTTCTGCATAGCGCTAATTTTGATGTAGCACAGCAAATCCAGAAATTACAGTTAGCTTCTATTTCTATTCCAAGCACTGTCTGAGTTTTCCTGCTTAGCAGATCATGACCAGGACTCATAGGCATTATCAAAATTGCAAAAATTGCCCAGATAACAACACCACAGTGCAATGCAATATGGAAGAAACAGCAGAAACTTTCTGACACTGCTAGCTGCTTAATGCTTTGCATGTCATCTTGCTCTGCCAAATCCATGCTTTCTGCTTATCAGGATGGTTTCTGAGAACCAAAACAGTCTCTAGTTTTCCAAAGGTGCTGTTGTGAACCTGAGTAGGGCCCCAGAACTTTGAAAAATTTACCCATCTCTTCAGGTTTAGAAAGGAGCAGAGATTTAGACCCATGGAAAGAACATGGAATGTAATTGAATTCTATACTGAAAAAACACCTCAGAAAGTACAAGAAATCCCAGTTTAGTAGCACTGCCAGGAATTCCAGAAGTTTCTTAGATTTAAATATCAATTTAAGTTGTGTTACAAACCCCTGCCAATATTACAAATATGTTTTTACCTTTAAAATGCCATTAACTTGAAAATTGGTTGCTAATTTTTGCAGGTGTTTCACTGCTGTTAAATACGCATGTGTTTGTTTATAGATGAAAGTGTTTAAATGCTTCAACCCATCTATATGATGGGGAATGGGACATTATCCATCCTGTAACTAAGCCTTAGCCTCACAGTTCAATGTTCTGTTCATATCAATCCAAATTTCCCTTGTCTTCCGTTATTAGTAGAACATTTTAATCGTGTGGAGATGCAAAAGTGTCAAGTTTTGTAAATCTTTGTTGGATTTGTGATGATTTTGACAAGATCTAGCCTCCTTACAATGAGACGTTTGTGCAGAAAGCCTTCTCCACTCACTCTATCAATTATTGCTAATGACGCTTGATGGCAGTTCTGAACAGACTGTCACAGAACAAAAATTATAGCAATACCATAGAAAATAATTTGACTGTACAAATAACCAATGAATGTATGAATACATCCCCTCTTTATCTCACCCAACATTCGCTAGTCATTTAAAATAAAGAACGCAGAAATAATGTTAATATGAAAGTGGAAGTATGAGTAAGCTTGGAGTGGCTAAAATGCAAATGTGAAACTATCTAGGATAATATTGATATAGCCAGAACTCTGAATCTTGCTAGCCAACAGAAACAAAATAACTGGAAAGAGTAGAATTTTGTTGTCTGGATAGGTAGTGAGAAGTTCACTACTGACCTCAATAAATGCAGGGTAAGGTACCTGGACAACAGGAGGCAATGTTCTTTCCCATATTCATAGATTATGTTTTTATAGGAACTCAAATAGGAAGCCAACAGGAATCCTTGACAATACAGGCAGATATGTATGTGATTTTCTACTTTTTTTTAATTATTATTTTTTTTCCTCCACTGAAGGGGTATTTGTTATGTAAAAAATGCTGTTCTGTAGTGTTTCTGTGTGGAAAGCTGAATGTGGAAATGATGAAGGAGAATTTTGGCTGCCTGGCTTTCCATGTGTGAAAAGACTTGAGAGGTTTGGATGTCATCTTGTTTTTCCTTCGCTGAGTGAGGAATCTGATCCAATCTCTCAGTGAGGTTTTTTCCGTTTTAGATTGGCCATGGAAAAGAAAGAATATCTTTTGAAGCATTTGAAATTGTTTTGCTTATGATTGTCCCATCAGTGAAGGGGATTTTGCACCCCTAAATAGGACTGCTAGACCAACCCAGCAGCCTTCCTGTTGGCGTATTTGAATGTATCAGGCACTTAAAATGTGGGTTATGAGCACAAAAATAACAGCCTACTATGTCTGCTATTCAGTGATGTGAAACCTTAGAGTGACAGAAGCTTGCATTCCAATATTGAGGGTGTCAGGGTCATCTGATCAAGTAGGTGAGATCTTCATTTGATAAGTCTCTATAATATCCTAGTTTGAGGTTGCTGCAGGTCTTGCTCTGACACTGACTATAAAACCTTTCTACAGTCTATAGTCCTCTTACACAACCTTGCTGTCATTCTTAGCAAGAGGAGTGAAGTGTTCTCCTTCCATCAAGTCATCAGACCACCCCTGTATTCTTGTCCTCACACTGCTGGTAGGATTATTAACCAGCACTGGGAACTAACCTCTCCCCTTGGCCTTTCTAATTACTATTGAGAGAACTGCAGCCTAAGAGCAAGGTGTTTCTGAGTTACTATATTTTTTTTTTAATGAAAGATTTTAGTGAGGACAAGCATGAAGTTGAAGGTTATGCCATGAATCCATCATGCCCTGTCAACTCCCATCGTTCTCAGTACTGTGAAATAAAAGTGATGTCCAAAACTGAAATGTGTAATAACCATTTCAGGGTTTTTTTGACATTTTTGCGCCTTAGAATAGAACCAGGTTTGTTGGTTTAAGAAGCATGAAGGCACCTTCTGGGTTTCCTATTACTTTGAAGTACATTCAGCCCATAGTGTGGAAGTTGTAGTGTTTGTGACATGTAGCATACAGGCGTCTCTGAATATGGCCAATTGACATCAGGTTATTCCATTCTTAGTACTCCATACTAAGATATGAAGTCTTATATGACATGACACAGTATCTTAGGACCAATGCTGCATGGACTCTCATGTCTGGAGGGCACAGTGCCCATTCTGACAAGTAGAGACCCTTTATCCTGCAGGTAAGCGTCAGTCATACAGCTCTTACCTCTACCTTCACCTTCAAAAATGTCATCTTCCACTCACTGACTTCCTGGAGTTTTGTGTCATCAACAAACTTGCTCACAGTACACTCTGCCACATCATCCAGATGATTAATGAAGATGCTAAACAGGACTGAACGCAGCGTTGACCCCTGGGGTGCACTGCTAGCTCCTGGCCTTCAACTAGCTTTCATGCACTGGTGAGCACCCTCTTGGCCTGGTCATTCAGGCAGTTTTCAGCCAACCTCTTTATCTGTTTATCTGGTCTATACATAGACAGTTTTTCTACGAGGGTCTTAGGAACACAGTGTCAAAGGTCTTACTGAAATTTAGGTAGACAACATCTGCAGCTCTCCTTTCATCTTCCAGGCCAGTTATTAAAATGCAGAAGTTTATTGGGTTGATCAAAATTGACTTTCCCTTTGTGAAGCCATGTTGACTACTCTTGTTGATATTCTTGTCCTTCATATGCCTGGTAATGGTTTTCAGAATTAGTTGCTCTATCACCTTCTCAGGGATTGAGGTGAGGCTGACTGGTCTGCAGTTCCCTGGGTCCTCCTACTTGCCCTTTTTGAAGATAGGAATGATGTTTGCTCTCCTCCAGTCTTTGGACACTTCTCTCCATGCCCAAGATCGATCAAAGATTACCAAGAACAGCCTTGCAATGACTTCTGCTGGCTCCCTCAGCACTCATGCATGTGTCCTGTCAAGGCCCATGGACTCCCTCTGCTACTGGAGTTATGATGCCTGAACCTGCTTCTGCCAGCTGCTTTGTGGCAAAATGAGGTTTCAGGAACCAAGACAAAAAAAAAGTGGATTGACTGCCCTAAAATTGGAACAGGCATCAGTCATCACATTCGTAACCACATGGTTTGGAGGAGAATCAGGTCCCTACTGTTACAAAAAGGGAAATTCCAGATTGCCTTGGCACCTCGCCTCAACTCCTCACTGCAGTGTCCCATTATCTGTGGAGCTTTTGGAGGGAACCAGAACCTGAAAAATATTACATCACCTCCTGGGCAAGTGACACTTGTTTCTTGTGGCAGGACAGTTGGACAGATGGCCCTGTCATATCCAGTGTATAAGGCAATTTTTAAGACAGATAATACTTCGTAGTTGTGTCTCTGCGCACAGTACTCTGTACGGTGCTCAGATATTTCATCTGCTTGTTCACACAAAAGACAGGATGAAGACTATTTGTCACACAGTATTTTAACTTCCTCCATCTTCCTAAGAAAACGCACCCAATTGTGCTGTCTGTGTCTGTTTACCTGTTTGTGTGTCTCTTCATCTTGCCTCTACATACCTCCCTCTACATCCTTCCCCTCAACAACCTTTTTTAAAACCAAGTGTTAGCGTCGACTGAATTCGATAGATGCATTCTCAAGAATACAGATTCTGTGGAGATTTTGTAGCAAAAGCTCCTCAAATAGAGGAGAGAAACCTTATTAATAACTCCCCTAATATAAGGAAGAATAATTTTGCCTCTTATAGGCATAAGAAGATCTGTGCAGGAAAGAGCCACTTCCAGACTTCCTGAGTTTCACTGCTGCTTGAAGTAAAGTGTTTCCAAATTACAACAGGGCCCCATTGTTAATCCCTATCCTGGATGTCATCAACACACTCTCCCTGGGCTAATTTTTCAACACGTTCTACCACCTCCTCATACTTAATTTTCCTCTTAAAGACCTTATAAGTGCAGCAATTTACGATCAAGCCCACTCCCTCTTCCTCTGATGAGGCTCTTTGGGCAAACTCTTCACACTTAAATGTTACAGTAGAGCCACTAAGAAACTTGAACTTCTGGAAATAAATTTGGCAGCCAGTTGGCAGTTAATGACTATTTGACTTCATACTGTAGAAACATATCCAAGAAAACAAGCATAATCTTAAGGACATTTATTTTTGCTACTATTGCCAGTTAAATCAAAACATTTTGTTGAGTTTTTTCAGCTTTTCCTACTTCTATCTGAATGATGTTTGGTTGTGACTTTTTATTTTTTTTTTTAATAAAATACTTTTTAAATGCATGTGTGAATTTGAAGAGTTATGATTACTCTGTTTCTTCTTCAGGTGCAAACACTGAGAAAACAATGCTTAACTTTGACAAAAAATAAATATTGATAGGTAAAACTTTCATATGATTATGTCATGAATGGGAATCTTTTATTGTAATTCTCAAAAGAAAACAAATGGTATATTGGCCTAACCTTACAAAGAGTTACATGTTTCACTTTGGAGCTCTAGTTGTATTTGGGAGCAGTGTGATGAAATGGTTGTGGTACTTTCTTAGTAGTAAGGAAATGCAGTTTCTAGTTTGTGTACTACTTTCTGAATAAAATCAGGTACTGTCTCTTTGATCAGCCATTTCTTCTGCAGAAAGCCTCACTGTTAGTAGATCTGGAACTTGGAATTTCACAGTGACTCTTGTGATGTGAATAACAGCACATTCTGTGGGTCTCTGTCCCATTGAGATCAGGAGAGACAGAGTTAGTGCCAAAGGCCAGAAAGGAAGAGGTCACCAGAAGGACATCTTTCCTACCACCACAGTCCTGTCTTGTCCACACATCCCACATCCTTCTCATCTCCATGGCTTGACTCTATGGATCTCTCTACCCAATTTGGAAAGAATTTCCACATTCATTCCCATGTTTGTCTCTGCTGCTGGACATGAAAAGTACACGCTAGAGTAATAGGAGGGGAAAGATTAACCCTAATTCCTCCACTGGCCACCACTTCCTGAGACATTATCTCACTTTTGGCAGGTGGAATTATATACCTATCAGATTGAGTGAAACATGGCTTCAGTCTGCTTTTACTGCCATCAGGTGCAGGGCAGTGTGAAGGAGGAAAATGCGACAGCCTGTATGTATGGGAAGTACAGATTTATGGTGAAAGCTATGGGTGTTTTGACCATCTCATGAACATTGTCTAGTTCAATACATGCAATCTGATCATACAATATTGCATAGTACCCCTTCTCTCACCTTCTAAACATCCCATACGTGGTTTATGGTGCTATGTAGTGCAAATGATCACAATAGCCTCTTCAACTTCTGATGTCTGCAGAGGAAGGTGAATTTAACCTAACTCTAGCTATTTCCAGTGTAAAGATCTGCATCTGAACTCATCATTTCAGAGCCCCTTCTTATTCAAGAGCAGAAGCAGTTTAAGTGTAGTTCACCTAAACTACTAAACTTCAGTATGAGACAGATTGCATTAACAACTTCACTGGTTGGATCATCACAGATGTCCGTTTGATGACTGAATAAACATCTCAGATGAAGATGTCAGAGGAACTGGTGCTTCATTTCTGCACTATGTGCACAACTGCCATATCTTCTAAATAGTTAGAGCAGTAGGTAGAAAATCTCACCAAAATCCTTTAAATACAGTATTTTCTGATCTGTTCCTCCTTTTATTCTCTCTGTCTCTCTCCTCCCCTATTTATTCCTCTAAAATAATTGCTAATGCTGTTTAATTGCTTGCCATCATCCTTTCTAATGGAAAAGTAATTTTTATTGTGTGTAAATGAGATCTTTGTTCTTTTAGCAATTTTTTCTTCTGTAACAGGGTCTAAGTAATGACATTTGCTCTTTTCCTTTGCCCATATACTCAATATATTAAGGTATTTGCTTTTTCAATGATAGCATTGTGTTTTTAGAATGGACACCGTTCTTTTTGGTGTGTTCAGCCTGGGAAACCCATTGTGAACAAATTTGGTAACAATTAAAGATTAATTAACTACAAAATGAGAAGAAACCTCAAAAGACACTCATAATTTGAAAGAACATTCAGAAATTTTAGTTACTCATTGCCTTCTTTGTTTATGAATTTTGTTGAGAGACAGAAGTACGCGGAGATGGATGGCTTTCAAGCAGGACTAAAAAAGTACCAAAAATTTCAAAAAAGAGTCTGAAAACCTGATCTAGACTTTCCATGCTGGTAGATCAAAAGGTTCTGGATAAGCATCTGGATTCTTCAGTTTTTCCATCTGAGTCAAACTCTCCTTCCAGTCCTCCTGGGATTCTCCTGTGAGTTGTAACAATGTCTGCGTAAAACTCAGCTTCATTTCCTTGTCTTTTGCTTTCCTCTCCCAATGAATAAATACAAAAAAAAAAAGAGGCCTACAGATCCAATTGCACCTATTTTGAGCTTGGATCAGTGCCGGGGAACTCATCACAACTAGAGCTTGGCAAAGGAGCTTCAAGCTGGCGGACCAAGCATTTGGCAACTAAGACAGCAAGTGAATAGCTATGGCTGGCAGCTTTTCTTGGATTGTAAAATGTGAACATGGGAGTTAGAAGGTCAGCTCACATTGGACTCTCATTCCCTTGGAGGAGAGTCAATGATTTTGGTGATTTGTCAGCCTAAGAGTCTTCATCCATCGCCATTTGACTTTGGAGATGCAGACACTAGCTTAGAGATCAAAAATAACTGTAGGAATCAGGACAGGATGAGCAATGTGCATCAAATGACAAGAAAAATAATACAGAAATCTGAAAAATGTTAAGGGCATTAGCTTATTAATGGCACAGTTATTACAGTACTAGGCAAACACCCTTTCTGACATCCAGCTCTGATGGCTGCGTCCCAAAGTGATGTGGAGATGGCTTGGAATCAGTCAGCAAAATAAATTGATTCTGTGCTGGGAAACAAAGTCATCCAACACTTTTGCTTATGTCTGAGACCTTGACAAGAGAAAGGGCATGTACCCATGCTAACAGACTTGTTTGGTACCGTGGCATCCCATGCCAAGATAACAGGCTCTGTACAACAAGAAGCATTTGTATTCCTGATAAACAAAAGCTTACGCATCCACTTGGAGACAATACTAGCAGCCTTCAGAAGAACTGCCAACAATAGCATCCCACCATAGAAAGTCAAGATTCTTGTCCTAGAATGGCATCCAATTTATTGCTCTTAATAATACATTTTTTTTTCCTGTGGCAATGCCTACAAGTTTTTGCTCTTATTAATTTTAATTGTTTCTACCCATCTTTTTATGGTATTTAAAATATTATGAACTCTTTGATGATGCGTGGACTCTTCTGAAAAGCTTGGGAGTTGCCTAAATATAGGCAAAAAACACTGGCTGTGAATAAAACTAGATGCACTGACGAATCTCCAACCAATACTTGAATGCATATCTCTGTTCCTCTCACTGTTTACATTCCTGCGTATCTTTTTTCTTGCAAATCAAAGCAAAAAGTACTGAAGAATATAGAAAGTATGGGCAAATGCAGCTCATTCAATTCTTGCCAGGGTAATAACTAAAGGAACATTTGCAAATGGACACTTGGGTGTTAAGCTTACATAGACCTTGCAAGTTTTTTGATAGGATGAAGGTGCCTTGATTTAACTGCAAGCCTAACTAAGTAATAACTACAAAATTCACCTTATTAAGGTTTCCTTAATTATGGTGCTTCTTTGAGATTCCTGTGCTGTTACATTATCTCTTTGATACAAGCTATTACAGTGCCTTACACTACAGAATGAGCTACCTGGGGGCCTTAGTGCCAAATGATTTTATTGTCCAGAAATCACCGAGTTTTCTAAATTGTGTAGTAGCATCAGCAGTATATTTTTCTCTCCAGCTTGTATTCTATATCTAGTAACATTCTCTGGGAACAAAATTAAGTAAAGCCTTATCTTGCAGTTGGTCCTGCTGTTGTCTCATTCAGACAAGGATGTCGAGATTGTCTGCAAATGAGGCAGTGCGAGAGTTGATCTGTGTCTCCATAGGAAATCTCCAAAGCAAAACCAGAAGGCCAAAATGGGAATCTGACTTCTATCAGATAAACACACTATATCAGTTTTCTTTTCTGTTTGGATGGTTTCCTTCCACCACCTAGTTCTTTGGAACTACCCTTTTCCCCAAAAAATAAGACCTACCCCTAAAATAAGCCCTAGCATGATTTTTCAGGATTTTTGAGGATGTTCAAAATATAAGCCCCACTCCAAAAATACGCCCTATTTACAGTTCGTTTTAAAAGTCAATTAAATAGTGTCCAGGCAGCTATGCATCTAAAAAATAAGTTTTGGAGCAAAAATTAATATAAGTCCCTGTCTTATTTTGGGGGAAACAGGGTAGGTGATCTTGAAGGTCCCTTCTAACCCAAATCATTCGATGATTTAACACCTCCACCTTTCCATCCAGCTCCCTGAGATGTGCTCCACCAGGTCTTCAGGAACATGCACCTTCAGGGGTACAAAGCATTTCTAACAGTAAAGCTAGTGACAATATTGAAACCGAGCCTTCCGTGGGAATCCACAAATTGACTCACTGTTTCCTCTAATATCAAAGAGGTCTTAATTTGTAGCGGTACCTACAAAATGATCTCCTGAACACTCAATCTGTTCCTCATTTCTTTTGGTAGCATGAGTCTAATTAGTTGCTTCTCAGTCACTAATTTGAGGCTATCATTAGTGCAACAGTCTCCAAGTTTGCCTTGAGGCAGGGAAGCTGACGAGTAATTACACACTTCAGCTCATCTTCAGAAGGGAAAAAAAAATAATTGCTTGAGAAAAGCATCTGCGTGATGGTTTGGTTTGTTAAACACTCACTTCAGCCAGCCTGGTGAGAAAGCCATGCTGGGGGAACAATCATCTCAGCTGCATCCCAGCAAATCAGCAACTTCGGTATTTCACCCCAATTAGCTGTGGTCCAAGACTTTAGGTTGATTATTAATTATGTACATCTCAAAGACTGGTTGTTTAGGAATGGTAATGGATAACACAGGGCCAGAGAAATAGTCCTCTGGTCTGCTGTTCTCTTTTGAAATGGCTGGTGTCATCTACTTTAGAGGATGATGCTGGAAAACCCTTAGTTTAACGGCATCGCACAGTTCAGTGAACAGCCTGTTTTGGAGAAAAGCACCTTCCTGTTCCCACTCCTTTGACAGAGGAAAGCTTATGTATCTAGATAGATAGATAGATAGATAGATAGATAGATAGATAGATAGATAGATATCTTGAATATTTGGTTGGGTTGTTTCTAATTTACTATTTTAACTCCAGACATCTGTCCTCTGTCAACTCAGTCATCTTCTGCATCACACTGTAGAAGCAACATACAGTTTCATTCAACATTACATCATCCCAGTGAATTCCATGGGTTCATTTTTCACCATGGGCATATTTTTGTTTTCATGGGTTCCCGCTTTTGTCCTTTTTCTGCACTTGTTTTCCTTTTCCACTCCACACACCCCTCAACTTGCATGTCTCTTGGCTTAAATGAAGGACAAAATAATTGCATTAGTTCAGTAAGACAGGAAGCTTTTGTGATGCTAACTTTCTAATGATCAGAGTATTATGATGCCAGATCTAAGTAGCAGCAGTGGTATTTAAAATAAATTTAGTTAATGGATCAAGACTGAAGTTCAGGGTCTGTGCGTGTGCTGAATGTCCCAGATTACACTGTAATAAATGCAGAGCCAGTCAACACAGTCAACTGAATGCAGACAGCAACTCAGTTCTTCCTAAGGAAGACAATCATGGGGGTATTCAGCTGACCACGTCTAGTGTCCATATGAGATGCCCTAGGGCATCTGATTTACCTTCCAGATGACACTGCAGGAAGACGTGGGTCTCACTTAGCTCACGTATAAAATTTGGCAGCCCTGTGTGCATATCTCACATGTCCTGAGGTGTTTCTAGTACTTCTAGTTTTCACACTTCAGGAAAGTCAATCTCACACTGTTGTGCCTGTTGAATCACCCTCCAAACTCTGTTAACTAGTTTTTCCACTGATGATGATGTGGACTCATGCTCCTAGCTCACATGTAGACGTCTCCATGTAGCCAACTCCATTTAGTTATGTTCTTCTGCAAGATGTCTGCTATTCCTTAAGCCATAAGACAAACATTCCCTCTAACCTGAAGTGGTGGTTCCCAAGTAGGCTACATATATAACATGACAAAATAAGAATGGGTAAATTTAAGAACTAGAAGTTTCCCCTCTTTTTGGTAAAGAAATCTGGACACTTATTAATGTGAAGCCCAAGATGGGTATTGGATCTGATCTCTGCTCTGAAAAAGGATGTGTCTGTGTGGGACCTGCCACCTTTGCCATATATGTAGAAGAGGTGTAACTATTTGATATTCTTACCATAAATGGCTATTATTAATGTTTTCTGGGCTGCCTTCAGGCCAAGAAGTTTTGGGATCCCAAATCTGTCTGCATTCCTACAAGTAGATATGACCTTAGTTTTGTTTCTTCCATTGGGCATTGTCCAGCCAAATCATTTTGCTCTTTGGAAAAGGGTTGCCTCTAACATTTTATTTGTAAAGCACCCAGCACACTGGACTCTGATCTTGGCTGCAGTGTTTATTTGTGGTTTCATTGAAGTCATCACTAGTATTTCATAAACGAAAATATCTGTAGAGGAAAACAGAGGAATTACGATACATCATTTCTAGCTCTTATTTTCATGGCTCTGTGTCCAGGCCTGGAGTCTGTAAATAAATAAATGTGTTTTTTCCACATATTGCATTTATTTCTTTTCAATATGAACACTAATAAAACAGACAAAATTGGGATCAGAAGCAATTAGAATCCTATTACCAGAAATGGAGCAGGATTTTTTGAATTAACCTTTTTTTTTACTGAAAAGGAGAAGTAAAGAGGGACGACTCGATTACAGATCCCAAACGGCAACATTATATTTTAAAAAAAGGAGGGGACATACAACCGTGACTGAGACTATTGTTAAAGTCTGTGGCTCTATGCTTTCTTCATTAATTGGTTATTAAGTGTTAATCTTCGGAGACATTATTTGTTTGTATTAAATTAAAAGTTAACTGTCAGCTCCACTCTGCATTATGAAGCATTAGTACAGTATTGGATAATAACAAGCATGTCATAGATCAAACAGTATTTGGGCATAATATCTTCCAAATAATCTTCCTGGAAGCATACAAAAAAAAAAATCCAAAAGTGCAAGTACATGTTTCTACTCTCCAGATGATTATTTAATTATTCAATGAATTTTGCATGCAAACTTCAGGATCATCTCTTGGATACTGTCCTGCTCCTCCTTCCTTCTTTTAGATCTAAGAAAATGATGTGAACCTTTGCAGTCTAAGGCACAACTTCAGCAAGATGAGGTGATATGTGAACTGTCACTGCGAGACCCCCTCGGGCAAAGAAGGGCACGTGGAAAACGTTAAGTAGTGGCAAAGGGGTTTAAGTGTTCAGTATTGACCTGAATCCTCTTTTGGGTACTTATATGGGCATTTTCCTAATGCGCTTCTTGATGGTTTCCTAGGAGAAGGAGGCTGGTGTCTACAGACACCTAGAGGTTTAAAAGATGCGTAGTTGAGGTTTTTAGGGACATAGTTTAATGACAGTGTTGGGTTAACAGTTGGAGTCTACGATCTTGAGGGTCTTTTCCAACCAAACTGATTCCATGATTCTAAACGCTACAACTTTTTGCAAATTCCACCTTTCCTCTTCCTTTCCCAGATGGACCCACAGTCTAGTTTTGATCAGCACTCAACTGGGAGGCAAACAGAGACACTTATTCACATGTTACTTAGACAATTATTATGATCAGTGATGACCCACAAACCCCCAGAAACCAGGCTCTATGCATACAGTTCTGAAGAGATATGAGAAATGAACCTTCATGACTTAGCTCAGAACCAAAAGTGCAAGACTATCTTTTCTTTCTCCCAAATTATTTTTCACTTTGGTGTTTTGTGCACATTTTTAGAATGGAAGATGTTGTTCTAGGTAAGTTTAATTAAGAAAAATGTCTGATCACCTGCAAATCCCTCTAATGGAAACAAGAAATCCAACGTATCTCCTCACAGGTATCATCCAGATCTATTTTTTACATTATTTTCTGTAACAATTCTCCAAAACAAAAATCACCACCACAGATTGGATTTATTATCAAAACAGAAGAGCAAAGTTTGAGTGAAATTTTTCTCCATCATTTACTACTGCCATGAAAACCCACATAAGAACCAGACAATTCTAGCATGGAACAGGCACTCATTTTTTTTCCATTGTGATGGAAGTGTGGACCTCTCATAGTGTTCATGTTATCAAGTATATAAGACATCGGCACCTTCAAAAAAATAAACAAACACACCCCTCCAAACAAACAAAGCAAAAAATCCCAATAACCAAATCCCAACAGCTGTATATCAAGTTTTTTTAAAAAAAAAATCTTGCAGTTTTTAGCTTTCTGTGTCACTCCCTAGTAAATTTATACCAGAAATTATACCAGAAGAGAATGGCCATTCTTCAACATGCTGGATCCAGTGGTGAACTACAGGGTTCTTAAGGATTAGAAAAATGCAAAAAGAGCCTTCAGTTCTGTTTGAGGTTAGTTGTAGTCAGAAACCATTGCCAGCTGAAAGCTTTTCCCATGGCACAAGTGGACAGTAACCACAGATGTATTTCCAGGCCTCAGCTGATCTCCATAAAAATTGACTGTGAGATGAGGTCAGGCCACCTTGCAGGCCAGGTCAATGATGACCACTCAGCAGCTGAAGCTGACCTGTTCTGCAGATGAAGCCTTGGCACTGCTCACCCTTTTTGTATGTGAAGATTTCCCTTCTGGGCTTTCCAAACGTGTGTTCTCTGATTTATTTTCTGCTCATACAGTAGGGAAGATAGGCTAATGCATTAGCAATAACACTAGTGTATGGGATATCTGCGAACTTCTTCCAAGTTCCATCTCAGATGCATTGGATGATTCTGCTGGCTCACTTTGGGTGGGATTCATCTCACCCAGCTTTATATGCCTGCAAGGCAGATATCTACAGCTACACTAGTCACACTTGGCTGCTTTCACAGTTGATGGAGACACATCACAATTTTAAGGTATGGCTCATCTCCCTTCTTTTTTGCCATCTACTTCATGATGATGCCTACATTTGGCCAGAAAAATTCCACTGCTGAGTCTAAGCTCTCTTTTTAAAATAAATATTCGTAGAACTGTAGAACGGTTTGGGTTGGAAAGGACCTTAAAGATCATCTCATTCCAACCACCCTGCCATGGGCAGAGACACCTTCTACTAGACCAGGTTGCTCAAAGCCCCATCCAATCTGGCCTTGAACAGTTTCAGGGATGGGGCATCCACAGTTTCTCAAGGCAACCTGTTCCAGTGCCTCAACAACCTCACGGTGAAGAATTTGTTCTTTATACCTAATCTAAATCTCCCCTCTTTCAGTTTAAAACTATCACTCCTTGTCCTATCACTACATGCCCTTGTAAAAAGTTGATCCCCAGCTTTCCTGTAGGTCCCCTTTAGGTACTAGAAGGCTGCTATAAGGTCTCCCTGGAACCTCCTCTTCTCCAAGCTGAACCCCAACTGTGTCAGCCTGTCTTCACAGGAGAGGTGCTCCAGCCCTCTGAGCATCTTCATGACCTTCTTCTGGACTCGCTGCAACAAGTCCATGTCTTTCTTATGCTGGAGCCTCCAGAGCTGGACATAGTGCTCCAAGTGGGGTCTCATCAGAGCAGAGTAGAAGGACAGAATCCTTCAACCTGCTGGTCACACTTCTTTTGATGCAGCCCAGGATACAATTGGCTTTCTGGGCTCTACACTTCAGCTGAGTGTTTAGGGATACTATGAAAGCTTGGCTACTGAGTAAGGTGCCATGTATAGTTAGGACCGCATCCTAAAAACTATTGGTTTAGTTCCTAATCTTGCAATGATATGAACTGTAGTAATATATTATTTCTACCGTGGGCTAATTGTCCCACTGGACTTTGGCAATTGTGAAGTTCCTAGAGAGACACACTGAAATTTGGAAAAATTGGAGTACTTGTGGCCAGCTGGCAGCTCTTGATCGTCACTGGTTACAGAAGAAGTTTGAATCTGGTAGTAGCTAGAGCCCAGCTGGCACAAGGTACACAAATCTCTCCTTGGGGGGGAAATAAGCCAGCCAAGGCTGTCATCACTGAGCCATCCTGAAGCCTAGTTTCACACCTCACCTTTGTCCACCCCACAAACAACTGGTGGAGATCTGAAGAAGCATGACCAGCTCCCACCCATGAATGACTGCGAGTGGTTCCCCTTGTTTGTGTTCTCTAGGGTGTGTGGCACCGGTTGAGTGGTTCCTGGCAAATGCAGCCTTTAGGCTTCTGCTGTAAGCTTGGCTTTGTACCCAGACCAGCCAGGAGCAGAGGAAGGTCATTAAGGACACCTACAACCCTTCCGCCCTGATCCATCTTGAGCACTTCTGGAAAGCCCTGAAGATAGTCCAACACGTACGTTTTCAAAAGAAAGTTGTCAAGCCAAACAAAACACTCGTACCCACATAAATGAATTCCACATGCTTTTTGGAGTGTTGCTTTAGGATGGATCGACAGATGGTGTAAATCAGAAGAATACTGCTGATTTTGAAGGAAAAGCATCAGCTGAACTCTGTGAAGGAAATGCCAGATCTACTTGTTGCAGCATAGTTGGCAATACAGATTTTGCACCATATTTTTTTCTTTTTTCCTAAGAGGGAAGAGAAAAAAAGATTTATATAAATAACTATACTGTACTGCTCTGTCTAAAAGGTCAGGGAACATTTTACAAGCTGGACTTCTAGCCAGAATTTGTGACCTGTGCTTTTCAAATGCATCTGCAGATGGAAGCCTTTTATGCAGTAGTTAAAAAATGTGGGAAAATAATAAAATGAGGAATGTCTCAGCTTGGGAAAAAAAAAAAAAAAAAAAAAAAAAAGGCAATCCAAAACCTCTAGTTTGTATTCCTGTTTTTTAATGAATTAAATACAGGGGAAGCATTCTTTAATTTGTATGTTCTTGGGAGGGAGGGGGAAAGTTCTAAAGCCACCGGAAGGATTTGAGCATTTAATTAAAAGCAGCTGAAAATAATAAAATTTAAAATAAGGTTAAAAATAATAATAATAAAAAAATCAGTAGATCCAAATACTATCACTGTTCCTACATTTTACACCAATCTTTTTCTGCTTGGGATGCAGGATGACCTGTAAACTCTCTTGTGACCATGACCCATTTCAGAGGGAAGTTATTAGAAAGATATCCTGAGGACTTGGTGGATCTCTAGATTGAGCACTGTGTGAAGAATTTCTCCTCTGAGGCCTGACTTTGTTCTTTTTGGAGATGAGAGAAATGCACAGCTTTGGATGGGTCAGGTCATTCAGTGTGAGATTGCACAAGGTAGCTTGCATCACCCAGCACTGATTTTGGAGCAGCTGTCTTCCCAGGAACTCCATCTAAATAATTTGATTCATACCAGGGGGACCTAGAGCAGAAATTGGTGCAATATGTGCACAAGACCAATCAAAAACATCTAATGGAAGCAAGATTTATGTTTGTCACTAGATTTATTAATATTTCTTGTTTCTGACAGAGGCAGAAGAAATACACAAATGGTGTCCCTTGTGGTATTTCCTTTGTCTGACCACGACTGGGTTCTGCAGATGCCACCATAAAAAAAAAGGAGAGCTACCTGAAAAATTGTGAAATTTCTGCCCTGACACTTTTTGCAAATGCCATGTTGCTTCTTGATAAAATTAAATAATGTACCTTTTTAATGTATTTTTTAACCAAATGGTTAGATCTCTCTTAGCTGTGCTTGTAGCAGTTTCACCTTTAATTACCAGGGACAGATACTTGAATCTCCTAAACAAACTTTCAATGTGTGAACTGCAGCACTAATTATGCCACATGAAAACACTAATTTTCTCAGCCAAGATTCCCTTTATCTTTAGCTTTTCATCTCCCCTACCGGTGGTCTGGAGTAGAAGAATAGACAGTCTCTCTATGTACAGAATTTGCATAGCGTGACTCCATGGCCAAGGGCTTCCAACAATCAAAGGCTTGGAGACTTTCACAGATGCAGGTCATGTCTGTCCTGTCTAACAACCACCAAACTGTTTCTCCCACCAATATTTCCAATTCCTTTTTTAGGGTCATATTATATTTTATTCCCCGATATCCTATGTTAATGAGATCAACCACTGAATTATTTTTTATATGAAAAGAATTCTGTGTTTTACTTGGTTTTAAACATAATGATAGATAATTTCATTGATGTGAGGTCTACTCACCCTATTTGTTTATGAAAGGATAAAGTAATATTTGTCCTATCCAGATTCTCAGTATAATTTATGAATTTTTAAATCTCTATTATATCCCATTTCAGTTATATTTTTCCAGATTAAATTGCTGTTTACAGTTTACTCTTTGGATGAAAACTGTTTTACTTATCTCATCACCTTTTTTCTTCCTGAATGCTTCCAGAAAAGGGAAGGAGTCACTGATGCTCTGGAAATGTACTCATCTATCCCAGCTAACAAAGGTCCCTCTTTCCTTCATTTGAACGTTCCTAATTTTTGAAAGCCAAACACCTGTTGTCACATGCAAAAATGATAATGTTGTCCATACTTTGGAGGTATGGAGTTAATCTGAATATTTTCTCCTTATGATTGCACCCTTTTCCATGACTTCAACTGATCTATGTCACTCCAATATTTTTTGCTTGGGGACTTAATTTTTTTACCCAACTAACAGCTGGGTATCAGGTCTACTTAAGCTATAACAAATGCTTCCAATAACCATGATGTCTGGATAGGATGGGCTTAACTGATCTGTCTGATCCTCTGATATCCAGATCACAGGTCAGCGAAAAGGTTTTAGGTGACTTCTTATTGACTGGAATGAAATACATTATATTACTTTGTTTTATTTTGAGGAGGCAAGATGCTTGCTTCACCATTTGTATTTTTAGAATTGGGCAGGAAATGGTTTTCTGGTCCAGTTCTGCAAAAAAAAATTTGACATTTAAAAAAATAATTCTTTGTAGTGAAGTGGGATGAAACAAAAACTCTGTGAGTATTTTAATGGAAAGAAAACAGAACTCAAAATAAAATGCTGAGCCTTCCCTGGTTGCCATAGTGAATGGAGTATTCAGTCAGAAGGTTTCATAATTTTACAGTGTGTAAGCTTTTCCTTAGTTATAGATCCAAACACATTTTGCAGCGGAGTTGCAATCCCTGAGAGTTTAAGCTTATTGACAAAGTACTTGCTTTTTATGACTTCTTAGAAGTAGCCCCCAAACCTCAACAGCTCCATAGAAAAGCCTCCAAGTTAAGTCTAGTTCTTGATAAGTTGCTTTCCTCAATCTGAGAAAATATGGGATCTGCTTTCAGACTCTTCTACTGAAAGTATTCTATCTTATTGAAAGGACAAAATTATTTGAGTGAGGGTTTATAAGTGATTCTCCTACAAACTCAAAGCATGGTCTTGCCATCAACTTAAAATCATCTCTCTAAGGCTTTGATCTCATAGTGCAACCAAGAAGTAGGGTATCATTAGCAACGGAAGTTTGGAAGTCTTAAATAATTAGATTATTTTCAACAAAACTCCCAAAGAAACAAAAAAGAAAAAGCTTTTGTGCAAAAGTTCCCTCCATCTGGAAATATTCTTACTGAAGGCAGAGCTTATAATGAAATTAAGATATGGAAAGAGCCACATAGTCACATTTTTTCTTGATAGTATTATTTTTATATTGTCTCAAATCCACAGGCCAGAACCCTGAAACTAATGTGTATAGAAAGCAAGGTCAATGTTGAAGGACTACTTAGTATTCTTCAAGACTCACTGGAGCGATTTCATGTCCTGTGACTGCTTCTGGGCACAAATCAAAATTTAATGAGGTGAAAGGCTGAGAAAATGGAGTAAATTGAAGTGACATGTGCAATACTGGGATATTTTACTGCTGTTTGGAAAATTAGTTGGGTAGTAAAACTTTGAGCTGTTTCATGAATATGTCAGGGCAAGATAGTATCCTTAGAGTAACAATCTGCAAGCATGTCAAAGTGCAATTTTTAAAAAGGAGTCCTTTCTCTTTCCAAGCTAACTACAAAGAGCCAAGATTTCCACTCAGGCCAACAACAGACATGCGGTTGACTACTCACTTTGGCCTGAAGTTCATAGTCCTGTTGAGTTGTTTACTGTCTAAGGAGAAAACAGGGTGGGAGTTCTCCTGAAAAAAGACAGAGTAGACTATGAAGGTAAAGTATGCCCTAAAGACTTGAAAACGCAGAATTTTATTAGTGGTTTGAGTCACTTCTTTTTCCCTTTTTTTCAGGTTCCCTGTCTTTGAAATACTACAACTATTGGTTCTCTGTGAGATTTCCTACTCTCATTAAAAATGCTGGTTAAGAGCTTAAATCCAGCTTGACCTCAGTTTCATTAGGTTGATATTTCAGACTTTCTTAAAGTTAATAAAAATCTGGGAGGTCATGATCTGGTTTCTTTCTTCGCGAGTCCTGGAAGGACACCATCTTTAAGCTCTCAAATTAGTGGTCCTATATTCCTGAATATGCATTCGAGATCAAAAGCACTTTTCAGTTGATAACATTAAAAAAAGTCACAAAAATCTAGTCTCCAACATAAAATGTATCCTCTAAATAAACAAGGGAGACCACAGAGTATCAGCTGTAAAAGAAGTAAAAACACTTGGCCAGAATTGTAGAGAAGATCTGCAGCAAGATCCAAGTCCTCTCCATCTCTATATCCTTGGGCACCTCTGTAGTTTTCTCTCTTTTTTTACAATCTATGTTATCTACAGTGTGTACAAAGAAAGAATTAATCTGCATACAAGGGCATGAGATAATCCCTGTGTCAGCTTTTCAACTCATATTGTTGACCAAAAATTTTTTGTTCCTAGAAGAGTAGCCTTAGTTTTTTTTTTCTTGTGGAGAAGCGGGTTGGGTGTGTAGCAGGCAGGAACTATTTTGCTCATCATGCTATGCTGAATTTCAAAGAGTCAGAATTTTGACTGAATACCACAAGGAATTTCTCAGGAAGATCCTAAATAATACATTGTTTATTGATAGGACAATGCTTTTGGCCTTGTGGTTTAGTTTAAGGTAGTGCCATGAGGGGCAGGGAGTTGGGCTTGATTATCCATACGGGTCATGCCCAACTCGAGTTGTTCTAGGATTCTATAAGCTTGCATAGACTTTGATGGTTTGACACCGTCACATTTGCCCTTCAACTTTATGTATTGCCATGGAAATTGAATTCCAAAAATTCACCCCATGACATCATTCTACAGCACACAGTTTCCTGAACAACTTGATTAAAACTTACATGAATGTCTCACCAACAGAAAAGAGGAGAGAAGGTTGAGAGGGGAACATATTTATGCTGATAAATGTCTCAAGAGTGGTGTCAAGAGGATGGTCTAGACTCTTGTCAGTGATGCCCAACGACAGGATGAGGGGCAATGGGAACAGACTGGAACATAGAAGATTCCATGTAAATATGAGAAGAAACTTCTTTCCTTTGAGGGTGTAAGTGTTCTGGACCAGGTTGCTCAGGGAGGTTGTGAAGTCTCCTTCTCTGGAGACATTCAAAACCCACCTGAACACATTCCTGTGTGATCTGCTCTGGTGAACCTGTTTTAGCAGATGGGTTGGACTGGATGTTCTCCAGAG
Organism: Patagioenas fasciata; assembly: GCF_037038585.1. Taxonomy (NCBI): domain Eukaryota; kingdom Metazoa; phylum Chordata; class Aves; order Columbiformes; family Columbidae; genus Patagioenas; species Patagioenas fasciata. Next base: position 167,797,989 of record NC_092521.1, on the reverse strand, counting down.
GTGCCTTCGAACTCCAACCATTCTGTGAATCTGTGATTCTGTGGACAGCCTTAAGAAGATATGCCCTTTCCTTCCGTAAAAAAGAAAATACAGGTAGTGCTGGTATTTTGTGGGTGATAAATATACTTGTCATTGCAGTCATTTACATTCAGATGCACAGGTAATTACAACCCAGGGTGCAGTTATCAAAGAGACGGCATAAGCATCCTTCTGACCTCTTTTCTGCTGCAAATGGTCAGAAAATAAGCTATTTCGTTTGTGTGAGTTATTTAGCAAGAAGATTTTGGCCTGTGATCAGTCTTCATTTGTAGCCATAAAGCATCTTGGGGAAAGGGAGCTATTAAAGAGCATCGCTGCAAGCTATGTTTTTGCTAATGAGGGAATCTTTATGGAGCTCCCCGCTGGGTGAAAGGGAAAAGACTGGGTTTTATGTCTTTGTGTAGCCTGTGTTTGGCAGCTAGAGATGAAATTATGACAGCGAGGCAGAAAGATCAGGCATCGTCAGCAAATTGGATGCTGCAGACCATAGAGAGCCAGGAATTTGATGGGAGAAGGAGGGAAAGCGGGGGGAAACAGGGTTTTTGGGGAGACGTGGGCCTCTGTTCCTTCCAAAAGTTATCATCAAATCCATGTTTCACTTTTTTTGTCTGCTGTGCAGTTTTCAGCCTGAAGATTTAAAAACAGTGAGGAAGAAGTTACATTAGCCAAAGTAAGTGTTACTTAGGAAAAGGCTAGGAGAAGGACAAAAGTAATTTAGATATAGCTGGATTATTGTATTTTAACTCATAGTCTATTGGCTGAGGCAAAGAAAAACATTTTGGCTGGAACCTTCAATTTTGACATTTTTTTAATGGCACTTTTTCTCATTTCTTTTTAAAATGTAAGTTTATAAGGATTTTAAAATAAAAAGCAAAGCTAAAAGGATAGAAAACAGTGCCTTGTAAACACCTATTATCAGTTTGGCCCAAATCAGCTTTTTGACCTTCTGCTTTTATTTTGCCAAAGTCTCTGCATAAGACCCTGTTTTGTTTCAACCCGGAAGACAGTTCTCTGTGAATGTTTCGATTCATTTTTCAGGTCAAAAAATGAGTCATTATTTATCTGTATCTTGTTTGGAAGAACATTTTATAAAGATGGCATGAATGAATAATGGGGTAGAATTAAGATAAGAAAAAAAAAGAAGTAGAATTTCAGTACTAGACCCCTAAAGTTGAGGCTGTTATTAATTTCACAAGAGAAGATACTATGAAAGGAGTCCTACAAAAGGACTAATAAAACAGACTGTGAGAAACGTCACTCATATGAACGTAATACAGTGAGCAATCTAAGCCCATTGGTCATCTTTAGTTTCTGTAGATGAAATAAAGTTGTATCACTCTGTGTGGCAAGGGAGTATTATTCAGTGATTTATGGAATAGGACACTGATATGAAACAATAGAATCGAAGGGTATGATTGAACAATCCTTCATGTTTAATAGCTTTACTCATGTGTTTGTCCTCTGATGCTCTAATCCAATGAGAGCTTCATAGAAGTGTGTATCACTCTATAGACTTGAAATACCTTAAACATCTCCACTGTGATAGCACAAAGATGCCAAACTATGCCCTAAGGCCAGATACAGTTTTGTCAAGAGCAAACTGCAAAGTTTACTATACCTGAATTTAATCTGAATTTAAGCACTATCAAGCAGCTTACAGAAACTTTGCCTTTGGTCTTTTTGGACAATTTAATATTGGATACACACAAATTTTCTCTGTCTGAAAACCTGGTGCAATAAGAAGAGATGAATTCATCAAAGAAGGTGATGGTCTAGTCCCTCTAAATCCATTACATATGGCTTGAGGATTCTGTTTTAGACTCAGTGTAGTTTGGGGTCTGGACTAAACATATTCACCACTCATGTGGTATGAAGGTGGCTTAAAGATTAATAATTTATTCAGACCCTTGTCATTGAATATGTTCAGTTGGAAGAGATCTCTGAAAGTTTTTAGGTCTAACTCTCCACTCAGAGAAGAATCCATTTAGATCAGGTTGCTAAACTTGGTCTAGTTCGGTTTTTAATATGCCTGAGGATGAAGATGCCCTCTCTTGGCCTGTATTCCACGTTCTGACTATTGGAAGTATGTATTTCCCTATATCCAAAGGACATTTCCACTCTTTTAACTGTTGTCTGTTGCCTTTACTCCTATCACTGTGCACCCCCTACTTACCTTAGTTGATGACTGCAATCCGATCTCTCTTTGAGCTTCTCTATTTAAGACTGACAACCCCTTGTTGCCGTGAGAGTCTTAGGGGGCACATGTTGGGTTCTTACAGTAGAGCTGCCCTTTAGTTTTCTTCCGAAAGGATTGCAGTTCGCATACTCCACACTAAATGAACCAACAGAGAATAAATGAGTTGACTGTGGTGTTCAGTTCCAAACTGCACTTCTACTGCAAAACAAAACACAGTTGTAGTTTGCTCCTAAAATCTCTTCCTTAGTTTTGGAAATAGAACAGTGGCTGAGTATCAACCTATGAGTGCTGTCATAAGACTCAGTGTTTTGCTCTTCTGACAGAGTATTTAATTGTTGAAACTCAGCCACTAGAAGTGCTCTGACTACTCAAAAGGCATTGGTGGGCTCTTATAATGTCTGGATCTTCAGTGATGAGGATGTAGAACTACATCTCCATCATGTTGAGAAAACTGCCATGAATGTACACAGAGTTTTAGCCTTTTTTTTAGTGAATCCTTGACTCAATTTAGTACAGCTCTCTAATTCTGCAACTCCAACTGCAACAGAAAAGTCTCTTATGATCAACAGGAATAGCTGAAAAACATATTGTCTTTTTACCTGCAGCACACTCCTGATCTCCAAATGGGAGCTGGGCACACAGAGGCAGCAGTAGGACATACCAGGAACATCATCTGTTGGACATAGAATTGCTTTCAATATTTAGTGTTTTCTTAACAATAAAGCAGGATTCTTCTACTTAACTTTAGACATCTGCATGTCATCTGATGAATGACATGCAAAGAGACAACAGCGTGGAAGGAAACACAGTCCTTTCCGTATCATTGCAAATGTTCACAATATTTTATCAATTCATACATTCTAGTGCCAAAAAGGAGTATTAGACCACTCAGTTGGACTTATTTTATTACACAAGACCTATAATTTCACTCGGTTTCCCTCATGATGAGCCACAGAGTGATTTTGCAATGCACAACAAAATACAGTGTTAAGCCCTGGTCCCAAGCAGAGCTCTCCAGTCCCAGATGTGTCCCAATGCTCTCATGGAAGCAACGTATGGCAGCCAGAAATGAGGCTCTTTCTGTTTTTTTTAAGACAAATATTTTGTGGTTGCAAAATGAAGCATTTCATCCTTAACCATTTCTGAAGGGAAAGAGATATATTTTGAGAAAGTGGTTTGCTGGCTTACTTTTCGTTTTATTTTGCTTGAAGCCACCAGTGGTTTTGGATTTTAGTTGCCAAAATCCATTGGCTAGAAACTGAAAATATAATCTGTTGGCCACCAGAAGCCAGGGCGTTTTTTGTTTTTTTGTTTTTTGTTTTTTGTTTTTTTTATTCCCCTGTATTTTTGCATTCTTTTTTTTAATGAAAGCTAGAAACTTATTTTGTGGGGAGGTCTTCACCAAGAATAACTTACCTATCCATTCAATTTATTATTTCTACAAACTCATCCTTTCTTGTTTCTAATGACAGGAGGTATATCTTCCAATGTCTCTAGCACTGCTAGGAAAGGGTTTTTAATTAGTGCAGAAGGATTTATTGAGGGTAGAGTGCTCAGTCATCTTGAGATGGAGATAGTAGGAGGAAGGGATGGTGATGTTTTCACATTGAAAGAGAGGAAAAATTAACTCACATAATTTTTCATTATTTATTTTAAGTATCACCATCTGGCTTGTAAATCTTCCTCTTGGCTGTTAGGGAATGCAGCCTTCCTTACTAAAGTTATGTTTTTCTGGAGATTTAAAAGCAGTGGGAAGAGAAATATATCTAAGAATGTAATTTGAATCCAAATACAGATGTTTATGGAATCTAAGTACGGTCTCAGCTTTCCAGAGGAATTGTCTGGAGGTTTCAGTAGACCTTTTGCTCTAATGAAACTTGTGAATCATTTGTGCTGGAGACCAGGATTAATATTAAGGTTAGCAAAACAGTGGTGGCCGAGATGCAGCTTGACATCAATAGGTGGCTTTACGTTGACTAGTGTGAAGCAAGAGACCAAGAACACATTCCTTGCAAATGGCTTTCAGCACAAAACTGATTCATTCATAAATTAACAGACATCTTTTCCACTGGCCCGGGATCAGAAAGTGGAGCTTTTTATTCACACTTCCTGCTTCTTATTTGATCTCCACTCTTAAAGACTGTCCCCTTGAAGTTTAGTTGGCAAAAGATGTGATGAAATGAAGGATGGAGGACAGCATCCAGCTGATCATCCCATCACTGCTTGGTTTGCGGGAAGCAGCAGTGATACATGAGGGGCGTGGAGGTGCCAGTTTTCCTGGAACCTCTTTGCTGAATGGCATTGTATTTTGAGGATAAACATTGCCTTTGCTTATAACAAGAAAAACCTTATAGACTTCAATGATGGGACACATTTTAGGCTTTTTCTCAAAAAAAAAACCTAAAGTTTTTTTTAATTAAAAAAACCCAACATTTCAGAGATTTCACTGTTATAGCTGAAGCATAGGAAATAATAAAACGCAACTTCATAAAAACAGCAGGTGCTTTCTGCTGTCTCTTTGCTGATGTCTCTTCTTCGTTCTCTCCACTCACAAAAATACACTTGGACTGAATTTAGTCCTGTTTTGGAAATCAGAGTGTATTTACTCAGGAAAAGTTTAAAAAGATGTTTTTTTGTCTAGTTTATCTTAGACAGGTGGAAAAGCAACTCCCTTTCCACATAGACCCCTGCCCTAAGGCAACGTTGAGCTATGATGTTAATAAAAGTCTCAGTCTTCTATTATTTGCAATCAGATGTGGGAGGAGCTACTGTTCTGAGTTAGTTGTGTTTTTCATTGACTTTGCATGAGTGTGAATGGATAAATTAAGTTCAGATACAAGTGGACTTTTTTTTAATAATAGAATAACAACATTGAAGTGATTACAGTAGATATAAAAGATTAGATGGTCCATACCAAAGCATGTGAGATAATGTCCCATGAATGTTCTTGCCACATAAATTAAAATCAGCCTCTCTGTAAGCCACTGCATAGCCTGATCGTTAACTAAAATGCTGAAAACAAAGAACAGAGGGTAATGAATCATACATAATATTATATGGCATTGCAGGAAAGCAGTTTAGTGGAATATCCACATGGATCAGTGTTAGTTAACATCCTCATTCATGATTTGGCAGAGAAATGAATACAAGCATGAATAAAATTTGCAGATCTTACTCAAGTGCGAAGTGCCAAGAATATCCATGGGGACAGAGGATCTGTGGAAAGGTGCCAAAGGAGGTAAGAGGTATGTGCCGAAGTGAGCCAAAAGTGAGCCAAAATGATGATCAGTGATAAAGAGAACTGCGAATTGCCTGTGCCAAAAGAGATGTAAGGGAGAGCAAATTAAGCGAAGCTGCAAAATGTGAAAATGCCTGAATAGATGTACAGTGAAAAAGAGAAGCAACAGCACTTTTCTGGTTCTATTTCAGCATAAAAGGTGAAAACAGTATCTAGAATTTAAGTAAATGTGGGATACACAATGATGGGTTTAGTGTTTATTCAGCAACTGTGTGTAGGAGGAACTCCCAGCGTTTGCTATCCCAAAGGGTGGACTTTATTCATATATTTCATAAATATACGAAAAGCAAAAACATCATAATTTACAGATTTGGAGGGAGAATAAAAGAGAGATGCTGCTTGATGAGAAAAGTCTGAAATATTTTTGATAGCCATTGCATTGGGTAAGTATGGATCTTAATGTCACTAGGGTCCTGCTCTCCTTGTCTGGGGGCAGAAGTTCTCCTTTGAGTTCTAGTGGACACTTCTGTTTAATGATACACAAACTCTTGAATTTATTGCTTCTGGGAAACTGCCACCGAAGTTGGAAGAAAGCAGGAAAGAGGAAGAGTATGCTGGAAGGTTTAACAGAGAAACAGGAGAATGATTAATTAAAAATTCCACAAAATTCCCTTGGGACTTGACGATGGCTCTTCAGTGGAAGCTACTCAGCAGCTGGCAAGGAAATAAAAAAATTAGACCAGGCTTTGTCAACCAAAGGGCCACTTTCCATCCTCCAATTTTCTGGCACATCACCATGTGTTAATATTTTGTAGGCATGTGCTCCAAATGGTGCACTGTTCAGTTCTTAGCCTCCCAAACTTATCGACTCATGAATTGCAGTTGGCAGCCAATGAGTATGACACGTATACAGAAGATAATAGGAACAGACCGAGTAGAAGGGAAAGGGCTGGAATAAAAGACTGAAAGAGTCAGATAGAAGGGGTGGATGGAGAAAGTGTGGTATTGCTCATTTTGGTATTTTCTTAGACTAACTTTTGAAACCAGCGTTCTTATTAATGAGTTTAGACAAGCACAATAAAAAGTCAATCCTGTTGGACAACTGTTAAGGCTGGCTTTCAAGACTATAATGCAGGAAATTAAAAGAAAAATATATCTATCCCTTGGTGTGGTGCAGTCTGTGGAGACCAGTTCTTCAGGCTTTGATCCTTTAGTTCTGAATAAAACAAACAAGTACAGAAACGTACTAACAATAAAAGACTACAGAGCTAGACAGAATTTCTCATCTGACAGATATGCAAGAGAATAAGTGCATAGAAATATGTGGCATAAACCTGGCTTTAAAATTTGAAGTTTTGAGTGTTTTAAGCAAGATCAGAACCAGGTTTGGTTTCTGTAGAGGTTTGACTGGGAACTAAAGGGAAGGTATTTCCAAGGCAATGAGTGATTTGGAGCAAATAAGTTTTTGGAGCCTAGTCTTAAATGGGTTTAATAATGTAGAGTGCCAGTTTTTCAAAATCAGAATTATTTTGATGTAATTCCAGAAGAGCTAAAGCAAAGACACTCCAAATCACTTCAATTAATGCCAGTTCTCCATGCTCAAAAAGCATGAATATCAGTCTCTACATAAGATGTGGTTCAGTTTCATGACTCTACAATAACTTCATCTGGGAAAGAGGGACATGATGCCTGACTTTTATGGCTTAGGAAGGAGATGTATGTTCTCAAAATCGCTCCTGAATATACACGTAAAAGAAAAGTCTTTTCCCTGGCTGCTTGTACAGTCTTCCTAGGGGTATGCAGAGAATTTTTTCTCATTTCATCTCCCATCTTCACCTCAGCTCTCTGCCTGCCCCTCTGCTTCTCAGCACTTCAGCTCCCAGTCTTTCCCTCACAGTCCTGCACCAGGGCAAATAAATTACTTATCAACTTCGTAAAAGATACAGGTTGAATCAGAACTGTGGTGGTTTCCTGATCTCTGTCACTCCACTCCTCTTGCGCAGCAGCAGCCCAAGTGGTATTGAGATCTGGTTCTGAGAAAAATCACATCCACCAAAAAAAACCGCTATCAAAGCTCTTGTTCGGCTGAGATTTTTCAGCATTACTGGTTTTCAATGCAATATTAGTTTTTACATAAATTTTTTGGTTTGTAGAAAGATGCAGTTTCCATGTCCAAAATATATTTCTGTGTACATGGATTTTAGCACTCATTATACTGCAAAGAGTTTATATGGGGAAGTAGGACTGAGGTAGGAGATCTATTAATGACCATAGTATTGTTGTCAATGCTTGTGGGGAAAGAAAGTAGAACACGTTTTTTCACACAGTGTAACCTAATTTTCTTTCCAATAGGCAGAGGCTGCCTTAGCCATATTAAGCCGTGCTTGATGTAGCCACTTGGTTTCCTTGGCAGACTGTCACATCGAGTTCCCTCAGATCCCAAGTCTCCTGCTCCAAATTCTCTCATTTTGAAAATTACAGGGTACATTTTGACCTTGTTTGTCCAACCTGAATGGCTGTTATTCCCTCCCTCAAACAGCCAGTTATGAAATCCCCTCCTCCCCAACACACATACTCAAATATTACTCGACAAGACTCTATTTTAAATGCTAATAAACGTCTATGGCTGAATTTGTTTGCTTTTCTGGTTAACCATCTTTACTACTCCACCTCATCATCTCTTTTTCCAGGAAGAATGTTCCATGTTGACCCCACAATTAAATTCCAGACAGCCTGTGAATTCAGCACTAAGGGAGTTGTTGGGAGATTTCAGCTATTATGAAAGATAGGCAAATAAAATTACAACCCTTGGTTGCTTCCAAGGTGCACAAACTATATTTGACCACCCAAACACAAGACAATGTTCCTTCCAGTTATAGGGAAAAAAAAATATAAAAATAATTTAAAAAAACAGCTCAGACACTGTGGGAGCCTCTTTTTTTGGAAAGGCAAAAGCTTTTAGTACAAACCAAAACCAGAGGCGTTCAACCCAAACTATGAATGCAAGAAAAGAGTCGTATGTGGTTTGTTACTTTTAGTAAGCTCCCACCTGATCCCAAGAGACTTGTTTATATTTTAAATACATACGGGACATAGGATCTCTATCACAGAACAGTAATTTGCAAATTAGGACATCTACTTTGAGGAAATTAAAACTAGATTTAGATGAAGCATAATTGTGCTACTGTCTTTTCTCAAGGCCTTCTTTATTCTCCATTGGACTCAGACCCACAGTCCACTGCTGAGGCAAAGTATCATTTTGAAACTCCAGATGGGTGTAGGGCAGCAAAACCAACATTTTTTTCCACCTAAATGTCCTTTCATTTAGAGTACCATACCTGGGATTACCTGATAGCATGGGGAAAAGGGACTTTCATTTTGTCAGGAGACCAAAGTTGAAATAGTCCTGTCATGGGAAGAATCACCATCAGGATGGGGAGTTATGAGAAAAAGACAGGAGAAGGTAAGAGTAACTGCTGTGTATTCTTTTTGGCATAACTGGAAAGACTAGTATTTGGATGATGAACATGTTTGGGGATTAAAGTTACGGACTTATTTATCAAAGAGGCAGGCAGGTAGGTAGATCGGTAGGTAGGCATGTAGGTAGATAGAGAAGGAGGAAAGAAGGAAGGAAGGAAGGAAGGAAGGAAGGAAGGAAGGAAGGAAGGAAGGAAGGAAGGAAGGAAGGAAGGAAGGAAGGAAGGAAGGAAGGAAGGAAGGAAGGAAGGAAGGAAGGAAGGAAGGAAGGAAGGAAGGAAGGAAGGAAGGAAGACAAGAAAAAAGATACAAATTTTTGTTCCAGTCTGGTTGGATAACCTACAAGAATAGTACTGAAGATTGTCATAATTTCTCACACCACCATCTGATCAGAAACAGTAGGGCCAGCATCATAGAGAAGACTAAAACCAAAGTGACTTTTAAAAGCAGAGAAATTTTAATTCCACTCCATTTAAAACTTCAAAAGAGGAAATTACAAGTTTAAGCTAAAAACTTGGCAGGCATTCAGCTTGTGCCGTATGCTATCCAAATGTATTCAGCCCTTCTCGACCCTGAGTGTGCAAGACAGCTGGAAGATGAGCAGTCACAGCATGGAAGGAATGAGGATCTCATGGTTAAGCCATTAGACAAGGCCCCAGGAGACCTGCTCTCATTCTTTGGTTTGTCCACAGACTCCCCACATGAATGTAGGCAAGCGGTTTAATCTCTCTGGACCTGCCTTCACTGCTGTAATGAAAACATAGCAATGATCCAAACCACTTAAAGCCAAAAGGAGCTGACATGAGTGGCCACTGAGTCCAGTTCTGCACGATGCAAACACTAACTCTTTTATTAAACCCAGTCTCTTTATTTTCTAAACTATTAGAACAGTCTTCTCCATGGCAGGGCTTTCTCTTACTATTAATACATAGAAGCCCAGCGTCATCAGTTTGGCTGTGGGCACTAAAATGAGATGCCTAAATTAGGATCTCACACAGTCAAGACTCTTTCCAGTTATTGGAGAAATGCTGAACCATCTTCAGGAGCTACCTATTATTTTTCAAAGGGTAGAGAATCTGTGGTGGTGGCACTCCAAACACAGATATCTTGATTTAATGTAAAATACATCCAGGATGACGCATCTAGTATACTGCAACCTTGATGTTTCTGTAATACATACATTGATGTGCACAGGTATTAATAAATGCAATCCATGGAGACACATAAAAATTGCAAAATTTGAATGCATTTATAGTACACCACTAAGCCAATAGACATCTTTGGGTCTGGGATTTTTTTCCACCACTAACGAAGGTAGAAGATTATGTGATAAATTCAGAGTCTGATTTGTGACATTAATAAATTATTTTTATCGATTTTTAAGTGATTTGTCTTCTTAACTGTGAATAGGTGAGGGTTGTACTGAGTCCACAGCCTGCTGATCTCACTCTCTGTAAATCTCTAATTAGAACATACCAGTAAGGTCCTTGTCATTATGAGGTCTTTGGGCAGCAGCCATGCTTTAGTATTATATATCACCCCTCATGCAATTAAATCCTGGCCCATGGCTGGAGCTGGTAGGCACAATGACTGTTTCAGACAGGCTACTTAAGACACCTGGATTTATGAAAGGGAAGAACAACTGATACCTCCAACTCCAGAGCTATGAGAACTGGTTGCACCTTTGGAGAAGGGCAGCAAGGACTTACTCAGACCACCTGTTTCCAAAATAACAATCTCTTCATAAATCCTGTAGCAAATACATTGTACTTGTATGCTGCAGTAGGTGGAAAAATGACCAATAATGTTGACTATTATGAAAGCTTTTAAAATCCTATCTTCAGCAAAAGCTGACACTTCATCTTCTCTTTCACCTCCAGACTCTAAGACGTCACTGACACTGAAGAAAATATTTGCCAAGATTGTGGCATTTGGTAACAGTGGCTTTTTTTGCCTTCTTCTAGCTCTAAAAACTGTCACTTATATTATATTAAAGAGGAAGACTTCTCACACAGGACCTGTAGCAGTTTTGCAGCTGTCAAAGAGTGGACACAAAGTGGTATGTGCAGCCCATTGGGATCAGAAGCTAACACGTCTACATTGATGTCCTCCATCACCGCAATTGCTCTCTGCAAACGACATCAGGGCTGATTCCAGGATGCTGCTTTCTGACAAGTTGTCAAGCTTCCAGCTGTCTTTAAACATATATAAACTGGTTGAAGTTGTGTCTCTCACCCTGTGGATGACAAAACAGTCATGTCAAGTCTTCATGCTGTTCAAGGAGAGGAAGAGGTAATGTTAGGTGGAAAACACAGCAAGTGTTCCCCAGCCTGTGGTAAAAGACAGCTCTCAGTGTTCTCTTGCTGACGGCAGGTTAGAACTCTCTAGGTCTCTCCTAACCACAGAAATAAGTCAGGCAGGAACACAGTGGAAACAGTGAGTTTATTGCTTTGCTCAGAGCTGCACTGATCAGGCACAGGGGTTGTTGAACAGCCCTGTTCCCATTATTTCCTTCATGCTATGTTACATTTTTCCCCCTTTTCTCCTCTGAAGTTTTTCTCTTTATAATCTCCAAGCCTTCCCCTATGAACAGAACTCCTCTGCATCTTCCCCATTGCCTCTAGCTTTATTAGTTTTATACCTTTATTTAGTATTTATGATATCGTTCTGCTCTTAAATTCCCTCTTTTTTGTCAATTCTGTTAAACTGGTATCCCCCCTTCCACATTATTTTGTTGTTATTTTTTTTTCTACTTATATTATCCTGTATATGTCACGGTAAACCATCTGTATATATAAGACTGTTTTTTTCTGACTCTGACATCCCAGAATTTCCACTTTGTTACCTTGTTAGCTGTCCCATTGGTCAGGATTTGACTTTTGCATGCCCGAACTACATGCACTTAACACAAGAATGAGACGAGTTGCAACTTCAAACTTCACTTTGTTTCCTCACACACAGAGATCCAAGCTGATACTCCTCAGTGAGCATGTGGTCCAGAAGCAACTTGTTGTCTCAAGATGCCCTCTGTTAGGTGGGCATTGCACAGGTGGAGGGTGATACAGCAGGGGAGAAGTCACAGAGCAGTGGTGCAAATGAGCAGTAAGTCACCTAGGCAGACCTTGCTCTCAGAGGACTCAGACAGGGCATAGAATCAGAGAATTATAGAATAGTTTGGGTTGGAAGGGACCTTCAAAGCTCATCCAGTGCCACCCCTGCCATGACAGGGACATCTTCACCAGCTCAGGTTGCTCAGAGCCCCGTCCAGCCTGGCCTGGGATGTCTCCAGGGATGGTTCATCCACCACCTCTCTGGACAACCTGGGCCAGGCTCTCATCACACTCATAAAAAATTTCTTCCTCACATCTAGCCTGAATCTCCCCCCTTTAGTTTAAAACCATCACCCTTTGTCCTATCATAACAGGTCCTGCTAAAAAGTCTGTCTCCGTCTTTCTTATTAGCCCCTTCTAAGTATGGAAACACCACAATAAGGTTTCCCCAGAGCTTCTCTTCTTCAGGCTGAACAACCCAAACTTTCTCAGCTAAAACAGAGGTTGGAAAAGACCCATTAAGTGCATTTATGTGTCTCTACTTTCACACAACTGACAACTTAGACACAGCATCCCTGTCACATGGAGTTTTGCAATATAGGATTGAAGAAGCTTGTGGGGTTTGGTGAAAAGTAGTGGCACTGATTGTCGCGTGGACATCACTACAGAAAGACAAAGAAACCATAGAAAAACGTACATGTTTCTGGCGACAAATCCTGAAAGAAAAAGGTATGTAGAGTAAAGCAGCACTGCTGGGGCAGGTTCAGGGAAGTCTTTCTTTTCGTTGGCTTTCGCAAGGTGACAGACTGGGACAGGGAAGGGTTGAGTCACTCCAAGTGCGGGAAGCCGTCGTTGGCGGGATGAAAGAAAACAGAGAGCTGCCATCAGAGGAAACAGGAGGTGCACAGTGGTGGTTCGGAGCATAGATGTGTGGTTCCCATGGCAATCAGTCCTCCTCTGTTACTAAATGTTTGTCTGCATTTGAATATCCCCAACACAGATAAGGCTTCATGAACCTCTAGAAGTAAACAACTCATTTCAGTCTCTTAATGCAAACAACTCATTTCAGTCTCTTAATGCCGATGCTGACACTGGATTGTCTGTACAGAAAGATTCTATGAAGGGGTTTAGCTTCTTTATTTAAATAGAAAAAGTGAACATGATCCAGCAGTTTCCACAAATAAAGGAAAATATTTTGCTTTGCCCAAATGAACAAAAAAATAAAAAAAAAAAAGGAAAAATTGGAATTTGAAGTCGTGTCTCTTTCTAAAACAAAATTCATACATATTTGGCAGAAATAGAAAACTTTGAAAATCGCCCTTTGCATGAGAGATTTGCAAGTATCACGTAACTCCTGCAGAGAGGACTTTCTCTTAGTTTTGCTTCTTTGAGACCAAAAGGGTGCCTGGCATTGGGAGGGATGGGAAGAAAGCCTTTCCCTCTTGCATTTTCAATGCCTGCTGGCTGGTACCCAGGTGAGCTGGAGCAGAGGAGCACTAAATCTCAGAGATGAGGATGAAAGTCAAGGGGAGAGAAGGTGTCAGGGGAAGGCTGTGGAAGGAGGCAAAACGGTGGGATTAAAATCCAGATCAAGATCAAGACCAAATGAGATAAAAACCAGAGCTTTGATATGGAAGTTACTATGAGGAGTATTCAACCAAACAAACGTACAAATTAGACATTTATGTGTGACCTCCCTTTATGATATATGGATATTCAAGAGGGGAAATCACCTCATCCTTGTAGTTATTCAGATTTTTCTTTTATTTTGGAGATGCTCTATACCAATCAAAGCAGCAGGAATGAAAACAGCTTCATCTCTGTTGATTTGACTAGAGACAACCTGCACATCTCTGTTGAGAATGTCTACATCTATACACTCCCACTAGAGTAGGTGTGGAGCAGTTGGTCATTTGAATCATGTCTTTTTATTACCTCTACAGTTTTCTGTAGAATACTAAGCTGGTTTGACACAACCTGACAGACTGCTTCCCATCCATCCTTCTGCCTGAGGGATGGCTGAATAAATTGTCTGGTGCCTGGGTCTTCAGTCAGATTTGTCTGGTCGTAGGGCCATTGATTCACTGAACAGAGGGTGAGATTCATCTCCTCCGACAGCAGACATCTCAAGCAGGGTTGATGCAAGATATCCCAAAATGTCTATTTCTCGACATTGATTGTAAAGAGGGGGACAATGAACTCAGCTGGAGGTATCTACATTATCAACAAGCAAAAACTAGCTGAGATGACACTTGCTTTTCACAAGACCTTGTCCAGTTTGCCTACTGCCTGGTCATATGTACATTCACGCCGCATTCCTTTTCCCTGGGACAAACTTTTGAAATGCTAGAAATGTAACCTTTTCTGACATTGCCCTTTGAAAAACTCCCAACACGTGAGCTTGAAGCAACACCAAGAGCTTGCTGGTGGTGTTTTCTCTGTAAATTTGCTTTCCTGTGTTAAACCCGAAACAGGGTCAAACGGTTAATGGTGTTAACAACAGTGAGATTTGCAGTGGCTGTTTAACAAGAAAGATGCAAATGTCACGCAAGCAGGAACGAGACCCACGGACTCAGGTCAATGCTCCCGTCGTTTGAGCTGGTGAACCAGCACGATTTTACCCCTTCACTCAGTGTTGCCATTGGGTTCAAATTCCTGGTCAGTCAGGGGGGCAGCTCTGGCAGGACAAAGGGAACAAGACAGTCCCCAGCACCACACTTTGCCAGGTGGACTGCGGTGAATGTGTTCAGCAATTGCTGGAGGCAGTTCAGGCAGAAAACAACACTTTCCTTCTTCCTTTTGAAAAGCGTTTTGCAGACAAGAACTGTGTAGCAAGATATTTTTTTCCTTTCCCTTGAAGCAGCCTATCTTTTAACCAGTATTAAACTGGAAAAAGTTCTTTTCAATTACTATATAAATGCTCCTAAAGCCCTATGACATGAAATTATTAGAGACGAGCTATGACTAATTACATTTTTCAACTTCACAGGACACAGCTCCAGCAAGAATGTTTATTGTTACTTTCTTTGTTTTTCAAATCCAAGTTGAATTTCGATCTGGCCTTGAAAGACGTCAACTCTCTCGCTTTTCCCATGTGAGAAAAGTGAGTCCCATAATTTCTTTCCAAATAAACACTTAGTTTCAGTCATACAGACTTCCCCTACGCTCCCTGCTATAGAATCATACTAGACTTTCCAGTATTTCCCCAGTAAAACACCAAAACCCACAGCATTTGACTACCTGAACAAACCTTTCCAGGATGATGTATCCAGGTAAAGGGGTTTCGCACAGTTTTTTTCCACCTATCCCCAATTGGTAACTGATAACATAACACTATTCAAAACCTGGTAATTTTGGGAATCAAGCAGGAAAATCACATCATTGGCTCTTGCTGATCTCCGTTTCATGTGATTATATCTCATTGCCATTTTTCAGTGTGAGCTGGCTCTAATAGTACAAGAGTCTTCACCAGTCCATAATGGCCCAGTTGTGTGACAAATGTGTCTGATTGTCTTGTTCTGAAGGCTGTTCACTCATGTTACTTGTTGATGGGGTACTTGAGGGGAAGAGACGGTAGAAAGAGTATGGCTCACTGAAAATTAGGCTAATTAGCAATTCTAGCATCACTGCCCACTACATCATACAATTTTCTTTACATCCTCCAGGGCAGAGGATACATGATAATACTATTATATCATAAGCACTGGTCTTATATATACAAAAGAGTCTATTGACAATTGATAATGGTTATTCATACAAGACCGAGTAGCACACATGCTAGCAGTCCAGTGGATCAAAATTTTTGGTTTTTACCACTTTCTGTGTTTGTGTGTTGCTATTGCACTGGGTCTAGATGTTTGTCTGATATCAACAGTTGGAACTGACTTCTAAGCACTGAAATTCTCTCTCTTCTTCCCCTAAAAAGGAACACTGAAGGGGTTAATCAATCCAGGCAGTTGGAGTAGACCTACCACTAACTTGTTCCCTTTAATTACTTTGCAGGGTAAGAGGAAATAAATATTGCCTCTAGGACCAGAACGTTTTATGGCAGGGCAAGTGGAATAAACCAGAAAGCAGCATCACTAATTAACTTGCAGTGAGCTGCAGTGCAACGCATGACTTTCTGAGGAGGAACTAAAATAGCTGCTGAATTGTTCTCATGACCTTGTTATCTGGTGCTACTACACCAATGGAGGACATGGGCATGGGAGAGGCTGCTCCAATGTGAGTGAAACAACAGATCGACTGTGGCATCTTTTATCTCTTTGGGCTTTCAAACCACACAGTTATATATTTTGCATGAGTCCTCAAATATACAGGACTCATGGTTTTACTTACACTGCAGACCATCATGGAGAAAGATATCTAGGTAACGATCAGCGGTGCGTATTGATTAGCAGCAGAATAGTGTATAAACGAATTTGTCTCCTTGAACAGATGAAAATCCAGGTAAATGTGCCTGTGCAGAGCTCCATGTTATGAGACCTAGCTGGTTGCTGCAACCTTGGTTAGCTCATAGTAAGATGGTATACGATGCATATCTCTATATTATGTGCCAGTCTTGTAGAAGTACCTGGATGGAATTCATCCCACCCAGCTTCAGGTGGTTACAACTGAGATGTTGCTTAGGCCCCTTTTGTGCCACTGAAGAGAAATTGGCACTTCCAAGGCGAAATTAATTTACTTCATTTTAGTTAAATTATTTTGGATGGGGTGAAAAAAGCTATCAAAATCTTGATTGAAATTCAAGATAAAAACACTTGGTACCACTTCAAATATCGGCTGAAACACTCACAGGTCTAGCTCCCAGCTGCCGAAATATCCTCTTCCAAATTTTCTAGTCCAATGTGGATGTCTCAGTTCACTCTAATGTCTCAAATGACTCTGAGCAAATGAATTCATTTAGAGTCATAGAATCATTTGGCTGAAAAAGACCTTTAAGATCATTGAGTGCAACTGTTAACCCAGCATTGCCAAGTCCACCTCTAAACCACGTCCCTAAGAACCTCATCTAGATGTCTTTGAATAACCTCCAGGGATGTTGACTTAACCACATCCCTGGACAGCCTGTTCCAATGCCTGACAAACGAAAACAGTTGGTCACCCATCGCTATGTACTTCCAGCTGTTTTGCTGTGATCAGAGCTCATGTAATCATATCTGAGCTGACTTCAAAACAGCTGCCACAAAGCCTGCCAACCACATAGTGCTGAGTTTTGTGCAACATCTTCCTTTATGTTCAGATGGGTTTTGCTTCCTTCCACAGCTCCATCAACAACAAGGCCTTATCTAAGTGGATTAAAACCAGTTTGAGTGTGCACACCTGATGTTGTGTTACCATTCTGGTGTCAGCATAGACCTCCTCTGATATAGAAAGAGTTGATTTGTTAGTCCTGACTCTAAACAACAAGCATTACATAAATGGGTTGAGGTAGGCATTTTGAGCTGGCTTGGACTGAGAAAAAGAACACCCATGTGGGGAAAGTATTAGTCTTCAAATACATAAGAAGAAAGGACTAATCTGTTCTCCAAGACCCATGGAGAATAGAATAGGAAGTCATGTTCTTAACTTGGAGTAACGAGATTAAAGGTTAGAGTTTCAGAAGCCTCTTACCTCTAATGGAGTGAAAAATGAGGCACAAGGAATAATGTGTGGGTGTGGGTGGGGAATTTCCCTTCTCAAATATCTTTAAGGGTCAGTGTGACAGACATCTGTCAGAAATTGTGTCATTAGGAGGAAGGGGTTAACTAGTCCTTAGGAGGGTTTTCTTCAGTTCTCTGATTGATTCTGCTCTGGAAAAGGGCCAAAAGCATAACACATCCCAAAGTGGGTGTTCAGATGGATAGCAAAAATATTCATCTTAATCACATCTAATGCTACTACGAATTCTGGAAGCGTTATTAAGCCTCCTGATTCAGGATTTACTTTTACTAGGCAGACTTATGACTACATCTCGATTGCAGACATTATTTTACATATTCTGAATGTGAAAGTTACAGAACTTAACCTAAGATTTTGAATGAAGTGCAGGAAATACATCCAAATAAAACTTTCTTATTCCTTGCACTCTGCCCTGCAGAGGAAGAGGGAAGCTGAGGTCATGATAACAACCCAGCTCCAAAGATGAATTCCCCTCTCAACAATAGACTCCTGTATAGCTGGGGATATTAGGAAAAAAAAAAAAAAAAGAATAGAGGTGGAGAAAGTTAAAAAGATAAACTTTATATAATCATAGATTATTCTTTTCACCTTTGCAATTTGCCTTGCCAGGAAAAAGCTGTATTTTTTGACAACCCTCCGCTTTTTCTTGCCTTGATGTTCCCTGTCTGCCTACCTGTGGCTCAGGAAAAGTGAAATGTTCAGCTAAGTTTGGCAATGCTATCAACAGTGTGCAGGAGCTGAATATTAATTTAGAAGGAGATCTAAGTGGCTTTACTCGCAGCTCATTTTGAATCCTCTGCATCCAAGAAGTCTTTGACCTCATTGCAATTAGCTAGGGCTACCTATGCTTATTTTCTGAATCGTCTGAGGAGAAAATATGCTTAAGCAGACATATTACAGAGATAATCTACTACCATTTCAGTGAACCAAGAAAAACTGGAACAAGGTGCTGATTTTGTTAAGGCCACACTTAAGAATGATTCAGTAGATCAATACAGTTCAAACAGTCAAACTAATACAGTAGATAATGAACTCCAGTTATGAGAATAAGACTAAAAGAAATGCCATGGGGTATCATAGAAGATTTTCAAAGCTCATGCAGTGCATGTCCATGTCCTTAGGCAGGAACAACACTATAAGTCATCCTTGACTGACATCTACCCTATCCTTAAAGATGCCCAGCAGAGGTGACTGCTACTCCAATAAATCGATTTTTTTAGTATTGCTACCCATTCTATTATGATGTTTGTCTTAATCACCCATTTGAAACTTATTTTCGGCATTTTATGTCCAAGGTTTCGTGACCTACCCACAATGGACAAAGAGCAACAGTTTGTCCTCTTCCACTGTGAAACAGTTTGAGACACTCAAAAGCTGGTTTTTGTACCCCCTCCAGCTTTTCTTCTGCAAACTAAGGAAATCCAAATTCTTTCAGCCTGTTCCCTTAAGCCATGTCTTGTCTTGGGACAATTAGAAGAGCAACCTGTGTCTTGTCAGCCAAGAGGCCCGGGCATTGTACTAGAGATTATTATGGGAGTGTTCGTTCTTACACACAGGAACACTTCTCTTTCCTTCTTTTCTTAGCACATGACTAATTAGATAGACACAAGAAGCGATAAGGCCACAATCCCTCCCGTAAGGCAATCCTTCTGCTCTACGTCAAGGTGAAAATGCATAACAAAATTATTCTTACTCATGCTCAATCTTATTATCAAGCCCCTGTACCCCAGGTACAAAAAAACCCCAAATTGTTCAAGGTCTGAGCTCTGGAGACAGGTTTGTATTTTTGGAGGAGAGAATGGATTAATAACCAAATCTGTCAGGTCATATCGTTTATACAAATATGTAATAAACCAGACAATAGTATCTGGCCTCTGTTGTCACACACTTTTACCCAAACAGTTGTTTCTGCCTTCTTATTGCTTAAGAAAACACCCTGCATTTTGTACTGACAAAGGAGCAAAGAATTCATATGAAGTCATAACTGTCTTTTTGTCTTTTGACCAGTTTATTTATTTTTTTTTAATTTTTACATTTTTTACCAGAACACATACTACCCACATTAAGCAATTAGATTTTTCCTAGAACCTGCTAAACCTGGGCTTGTGCCTATTGCAATAAATATTTTTTTCAATGTGAAATGAATTTGAAATTCTGTTCTCTGTGGGATTTAAAGTCGTGTTTGTAGTCTTAGAGAATTTTCCAGGCTTCCTCTTCGGGCAATGCAATCAAAGTAACATCTCCAGAAAGAAACGGAGCCTACTGAGTGAGAAACCTCAAAAAAGGCAGTGAGAGTCACACTTGGAGACTGGCATCTCTCCATGGACTTTAGACTTATTTACTTGCATAGACTACCTGATTCCCTTTTGACTATGGTGACTTTGATCTCTACAGAGCGTACCATCCCACCTGTTTGAAACACACGTGTCAGGATGAGCTCAAGGACGTGCTTATTGTTATTCCACTGACTACAAGGAGTGTCCAGAATCATTATCTTGCACTTTTTTCCTGTATGGTGGTCAGGAAATCTTGAATAAAATTAATCCCATGGTAAGTATTTATCTGCATATTCATTGTTTCATGTAATGGATCCCTGTCTCCACATTGATAACAGAGATGGGAAGTGGGTTTTGGAGACAAGTTGAGTCAGTTTGTTTTTCTCACAGCTTATTTATCATCCAAGTTCTGTTTGAGAGATGACAATCTCAGGCAGCAGGCCAGGGTGAAGAGGTGGAGCAATTAATATATTCAAATACTGTGTCTAGATTCATCATGGTTCGTGTATTAAGGTCCAACCTTGAACTTGCTGCCTACTTGTTTTCATGCTATTTCTGTTTTTTTCTAACTCTTGTACTGAAATAAATAGTAAACAACAGTATCCTACTCACTTTCTGTGGGCCATCCATGATTTCTGTCACATCCTCCTATGTAATTTCTTTTCCAGGAAGGAGAACGAGTATGTTTTAGCATTTCTCATGCAAAACCAATTTGATAACTTTACTCATTCTTGTCACCCAGCCTTTCAGGCAGTCCTGGCTACAGTTTTACTTAGCCTCTGTCAGCAGAAAAGTTACCTTATGGATAAGATGAATGTTTAACCCAACAGCAGAGGTTGTGAGGGTGAGAAAATGATCAGTCTACTGTGGGAAGACTGCCCAATATACTAGAAGAACATGCCAATGGTCTCATAAGCTAGCCTCAGTCTCTCAGTGGCAGTCCTTCTTTCACCCCCTACTATTGTAGTAGTACTGGTTCATGCTGGCTCTGATCAGAAATTGCAGCTTCTACTTGAGAAGGGACTTGACTACAGCTGGAAAGGAGCAATTGAAAAACTGTTTTGAGCTATTAAGACTTCTGAATTAAAACAAACAAACAATCAATCAAACAAAACAACAACAACAACAGCAAAACAAACAAACAAAAAACCAAATAAACAAAAAACCCTGAAAAAAACCCAAATCATCACAACAGCAACCTGCCTGCTCACCTTGAGCCTTGCAGTCAGCCTTTGAGGACAAGGATAAATGCAAACCCTCCTGTAAATGGAAAAGGGTTCCTGAGCTCTTGCAGAGTACTGATGAGATCATGCTAAATTTTATCTCCGCTATGGTTTTGATAATGGTACATAAAAAAGATCAGGAGGGAGAAAAAAAAAAATGCCACAGCTGGCTGGCTTCCACAAACACTGCCCATGACATTTGTAAATACTCAAAGGTGAAGTGAGACAGAGAACAAACTTCATAATTTCCTGAGCACTTGTCAGAAGCAGGCTTGGCTCAGAGCAGATGGGGCGGATGGTCTAACTAGGCTGAGATGAAGCCTCCAGATACTCTACATGAAGGGGAGAGATGCCCTCTAATGGGTGATCATAGAATAATCTCGTTTCTGAAATCCCCTTTTTCCCAGTCTTAAAGGCTTGTTTATTCACTCAAGTGTGAGTCCGTATTTCTCGACATCCCTCTTTGGGGCCTGGAAAGGAAAAAACAACCACGGAGTATCATTGTTCAATCAGACCTCTTCCGTATTGCTGGCCTCAGGTCTCCTGCAGTGCTGTTTTCCCTTCCACCTTTCACCTGGGAAAGTTGGCCAAAGCCTCTTTTGAAGGGAAACGAAGAAAGATGTTGGCCCTGTGGAACAGCCAACTTCTTGTGAGGTACAAGGACAGTCATTGCCCTTTAATTTGCGTGACAGAGAAGTATGGGTACATATTGGGTCACATCATGGAGAAGAATCATGACATAAAGATGCGACAGGTGTCTTATTTCTCAGGGCTGGGTTATGATTATATGGGTTCCTCCCATGGTTGGCTGGTTGATCCCAAATTTGGAATGACTTACAGTGGTTCAATGAGTCTTCACATGTAGATGTCAGAAGTTGGACATGCGAACCTTGATACTTGAGAAGTCTTTCTGGTACATACTCAAGAAGATTTCTATACTTTCAATATTTTGCATTACAAAGCAACACGAAGGGGATTCATGCTCTTTTGCATCTGGGCCTCTGAAAAATTTCCTCCATAGAATCATGATGGTACCTGCATCATAGCCTTCACTGAATATCAAGCCAACTCTCCAGACTACCTAATGAGAATTCAGAAGCCTTTCTTAACCTTTCATCCAAGTCAAACCTATTTTTCTTTATTTTCTCCAAGTTTTTTTCCTCCAAGTTTCCCAGTGGATTTTCCATTTTGAACATGATTAAATATTTGCCAGCCTGTGATTTTTGTGATTTTCTGTTCTTTCCTGCTGTCCTGTAATGATGCTTTATGGTCCATAAACAAAGCAGCTCTTTTTTATCTAAATAACCCAGCAGAAACTGGGCTTTCACACCTCTTCTGAGGAAGACTTGCACACCTGATTAGAGCCTTGCTCTAACAGCCTCCACTAGTACTGTTTAACAAAGAACAGAAGCAAACAGACCCTCATTGTGTCACTGAATAAGAACAATATGTTCTGATGGCGTAAGCGTTAATATGCCTCTGATAATTTATTTTCAAGGTTGTGCTTTCCGTAATCATCAACACAAACAGCCAGAGGCAGATTAGATGATCCAGGTGGATGTATTTGTGTTTCAAGAGTAACTGAATAGCAAAAAAATAATTGGCTATGATTTTTTACACTGCACCATAGGCAAATATCCAAAGTGAGACAGGAACAGATTGGAAAATTAGGTAGCGTTTTATGCACTGTCTGCATTTGATTTGTGTGTCTATCCGGATCCCCACATGGATTAAAAGAGGCTGAATTAGATATTTGGTGCCAACTAATGTTTTCCCTTATATCTGTAAGGTGCCATTTTCTTTGATGCTAAGGTTATTACAAGCTTTTGACAGTGGAAAAGTGTCTTGAGATAAGCAAAAATGAAGCTGACACATGCCTTAAGGCCCAGCAGCAGAGCAGTCTAAAGTACTCATCAGGAAAGCATATTTTGGGCTGTATATCCCTTTCTTTCCAAACATTCGTTTGTTTGAAACATCACTAGGAGCGGCTCATTCCTATTTAGAAGTTGAGTCCAGGATTTGGTTGTGTCCCTACCAAAAAATTAAATTGTGCCAGGGTGTGTTACACAGCCCTGATCAGTTATATTTTTAAATTCTTAACATTGGCCCCTGATATACTTCAACCTGTGCCAAGTAGTGCTCACTCTGAGGATTTCGGGGCTTGGTTTGGGTGTTGGTGCAGGGCAGAGATCATTCCCAGTAAGCGATTTGGATGTGGCCACCTCATTTGAGAGAATAGGAGAGTTTAATGGTGGGGATGTGGCCAGGTCCTGCTCACTGACATCAGGGCAAGACTGGCTCTGTTTAGTTTACTGTTACAGATGTCACCTTTTTGTTCTGGTTCTGAGTGGTTACCCAACCCTCCTGAAGGACTGGAAACTAAGCACTGGATTCCACTTTAAAAGAGCTGGAGACTCTTATGGGCATAAAGCAGAGATCAAGAGCAGACGATGCTTTTGCAAAGAGAAAAACTTTGCTTCTGTGCCTCTGCAAACTTCTCGTTCCTCCCGTTTTTTCTTCACAGCAAATGAGGAGTGACTTTTTCAAATTCTTGAGATACTAGTCTGGGATGGAAATAGTTGGGTACCACTAGTTATTTGAGCAATACAGAAGGTCTGCAAAATTTCTTTTACCTGGATCAGTTTCTCAGTGGCTTCATGTTGGAGAGAAGCAAAAAGGCTCACTTTGCTTGATGAGATGCACTGATATCTGCGCATATTTGTAGCATACTTGTATTATTTCATCCTGAGCAGTATAGCTTAGAAAGTGGCTATAATTTTGTACTGCATTTAGGGGCCCTGGAGAATAGTAGAGGACTTGTGTAGGTTTCAGATCTCTCGTGCATTCTGTGATTATGGGCTTGATAATAATCCTGTGCTGTATGTCTGTCTAATGATAGGGTACATTTTGAAAAAAGATAATATGTAATTTTGTTGCAGTTATAGTTATTTTTCTCCTAAATTTAGGATATCAAGAATGATCAGAGGAAGACCACAATCAGTTTTCAGAGGAACCAATCCAATTGGTGGGAGAAAGAGCAATGCCAAAAAAAAAAAAAATCCCTAACATTTCGCAGCTCACTTTTTTGTTCTCTAAAGTTGGAAGTTTCCTTGGCTGTTTGTCACTCTGTGACTACTATTTCTGTTTACATAAGAAGTCGACTCAATTATTCAGATCCACAGCAAAGGCATCCTGAAAGCTGTTAATTCATAAAATGGTGTCATGCCACATCTTCAGTATTTTCTACTTTATTTCCTCTTCCATGAGTGAAAGATATAAAGATACAAAAAGGAGACAGAAGCAACCCACTCCGTTTTCTCAAAGTAATGTGTTGTTCAGGAGGTGCTTCTAACTTATTGTTTGATAGCTTCCACAATAACCCATAAGAATACGCCATACATTCTCTGTCCATTACAAGGATATGAATGCCACAAGAGGGGTCCTGAGGCACAGATGACACCAGGAGGGAGACGAATCACAACTAAACCTCAAACTGCTTCTCAGCTCACTGTGAATCTTGTTCTGGTGTGCTGCAGTCCTCCAGGTTCTCATCTTTGCTGTTTTGTTCTTGGTTTTCTGATTTTTGACCTACCTTCTCATCATGATTCTGGTCTTTGCTCTTTAGTCTGTGTCTTTTACCATACCTCCAGTTGGAAATGTAAACTGCAAGGTAAAATTATTATTTTGGGCATCACTGGATTAAGCTTCATCTATTTAAGGTTGCTTCACTTTCCTTAGATAAAAGAAACTCCAGGAAAAAGCTGGCCTGAGATCTAGTGAGTTTGGCAAGCCAGTTGGGATTGAATCAGAAGAAAAAGTTGGTTTGTTAAACCTACTGCAGGTCAGCTACGGGAAAAAAAGAGGTGGCATTTTCCCAAATATCTGAAGGGATATTTTCCACAAAATGATAGTCTGTCAGCATTAAAAGTCTCTAGAAATGGTCTGATGGATGCACAGAGGCAGGTCTTGCACTTAAAATTAACCTTGTAGAGAACATGTAGAAAGATATTGCCAGTGAACGTCATAGCAACTTCTGTATCATAGAAAACATGGCCAAACTTTGCATTCTTTAGGAAAATGGGAGGGAATTAAAATATTTTCTTGATCAGCAAAAACACATGAATCTGCCACCTCCCCTCCCACGTCTCCCACCCCTCCTCCAATATCTTTAATTGGACATCGGATCATAGAATGTCCTGAGTTGGAAGGGACCCGCAAGGATCATCAAGTCCAACTTCTATTCCTGCACAGGACACCCCACAGTTCACACCGTGTGTCTGAGGACGTTGTCCAGTCTCTTCTTGAACACTGTCAGCTTGGGGCTGTGACACCTCCCTGGGGAGCCTGTTCAGTGTCCAGCACCTCTGGGTGAAGAACCTTCTCCTCACATCCAACCTAAACCTCCCCTGGCACATCTTCCTGACATTTCCTGGCGTTCTGCCATTGGTCACTGCAGAGAAAAGATCAGCACTTTGTCCCTCCTGTTCACCTTGTGAGGAAGCCATGGACCACAATGAGGTGTCCCCTCAATCTCCTCTTCTCCAGGCTGAACAAACCAAGTGACTTTAGCCTCTCCTCATACAACTTCCTCTCCAAACCCTTCACCAACTTGGTGTCCATTTTCTGGACACTCTCTAGTAGCTTAATATCTTTTTTATCCTGTGGCACCCAAAACTGCACACAGTGCTCCAGGTGAGGCTGCACCAGTGCAGAGCAGAACAGGACAATCACCTCCCTCGAGGTTTTTTATATTCAGAAAGTTTCTTCTTGTTTTCCCCTAAAGCTGGTAAGTCTTGGACAAACCTCCATCTCTGCTTGTTTATTCTTCATGGCTTTGTACAATTGCTTAGAAGACAGCACGATGTCTAGCTAATGAAGAAGCCAGGAAAGCTGTGATAGATAACCATAAAGTCTGTCAGCTTAAGGAATAATTAAGGAACAAAAGCATCAGGCCACTTCTGCAACAGCAAACCCTGGTCCACTGTTGAAACAAGTTGTACCATCCTTTCTGCCTGGAGAACTGGAAAGTTGGCAGCCCAAATCCTGGGTTGGATTTTCTGTAGGTGACTGTAATGCCAGAGTTCCTGGCAAGGTGGGCTGGCAGGAGACCAGATGACTAACCTGACTGCCCGCTTTCCGCTGACAGTCTTGAAGAAGTCATCACATTCCTGCCGAACATCGCAGTACTGCACAGACAGCACTTTCCAACGGAAAACTCCCGCTTGAGAAATTTGGACCAACTCTACAATGGTGGGAGCAGACTAAATTCTTGTAGTGTTGCTACAGTATTGGGTTTGAACACAGCTTCTTACCGCTGGCCTGTGTAACTGTGTGTATTCAAGAAAACAGTAGCAAAGTATTAGTAATAACTTTATATACTGCTGGGAAGGGAAGAAGGTGGGTAGCTGTAGAAAAGACACAAGCTACAGAAAGAAGTGGAAGTGTCAGAGGAGGATGAACTGAGTACGAAGGTTTGGCTGGAGCAGTTGTCCATTGACAGTCTGACATGAATACAAGTAGACAGAAATGCCAGTGAGCACACGGTAGTTGTCCTTGAGGAGGCCTTTTCCATTCCTTGCTCAAGCAATGCCTTCTCTCATGTCATAGAATAATAGAGTGATAGAATTATTTTGATTGGAAGAGACCCTCAACCAGCCATTGACCCAACAACCACTGGATCTAACCATTAACCCAACACTGGCACTAAATCATGCCCCTGAGAACCTCATCTCCAAGTCAGTTCAACCCCTCCAGGGATGGTGACTCCACCACTGGCCTGGGCAGGCTGTTCCAACGCCTGACAGCCCTTTCCAAGATGAAATTGTTCCCAAGATCCAACCTCAACCTCCCCTGATGCGACTTAAGTCCATTTCCCCTTGTCCTATCACTTGTTACTTGGGAGGAGATACCAATACCCTCCATGCTGCAACTTCCTTTCAGGTAGTCGTAGAGAGTGAGAAGGTTTCATCTCAGCCCCCTTTTCTGTAGGCTAAACAGCCCCAGTTCTTACGTCGTGGGAAAAGGTTGAACAGCTCCATTACCCCAGGACAGCTGTGTCAAGTGCTAAAGCCAAACCAGCCTTTAAATATGAGTATTTTTATTCTGATCCACCATGAGGGAAAGAGGCAGATACGGTTACCCAGCTCAGCAGGTGACAACTTGTTTTCTGACAGCTCAGATACATGAATCAGTTTGAGTATGTCTCGTTGGACTACCTGCCATCTGTGGTCTGTGCTACCGTTCCTGTGTGAAAGTCCTGTAGCACTGAACAATCTGAGTGCTATTTTGAAATTAGAGCTTCCAAGAGGTAAAAAAACTGTTTTGTAAGGGTGCAGTTTATCAGTCGATGCGAAATGTTCTGATGTGAAGGTGTATTTAACAGCAGCACCTTTTGACATTTGCATTGTTTAGTGTACATTCTAGTCAGTGCCAAATTAAGCTTCCAGTTGTGACTGTAGCTGATTTGTATTTGGGGTTTAGGTACTGGATGGAACTTTCTAGTTAAAGAGAAGGTTTAAATTGTAGTGCAATATTAAGTAGATGGTTGTTATTTGAAAAAAAAAATGTTGCTTTTACGTATGGTTCAACAAAAACAAGTCCAAAATTTAGATAGAGTGAAAATAATGGAACAGGAGACTGACATAAGAGTGCAGTGAATTTAATGGCTTAATTTCTTTCAGCTAAAAAACCATTTTTGTGGCCCTGTTGGTATTATTTTACATGAATTTGGATTACACACCCATTGCTTCATCAAAATAGCTCTTTTACAAACGAAAACATGCTGTCAAGAACAGATCCTGAGAGTGCTGAACATTATTCAACCATTAAGCACAGAACATCAGCTGCTTTGAGGTCTACTTTGAGCTCCTGATCTCACGTCAGAAAAATAGCTGAACTGACCAAGCAAAGTTCAAGCTCACCAGGTGAAAAGAGAGGATGAATGGAAATGGTTATATTTCAAAGAAGACCACAGCTCTGTGCAGATAACACACAATGCAAAGCTTTCAAACACTTAAGCTGTAACATGCATGGGAACACGAAGATAAGAAAAACGTGTGTGCCTCTTATTTAATGCTTTTCTGGTGTTTAGCTGAAGAGGTGGGTAAAAATCTCCTGTTATGGTGAACTAATGGAGTTGGCATGCTGGCTTTAGTAGAGGAGTTTGGTACAGTAACAGCATTAAAAGTTCTTTGTTTGAAAGCTGCTTGAGCAATCAAGCTGTAAGGTGTTATGTTCTCAGGACAAGGTGGTTTTGGTCGCAGCTGCTCAAAAACAGGAAGCAAAATGAGGTAACTTAGAAAACGTGATACTTTGGTTCTGCTTTCATTTTCACCATATAAGCTGGGGACCAGTGGTGGGAGGGAGAGCCTTGCCACCTCCCCATGCAGAAACGTGAGCCTCTTAAGATGAGTACATCTGATATGTGCTCCTGATGACCACATCCTTCCCCTTCCCTGAATCAATACCTGCAGAAAGTGCTTGGGGCTTCCTGTGTCAACGCTGATAAAGCAGTACAGAGGCAGCCAGCAGCCTGCATGAGGAGGTTATAGACACACGTGATGGGGCCAAGATATTGTTGGGGTCCCCCTCACACCTACC
This sequence comes from Patagioenas fasciata, assembly GCF_037038585.1. Lineage (NCBI taxonomy): Eukaryota > Metazoa > Chordata > Aves > Columbiformes > Columbidae > Patagioenas > Patagioenas fasciata. The sequence goes on along the minus strand of NC_092521.1, from coordinate 167,769,229 downwards.
AGCTCCCCATAGCAAAGAAACAAGTTTTCCGTGTGTCCTTCATGCGATACAACAAGTATGGCATGAATTTGCATGATGCCGGATTTATAATGTATTTCATTGAGATTTATATGGGGTTTGAGAAACAGAGGAAGTGTAGAACAGAGTATTGTCCCTGTGGTCCAAGAAGCTCTGAATATTGTCTCTGACAACAGCTAGGAGATAAGATCTCCCACAAAGATGACAATGATCGAAGTAGGCAACTGAGATACAGTGTGGGATTCCCCCAAAAACTCATGTTCAGTATTTACTTTTGGCATTGGTTGCTGGAAATCTGGTTACTTTACATATGATGGAAAGAGTCTATGGGTGGTTAAGGCTCTGGGTTGGACTGCAGTCTCTGGGACCTCTCCTCAGACTGGATATCAGGAAAAAAATTATTCATGGAGGGGGTTGTGAAGAAGTGGAACAGGCTGCCCAAGGTAGTGGTGGAGTCACCATCCCTGGAGGGGTTTACAAGACATATAAATGAGGTTCTCAGGGACATGGGTTAGTGTCAGTGTTGGGTTGACAGTTGGACTTCATGAACTTGAGGGCTTCTTCCAACCAAAATGATTCTATGATTCTCAACCTGCAGCCCATGGGCTTGTAATGGAGAGGAGTGCCTTGATCGGGCCTTGGCACTATGGAGATATCAAAGGCCTCTCACGTGTTTTACCTTGAATTGCATGATTTTGTACCTTTGAACCTGACCACTTCAGTGTTTGGTTTTCCAATCTTAGGCTTTCCTGTGCATTGCAGAAAGCCTTATAGATACCTCAGTATCAGTTTTCCTGAGCTTCTCATAAGCCTCCCCCCCGCTTAAATAGGGGAGAGAATAAAAAGGGAAGGGAGAAGCTTGTGGACTGAGATAAAAACAGTTTAATAAAATAACACTAATATACTACTATTAGTAGTATATATAAAGTGAAAATTAAACATAAAGTGATACTCAAAGCAATTCCTGACAAACTCCATCCATGCAAAGCAACCAATCCTGGGAAGAGAGAATCCTGGTCCTGAACAGCTGATCCTGGAGAGAGAGAGAAAAGACAAAAGAGGGAAAAAGGCCCAGAAGCCAACCGAAAAAACAGCAGAACATCAAAAGGCTGAACTAAAAAACCTCCTGAACGGAACTCAACCAAAACAGAGCAGAACTGGAACAGGTCTCACCAGCTGGAAAAACAGACTCTCATTAAATATGAAATATTATGCTAATGGCGTGGAATATTCTCATTGATCAGTCTGGGTGTCAGTAAAGGTCTGTCCCATCTGTGTCCTCCTTCCTAGGTGCCTGACCTGCAGATAAAGAGCCCAGAAAGACCTTGGCCTCCCAGACCAGAGTTGAGATAACAATAAGCTCTTACATTTTCTTAATTCCAACTCAAAACCACTAGAAAATTACATTAATTCTGTCCCAAGGTGTTATTAACATCTTAATAGTCTCAAACTAAATCTATGAAAAAGAAAAACCGTGAAAAAGAAAAGTTTCTGACTGCATGAAGAAAATTAATTCAAATTCAGTCGAAGTAGCACACTCAATAAAGACGTTTCTCATCCAAACTTGAGTTAAAATTCAGTTTAGAAGAAATATCACCTGATAATTGTTTTTTGGAAGCAACCCATCCAACTCATTTCCCAGGATGGGCCTTGCTGAGCTGACTTGAAATAAATAAATGACACATTGGTGAGAGCACAATCAATACAGCATGCCTGGAGGCAAAAGTACAGACTGGATACTTCCCACGTAATATATGCATAAGTGTATCAGAAACAGTATGTTTCCCAGGTGACTGCAAGGGGTATAAGGAGAAGATAACTTTCTCTGTGGGCACTATTTTCTTAATAGTGTTTGTCAACATGCATAAGCAATAACAAATTAACTGGATGTAAATAGATCTCAAATATATTGATCAGTGTTTTTTTACTTACACTGAACGCAGTGACTCAGTTTTCACCTTTGAAGAACATCAAGATGGTGGAATGGAGGGAAGGTATTCTGGAAAGTCAACCATATCTCCTCTACTCTTCAGCAAGGAATGACTACTGACCACCTAAACAGCTGGGTCCAGAGTCACCAAGTCTGAGCTTACTGGGAAGGAATGAAGAAGGGTAAAAATACTTTAAGAGGCTGGGGATAAAGCAAAACCAGAGCATAGTGCCTGCCATCCCACTCCTTGGGAGACTTAGCTAACTGGCTGAAATTGTAGATCAAAACCGATTCAGCAAATCAAAGTCATTCTATGAAGGTGCTTGGCCAAATCTTGACTGCATGGAAAAACTAGGTTTTTTTATTGACCTTTGCTTTCTTGCATAAAGTGGAGCATATTGATAGGCTGTTTCACCTTGACCTGGAAGATACAAGGTATTGAAGACCAAGAAAGAAAGGAAAGTAATTTAAAAGGTTAGTAAGCACCAAAATAGATTACTTGAGAATTGCTGGTAGAGATGGTGTCATCCTGAAAAAAAAAAAAAATCAACATAAGAATCACAAAGAATCACTAAGAAACATAAATGTCTTCTGCTATGGAGATTTCAATGCCAGGAGCTTTGGCAAGTGAAAGAATGGTTTGGGTATTTTATTTTAGATACACAGATCTCTTTGGAAGTGAAGGAACAAAACCTTACTGCAAATGGAAAATGAGAAGATTGCTTTGGCTAGGAGGTCACTGCAAAGCTGATTTTTTTATCTTATATAAAGTTTGTTCCCTCTTAGAACACTTGTCCTCTGTTCTTCTTGTAAGCAATCTTTCTGAACCAGCCAGGACATAATACATGAAAAAAATAAAGCAAAAGAAAGAGGAATGGTCTGGTAGGATTTCAAAACATGCTGCATCACACAAGAGAATACTGCAACATCCAGATTTTCCCTATATGCTTGAGACACCATAGTTAAGCTGAAGATATTGATGAAATCATTATACCAAACATAACAGTGTTTTAATACTACTCTATATATTCACTGTTCCTGGACTCAGTGTCATTTATTCACTCTGGTTTTGCAATCACAGTGATCATCTGGCCTTGAAAAGCACACAAGCTGGAGAAAACAAAGCATGGGAAGGGAAAAATACGTAGAACTGAAGAAGGAAACATAGAGAAGGAAGATAGGGCAGGAAATGAAGACAAACATCATTAGTTGTTTGTAATGGGCTGATCATCTGAAGGTTTCAGAAAGATTTCATTTGGGGATCAGAAAGACATCGCGTGCCAGAGATGACCGAGTATCTGCATTGAACCCTGCTCAGTGAAGAGAGTGGGGCTGGTGTTTCTCCTGAAATGGGAAATGCATCTGTTCACATGGACCTTCAGCCCTGCAAGATTTTGTCAGCTCAAGTGCTCCGTCACCAACCTTCACCACTGCCAAGATCTCACGTGCCACCAATACAACATGCTGTCAAGATGCTCCAGTCCCGTCAGCACTGAATGAAGACATTATCTCTTGCTATGGTCCCTTATTGTCCATATCAGTGGGATTACCTCCAGGAAGGTGTGAAGAAATGCTCAATAGTTTTGAGAAAGTGCTCTCTCAGTACCTTTTCTCAGTATCCACATCCCTCAACCTTCACCCATTGGTCCCCTCCTGCCTCCCTTTCCAAAAGAGGGGAGGATCCAGGCATTCTGGATCCAGGATTTCTGGCTTTCTGATGTCACAGCCTACAGAGTTCTCATTAATGGCCTTGTCCTGTCGTCAAGAAGGACTGTCAACTATTTTGATTAAAGGGAAAAATAATGGAGACTTTCCACCCCATAGTTCAGATCCAAGAGCAAGGACCATAAAGAAAGCTCTGATACCACAAGACTTAACCACTGATCTTTCCATCAGCTGTAAAGATGAAGCACAATAGGAGGACAAGAGTAATTCCAGCTTCATGAGGACTGTACAGACTCCTTTGAGAGGAGCAGCTTCCGTCCTACAATTCACAGCACCATTGGTCACAGGAGACAGTTTGTTGCTGAGGATTAAGGTCTCTGCCTCCCATACCAGGCTGCTCTGAGCCTCCTGGGCTGTGGTGTTGCAAGAAGAAAATATTGGTAAATTATACTCACAAAAACTAATCAGCCCTCAATTAAATCCACCTCCAGGGTCCTTTGAAGTGGTTTCTCAAATATTCAGGTGAAATTTTTCCATTTCTCAGTTCACCCATCCAAGTGTTTCTTGGAAATTTGTAAGCTATTAACTCACTGGATGGGCTGCTCTCCTCAAAGGAGCAATTTTCCCTGTTGACTCCCACTTACTGTGGCCGAGGTCATCTTCAGCACAAAAATGGAGGACAATGAATCAGATTTCAATGCTGGCTTTGATTTTACCATTATGGTTTTATACAATACTATCAAGCAATGACACCCAACTCCCATGGTGCTCAGAGCTCTATTTATTCTGTATGACCTCGTCCTTCCATGGAAGTTTTGGTTGATGGGCTGGCTTGTCTGCCTGAATCACCTGTCTTTTCAAAACCTTTGTGGATTGATTTCAAACGTCAGAGGAAGATTTAGAAAACAGTAGTCCCTGATCTTGTTTAGAGGACTGCTGGAAAATTATGATTCTCTGCTAATTGCTCTGAGAGATGGTAGGGTACGTCTGGTGTTTCAGGACTATGTTTGCCATTAGCAAAGCTCATTAAGCATTCTTTCTTCACAGAGACTTTGTATTCAATTTTTAAATTTTTATAAATTGGCTAATTAACAAGTGTTTTGTACCTGATCCAAATCCTATTAAAGTCAAGGGGAACTTTCAATTTTGGTGATCTTTCAAAAGGTTTTTTTTGTGATAAATATACTGACAGCATATGCCTGACGCTACCAAAATTGCAATGCTTCAGCCTCTTTGTGGAAAAACTACAAATGTTTCCTTTATAATTATGATGCAGAATCAGCTTTGTTATCTCATTACAGTATGGCTAGTCAACTCTACGTTCTTTTTTCTTGCCTCCAGAATTCACTTATCATGACTTTCCTTGTTGTGATTGCAGATTATCCCCAACCACCTTCAAGCCATAAAAAGAAACAAATCATTAAAACACTTTACATGAGCATAACAGGAAGCCAAGTAGGAAATGTTCTGGCTTTTGTTATTGCAGTACCTGAAAGAAGGTGTTTTAAAGCCCTAAAGTCTCTTATAACAACAAGACCATCAGATAATAAGAAAGCTGATAAAATTCAGAGGAAGGTTATTGAATCAAACCTCCTGGCACATCAATGGGGAGTTGATCAGCAGGCAAAATGCAAAAACAGAGGGGAAAAGTATCAGAGGGAATTCTTGGGTACCAGACTACGGTTTAAAGTCAGATGCAAAACTAGGTCTGGGCATTTGAGCTGACAGTGATAGATGTGAGTCAACCTGAACACCACTCACAGTCTTCTGAGGTTGTTGCCTTATTCTGATTCACCCACACAAAGGAAAACACTTAAAGTTATACAAAATTGTGTTCTTCCATAGGAAATGAGTCTGCAATCAGTTTCTGCCCTGTTTGTTTTAGCTTTCTGGTCCATCTGACATGCCGTGATCAGCCAAGCTTTATCTTTAGGAATGATAAAGACATCTTTGTTCTCTTTTGGCACAAGGCTCTTGCTCAGGAGTCAATAAACAAGTGGATAACCTCACTTATTTGATATTCCAGGCCCACCACACGGAGCTGTAAATTGCCAGCTGCCCAAATTGGAAGAGAATAAACTTCGTTTACCTCTGTTCATCCTTGGCTACCCTTCTGGAGATAGATAAATCCTCAGAGGGTGCCAAGTATTACAGTTTCCTGAATTGTAATGAGAAAAAATGTAAAGCTCCTGCAATCCTTTATGTCTCCTGAGAATCAGCCTTTGGGAAGCGTATTCTCTTTGAAAGAAAGACCATGAAGCTATTTGCTCTGACTCTTAATAGAGCAGAAGCAGAGTAGCAACTTCTGTGCACTTTTCTGTCTGAGGGATTTATCTGAACTGAGGTTTGTCACCAGTGGAAATCCTTGCTGGGGTGAAAATAAAAATATCCATTCTACCTTTGGAAGGGGGATGACCCTGTGTGATGAATCTCCTGCTTCACTTTGAGCTGTGGCATTCATGCATAAAAATGTATCAAGGAGTAACGCTCAATGGGAGGTGGAAATCCCACCACGTTGCAATGATTTCTTCTTATTTTTTAAATGAGAAATAGTCTGGAAGTCATGCAGCTAATTGGTCACTACTGAAATTAAGAGAATTTATAAAACCAAATCAATCATGCCAAGAAAAAAAAAGAAAAAATTAGAAACAGTCTCATCCTCCAAACCTTGTTATTCCTCTAAAGCTACAGAAGCATTCAGGACTCTTACAAATTACAGAGAAAGAGACTGAAGAAACTCAAAGCCAACCAAAATTAATCTCAGTTTAATAATCCCCATTGCATATAAATCTGTTCTAATAATAAAGAGATGAAGGTAAAAACAAAAGAATATTTCTTAGTAAATATTACCAGTTATGCTTTGTTGGTACAAAGAAGGTGGAGCTCCAGAAGAAACGTTTATTTGGGCATACTTTTATTTTATTTGATTTTTTTTCCGGCAACAGTATTCTGTATTTTAGCATGTTATTTCCCCATTCTTTCAAAACTATTCCGTTAACAAATTCTTATTTCCTCGCACCATTTTGAGTTAGAGAGAAGCAGTCCTAGCAAGTAATCCCTTCCATCTATCACACACTGCATCCCTGGGATGAAATTACTGGCTGAGACATAATAGCTGCAGCTGAGATGATTCCTAGCCCATTTTAGCTCATTTGTGGCCACAAGTTCTCATGATCTTGTGGTTTTGATTAGTTTCTTAAACACTAATTAAGCCTTTACACTCCTTATTAAAAACCAAACAAACATCCAAACAAAACAAAACAGAAAGCTGGGGAATGACCTATTAGAAAGCAGTGTAGGGGAAAGGGACCTGGGGGTCCTGGGGACAGCAGGGTGAGCATGAGCCAGCACTGGGCCCTTGTGGCCAGGAAGCCAATGGTACCTGGGGTGGGTTAGAAGGGGGTGGTCAGTAGGTCAGAGAGGTTCTCCTGCCCCTCTGCTCTGCCCTGGGGAGACCACACCTGGAATCTTGTGTCCAGTTGTGGCCCCTCAGCTCCAGAAGGACAGGGAACTGCTGGAGAGGGTCCAGCACAGGGCAATGAAGATGCTGAAGGGAGTGGAGCATCTCCAGTATGAGGAAAGGCTGAGGGAAATGGGGATCTTTAGCTTGGAGAAGAGGAGACTGAGGGTGACCTCATTCATGTTTACAGATATATAAAGGGTGAGTGTCAGGAGGATGGAGCCAGGCTGTTCTCGGTGACAATCAGTGATAAGACAAGGGGTAATGGGTACAAAATGGAACACAAAAGGTTCCACTTAAATTTGAGAAGAAACTTATTCTTTGTGAGGGTGCCAGAGCCTGGCCCAGGCTGCCCAGGAAGGCTGTAGAGTCTCCTACTCTGGAGGCATTCAAGACCCGCCTGGATGCCTTCCTGTGTAACCTCGTCTCGGTGTTCCTGCTCCGGCAGGGGGATTGCACTGGATGAGCTTTCGAGGTCTCTTCCAATCCCTAACATTCTGGGATTTTGTGGTAAAAAGAAAAACAAGCAACCGATCGAAACATCATTATCTGAGTTTGCGAGAGGACAGCTTTATAGGGAGAAAGAGAATTTTAGGCTGGTGGCATTGGCAGATAAAGACAGACTTCATCCACCTCTGTCACATTCTTTCATCTCTTTGTGCGGAAACACCATGTTTTGTATTTCTACAGGGATTTTCACTCGTACAGCTGCAGGATGGGAAATGGCTGGTTAAAGTCAAGAGGGGACAGTCAGCCCCGGGCTCCCCATATGTCAGTAATGTTATAGACGCCACAAAATCCAGTGTTGCACTGAGACACGCTTTAGGCAAAAGAAGCATCTTGAAAGACCTAAGTAAATGTCCTTCAGCTCTGCTCAGCATTGGGTAGAGCCTCAGATGTGGGGCCAAGAGTGATGGAGCACCAGGAGAAAATTATTGACACATGTGAAAGCAAGACCTGTGGTGAAAGACAGCAAGAGTTGGGTTTGCTCAATGTTGAGATACAACCTGAAAGTACTCCGGTACATCCCTCCAGAGGCAGTCGGCTAAATCATTACTGTTGTTAATTGATCTGAGAAATGTCCAGTCCCAGGAATCCTGCATCATTCCTTGGTCTTTATCCTAGGACTCCTCTGCTCCAATGATTAAGAAGTTTCTTCTAAAACCTAAAATTATTTTACTATGATACTTGCCATTTTTAGCATCTTCCATGACAATTGTCTTTAAATGGTGACTCTTAGAAAACATCTCATCTCTATGTCCCTAAGAACAAGTCTTAATTTTCAATCCATCTTTCTCAGGTTTCAAGAAAATGTTGGTTTTTTGATTGTTTGTTTGTTTTGGGTTTTTTTTAAGACTACAACATTTTTTGTATACTTTGTTTAGCTCATAGTGCAAAATATACATTTCCTGTTACAGATTGGGAAGACAGTACAAGCTCTTCAGAGCTGTGTGTGAGCAGACACTGTTTCTTGTGCCAGCTAAGTAATATACTTTATTATTTATAAGATGTAAATACTGTTTAACTGAAGGTTTATATCTAGCAGCCCTGGAAGAAAATATTACAGTCTCTGAGAATGTCTTCAAACTTACAGTCAGATCATATGCAATTATGGGATCTCATTGTGTGACAGAGAGAAATTAAGGGTGGGAAACAACATGTAAACTAGCTTACCTAATTTACATGATTAAATGTGTTTTGAGTAATTAATCTGCCATCGGAATTGAAGATCTGGGAAAAGGTTTGATTGCTTGCATGAAGGCATCTAGTGCCATTTGAATTGCCCTGGATGATCTCAGCTGATTACTGGTTTCTGGTCCAAAAGGGTACAAAATACTGATATTTAGGCAACTCTATAAAACTGTCTGTGTCTGTAAGAAAACCAAGGTCTCCAGACCTGCAAAGACTACTTGAGATTGCCATACCATCCCAAGGCTCCACCTCATTTCCTCTCTAGATGACCTGGTGCTGATGAACATTTTCTATTGCTCACCTTCAGACACAAAAATTTGCTCATGCATCACCTTCCTGTGCTCTAATTTCTTTTATCTAGCAGTCTTTCTTATTAGACCCATGTTGTTATTCTTTGTCAAAACAGAATTGCATATGTACTGATTTTCATTTGCACTGCCTATCTTGGGTAGCTCTTGTCTTTTATGTTCTAATAGCTTTTAAAAATCAACTCATCTGTGTTAGAGCTGAAAACTAACACATATCCAACACTCTGCATTGGTATGTAATGAGATTGTGCGATTCTGAAAACTAACATATATCCAATAATCTACATTGGTATGTAATGGGATTATATGATTCATTTCAAGGGCCTCATGTGGAGGCTGTGGAATAAAGGACAGATGTCCAAAGCAAGTAACACAATGACTCACTTAAATTTTTTAAACCTCTTGCAAACTGACTAATACCACAAATTCCTGATCAGTGAACATTCTCTTAATGAGACTTTAACATGACTGAAGAGCTACCATTCGAGTGGGCTGAAAAAGCTTGTGCAAAACATTAGAATACACGAATACGTTACATAGAACAGCACAAAAAAATCCAAATCAATGGTCTTTTTCACCTTTGTTTCACTCAAAATTGCATAAAACAAGAAAGTTCATAGGTTTGGTTTTTTTTTTTCAGGGATTTATCCTTTCAACCTTAATTTATCTCACAGAAGAGATACAGGACATTTCTCAGTGCCCAGATGAGTTCATTGCCATTGTGAGGTGTGAGTTTAGACCCCAAAGAAACCTCATCATCCCTGTGCACTCATGCCTGAGGAGATCTCTGTGCATTGAAATAGTTCTTTTATTTTGCCTTAGATATTTCATTATGATACAATTCCTTATGCCCCAAATGGAAACAGAACTGAAACAGTAGCCTGAGGAAGGTCCTTCTCATAGTAGTGGTGGCTGGAGGAGAAATAGGAGGCACTAAAATAGGAAGATCTGAACATCAATGATTCAGACCCAAGTGATTGGGTCTATCATCTTCTGGCTGTCAGACAAACAGCCACTTTATTGCTGGTGACCTGAAGACAGCAAAAGTAGAAGTGTTGGTTATGAGAACAAGTCTGTTCCCACATTTCTTATTGGTGGTTATGCTTGGCAAAGCAAAAAATCCGTATAGCCTGTCCTAAAATGCAATTCATAGAGAAAGAGTAGAAGAAACACGGAATGTAGAGAGTGATCCTGTATCTGAAATAGCATCCCAGGATCTGACACTACAAAGCTCAGAAGCTTTCTGAGTTGGAAGTTGAATCCAGACTCCTAAGTTTAATAATCCCATGAGATGGATCCTCCACGGTCGTGTCTTTATTTTATGAGTCTATCTATATATTTGGACTCCACAGCTTCCTGTGACAATGAACTACAGGATATGAACTTGGCAGAAAAAGTCTTCCTCTCGTTTGGTTTTGAAGTATATTACTCCAAAAATTCATAGGGTGCTCCATTTAATTGATAGAGGTTCCTGTTCATTTTCTCTCATCTCATCACCCCTCATGAATTTCACTGTTTAACAAGCTGAAGAGCTGGGAACTTCTCTTCTGATGTGGCCATTTGATTGTCACCTTTCTTTGAACCTCTTCTGATCCAAATGTGTCCTTTCCTGGGTGGAGGGGAGGAGAACCGAAAATTCCAGAAGCGTTCAAGAAGTGTTCACACTTTTTAGCTGTTTGATGTTTTTGTCTTCCTCTAACAGAGAGCTATTCCTGTCTTTTCTTTGGCTCAATGTTTTTATAGTCATTGCTAATATTTATTGTCTCCTTGAGCACTGAGCTGATTTACAGAGTGCTCTACACAAACTCCAAGATCACTTAACCTCTGTGCTTCAGTCTATTTAAAAACCTAAAAAAAATAAAAAATATCCTTTGCCTTGTAAAATGTTCTGAAAATGTTCTGAGTTAATAAGAGGAAAGAAACTCAAGAGCAATTTCACTGAAGTGGAGCATAATTCAGCTCACAATCTTACATTAATAATGCTGTCAAGGTTCATATCTCCAAAAGATGTATTAATTCAGAAAAAGGACAATTAAATTGAGTAAAGTGAACTTCCTAATACATGACTCTGAAGCTGTTGGGGGGCAAGTGGCAATGGGGTCATCTGGCACTGAAGCAAAAGCAGTAAAAGCTAAGGAATTTACTAATTAAAATGCACTACATGAAGAATAAAGCTAAGTTCTGGAAACAAAGATGATGGCGGAGACAATTCTACAAGCCTCAACCAAGGAGGTATCATTAACAGCTTTTCAGTTCAGCTGTGGCTCTGAAATGAGACTTGAAGCCCAAGAGAGATGGAACGAAGAGAAAGTTTCCAAGGTGTACACCTGCCTTTGGGTCACCACCTCTACTGAAAAAATAAATGCACATAACACTTTACCCTGATTTCCTCTGGAACTCCACAGCTTCTCGGTGCAAGGGCTGCTAGCTCCCCTTCCCCATGTAAAATGGGAAAAAAACACAGATATAGGACACAGAACACTGCATTAAACTTACAGTTTAAATGACACTGGTGTCCCACCTCTAACAATGCTCTGCTGAAACCTTTTCACAAGTGAGAAAACTCTGCATAAGTTAGCTAAGGCATCATCCACCCTAGACATGTCTTGTCATGGTCTCTTTCCACATCAGTATGGCTCTTAGTAATTGCTCAACCTTAACTTCTAAAAGTCTTTCAAGCTAATGAGCCAGTTTGGCCCACATGTCTTCTAGATTTAACTATTAAATTATCTCCATCACCCTCTATATCTGGTTTTGGTCAACATGTTGGCTTGCTCCAGAGAAGAGCCGATGAAGGAGACCATGAGGAGGAAGAGGAGGACTGCAAGCTCATTCCCCAGCCCAACACACCAAAATAGACACAGGCTATTGACCACCTAAAACACAAAGCATGACCCTCAGGACCCCCTCCCAGATTTTCTCATTTAGCTATAAAAACATTACCTATTCAAAGTAGGAGTAAATAGAGCCAGCTTCTTATTTAATCCAAGATCTGGTACTAAAGAATTTCTTGTCCCTGTTCTCAGTCTTAAATGTCCTAAATACAGAGGTCATGAAAAAGCTCTGTAACTACTAAGTAATAATTAGAGGTTATTTCATGTTACTGTAAGTATCTAAGAGTTAGGTATCTTGTCTAAACTGTTATGCCTGAGGTTTTCTGTACAATTAACAGTCAGAGAGAACCTTATTGGTGGTTTTCTTTTTGTCTTTTTATTTTTTCCTATAGCAATCAAGGCAAATTCACACATTCTTTGACTGAAACACGACCTGCCCTAAATATCCCATCCACCAAATTATATAAGATGCTTGTATAATGCTTTTTTTTCCCTTATGCCATTGTAAACTCTTTCCTTCTGTGTTCACTGCACAGACAATTAAAGAAAAAATTTTGGGATAAAACTCAAGTATATTCCAACCACCAGATTCTGTTTAGCATCTATGTACATATTACTCTCAATAGCGCATTTATCGTTGATCTTCATCAGGTTTGAAATAGTTTGCAAAATGTCAGTCACTGATAAAGGTGTAACACTGCAGACATTCTTGTAGCCAAGCCAGTCATTAGGTGGTACCAAAATGTTGCACTGGGTATGTTTATAATGTCAGTGAAGCCCAAATATGTGTCCACTTTTAAGACCAGCCTTGTCACACACCCGTTTTTTAAACCCTCAAGACTGCCTCAGGTCCACAGCCACAGTTTTTAAGGAGGAGAACGTTCACCTGGGGGAAAAGTTTGTATTCTGCTGGGGCTCAATGTTTTGCATGTTAATGCAGCCCAATGCATAAATTCAGCTCTTTCAGAAACATTTGGGCACTTCTAAGGGAGCCACAGCAAGGCCATCAGGATGGAGAACAGGGGTAAGACAGGCTGAGAGAGCTGGGGTATTCAAGATGGACAAGAGAAGCTCCGGGGAGACCTTATTGTGGCCTCTCTGAACTAAAAGGGACCTACAAGAAAGATGGGGACAGACTTTTTAGCAGGGCCTGTTATGATAGAACAAGCGGTAATGGTTTTAAACTAAAGGAGGGAGATTCAGGCTGAACATGAGGAAGAAAGTTTTGCCCCTGAGGGTGGTGAGAGCCTGGTCCAGGTTGACCAGAGAGGTGGTGGATGAACTATCCCTGGAGACATCCCAGGCCAGGCTGGATGGGCTCTGAGCAACCTGAGCTGGTGAAGATGTCCCTGCTCATGGCAGGTGTGGCACTGAGGAAGCTGGGAAGGTCCCTCCAACCCAAACCATTCTATGTTTCTATGATTCTACTATTTCTGTCCTCTGAACACAGACCCAGTTCCTACAGATAGGTCCTTGTAAGCGAAGATGTTTCCTGTCTGACTATTTGATTTTTATTTTTACTATCCTATTTAGATTTGCTGTTACTCAGGGGAGAAGCCATTTGTTAGTAAATGTTTATGCAAAACATCATGGGGCCCAGATCCTGTTGGAGGTCCCTATATGTTGCTGCGGTACACATTCTCAGTTTTATTTGCTATGTGAAGCTACTGCATGATGAATGAGTTTGGAGCAGACCCAAAGGCCAAAGCATGCACACACACACATAAAAGAAAATTGTTTAGATTACCTCTGCTACACTCCCTGAATAAGTGTCACTGCTGCTCTTCAACCAAATCTTGTTGATGCTTAAACCGTTTAAAACGGTCTTGAAACTATAATTTTGATCAGCTGCAATTTGCCTTTTTTAACTGAAAAAATAAGGAAGTGGTGTCAGAACAGAGAGCACATTTCTCTATCATTGTAGTCACATACAAAAGAAATGATGCCTCAGATGTTTCCTTCTCATACCTTTGGACACAGCAAATATTAATATCAAGATGTGTCTCTACAGCAATGTACTCTACTAATGCACTTAGAAACACAAAGTGGCTAAACACCAATCTGTGCTCTGCTGCATTCTGATTCTTCTGGGACAGAATGATTCACTTGTCAGTGAAGGGGATGCAACTGGAAATGCAGTGATCACAAGTGAGGTTTTAAATATGAGGTAAGACCATTCCCCATGCCACCTCTGGGAGAGGAAGTCGTGTTTCAGCCAAGGTTGCCATGAAAGACCTTGAAAGAGTATAATAATGTAGAAACATTTCTTCCATCTTTTCTTTTGGTTGGGCTTGATGATCTTAAGGGTCTCGTCCAACCTGAATTATTCTATGATTCTAATAACCCAATGCATCTGTGATGGGATTGAGTTTTTGTGAGCGCTGGAGGAAAAGCAAAGGGCAAGCTGCGACCTCCAGGTGAGGAAAGGACCTCTTGTATTACCACATTCTCCACTGTAGCTCTCCATGTCCAGGTAATATGAATGTCTTCCTTAGTGTGTAACTTCATAGAGAACCTTAGTCTTACTTTTAATTCTTTTTAAACCCAGGCAGAAACACACCAAAAGAGGAGTAAGAAGGTGGTGGTAGCCTCTCTGTTAAGCACCACTCAATATAGAAACCTTTTTGCATAAGGTGATAGACAGTAACTACAGAAGTATTCCTCCATTCTGGGTGGACCTCCAGCCTCACCTAGGTCCTCACTAGTCCGTATCTTTAACCACACCAGCTAATATGCACTCAGAATACATTTTATTTTCCAATAGAGGAACAGTCTTCTCTACCTCCACTCTCTTAATTGAGTCAAGGACTCACAAAAATCCAAACAATGCCTCAACTCTGATTGTTTCTAATTTTCTTTTAATCTGTTTTTTTGTCAAGATGAACATTTTATGTAAAGGAAAAAAAAAAAATCTTGTTGACAGAATATTCAGTTACTTGCTCCAAGTCTTTCAAGGCCTTTTGGAGGTTTGAACCTTTGGACTCTTGGCTGTCTGTAATAAAATACACAAGATTTTTGTATACAGCTTTGAAAACTGGTATGGTTATAGTTAGGAAAGTGATTCTCTAGGAACATAAGCCCCTTTCCCAAAAGATCTGTTTCATTGTGTCTTTGAGTCATAGTGGATTCTTTAGCAAGCAAAACTAATATTTTAGTCCTGTTGGTTCTGCAGAGCAAAAGACGTTAATGGAAAAATCATCTCCATTTGGTTCCAGCTCATGCATCATCAACAAAACGGTTGGACAAATTCCAATGGCAGAACTTTTGGGGAGGACTTAAGAGGCACAGTCAAAAGGTTTTCATCCAAAACTGAATTTGCGTCCCTGGTAATTAGGGGAGGGGGGAGCACGTCTTTAGTTTTGTAAATCAAATGGATGCAATCTGGAAGTCATTGAGTGAAACCAGAGAGGAGGAAAGAGTTTAAAATTTTAGCATTTTTTTATTGAGCAGATTTTCTGATGAATGGCTAGACTTTCGTGCAAAAGTTTTTTGGTTTTGTTTGCTTCTGTTTGGTTGTGGGTTTTTTTGTTTGCTTGTTTTTGTTGGGTTTTTTTTTTGGTCTGGCCTGTGAAAGGCTGCTGGATGTGGAACGAAGGATGTGGAAACGTATCTGTGTCCAGAGGTCGATGATATTCATGGCTATTTTCATTTTGTTGAGATTGAAGTATGGTGACATTAAAGAACAGAGCTGAAGTTTAGTGTTTCACTTAAATGAAAAAGCAATGCTTGTTTTTTTTTTTTGCAAAAGAATCCAGTCTATATCATCCTTCAAATGCTTGAGTTAAAAGTCATCTCCCACAGCAAATATTTTGATTCTTTTTGTGGTGTTTATGAAGTACTCACAAGTTCTGGGTTCTTTGAAGTTGCTGAGAAGAATCTTAAGGCAAGGCAGAGCCAGAAAACAACACAGGAAGGTCTGTAAGTCCATTAATTCACATTTTAAATGCTTTCTAGGGCAATCGAAGTCCCATGATCTCCAAACAGGTGATCAGGGGTTTAGAGGGAGTCTTAGAATCAAGTTCTCAATGGCAAATTTCTTTGGATCACCATGCCATTCACAAGTAGGAACCACAACCCTGGCAACTTTGTGGTAGAGAGTTTCTTCAGTTTCCCTTTCTTTCTCACATCATCACCCTTAAACAATGGGGGTTTTATCATCAACCCCTCAGATTTAAGAACCTAATTTATGTTTCCTGGCTCTTCCCTTCAGCTTTCCAGGCTGTCTCAGGGACCACAGTTTCAGGGTTCCCCAAGCCGTTGCTATCTGAGTGTATAACATTGCGATGAGCATCCCAGGGGTCTGCAGTGTTACTCCTCATCACTTCCTGCTACAAATGCCAGACCTTGCCACCCTTTTCTGCTCTGCAGTAGGATGCCACATGGCAAAAGAAACCTCAAATGCCTTTGTATGGCTACAGTGCAGCCACACAACTCTGGTCTAGTGACCCAGGTGTCCTTCTGTAGTTATTAGAAATAAACAGAGAAGTTTGTCCCCAAGCCAGACAATTTCACAAAGCGTACATGCAAAGGATATCTTCTAAGGTTTCCTGATTCGGTTGACAATGTCCTTCAATGCTGCTTTAATAAGCAGTGTCTCACTAAAAGGTCTTGAGAGATCTATTCAGTGCCTATTCAACTCTGTTGAAGTACTGCAGCTTTTATATTTGTCTTTGAATTTCAAGGTTATGCAAAAACTCTCCTCCTTGATTCTGTTGGTTAGTAGACTTCAGAATATCTATCTCCAAGACATTGAATTTAGCATCTGACACTTAAAATGTCTCTGATGTTTGTAAGACATTTATTACTGTGTTACGTATGTGCCTAGTATCAATGATCGATTTGGAAGAACAGCAATCAAATAAAACCTACATATATTAAGAGAACAGGAACCACTCAATTATGTTGGGCCTACAAATCTTGGATCTGGCTTCTCCCTTGGAAGTACTCCAATGGTTTCATGGGTTGTATCTACACCTGTAAAACAGAAAGGAAGTTGGAGGGTGAGACAAGACAGGAGACTTCCATGTTCTCTATTCACATTCCTTGGTATGAACCTGACTCTGGATGTAGCTTAAAGGATATATCTGAATCCATAAGGAAAATGGGTCAGCGTCTTTCCGGTGGTCCTGAGGCCAACTGGCACAGTGGAGCCTACAACCCTGCAGCTGAGTTCTCTTACTCCTACTTTTAGGTCATGGCAACCTGAAACAGGATATCTTCATGCACTACATACTAGGAACAGTGCTTGGCCTCTGCAAACCCCAAAAGAGGCCCAGGCATTTGCTAGAATGACACCAATTGACACTGGCCAGGAACAAAATAAATTTACTATATGGATGACAGAATTCTTGCACTGAGGGAAGTTTCTTAATATTCTTTAACATTCGTACAGATGTGTAAAAAACCCCTTTGTATTAACAGTTTGAAAAGAGGGAAAAGTTCTTGGTTTATTCTTTTAGAAGTTCCAAGCGCTTCTCTACAGTAAGGATGAGCTTCTTGGGTAGCTGATTTAGTTTGTTTTTTCTTATTTAGCAAAATATGTCACTAAAAACAAATACAGTGCTTCAGGACTCTACAGGAACAACTTCTAGAGCTCACTTGCTGTCAACACAACGATGCCAAGAACCTGCTTCAAAGCGTCTTACATTCTCATGTATTCTGCACCTACCTCAAGGATGATACCATTCTTGAGCAGTGACCGTGGTTGAGGGAGCAGAGTGAAGAGCCAGCTGGGTTGGGTGAAGGATACACATGAAGGGAAGAGCAGTTCCGAAGAAGCCTGGATCAAAGGATCAAGGACTCCTTGGTGACACCCTGGGAAAAGCTGGTCCAGGTAAAGAGGACTCTTACCCTTGTCAGAGAGAGTCTGAAACACAGATGCAAAAAAAGTCGGTACACAGTGTATATGTACCTAAGTACATTTACACTTATATTTTTGAAGATACCTCTTGGTTATCAGTCAGGCTGGTGGTGCGTTGAGTTCTGAGTCACATTTTTTGAGCTCTTAGCTTTGGCAACATGCGGCATCCTAAACTATCCTCTAACAGGTGACAATGAAGATGGCTGGGAACTGATGCAGTAAGAATAAAATATTTATGGCTATAAAGGCAAAACGACTTCTGGGAAGCTGGCGAATGTGAATTATTTTTAGGAAAGAAAGGACAATGAAGTCTTGTCTACACTGTGAGCTTTCCCCAGCGCCCAAACTGGCCCAAAAGCTATCTGAAATCACTGTGTAGGCAAATTTCCAGTTGCCAGAATCAAAATTACAACCCTTTTATTTTTAATTTTATTTCAGAGGGTTTGTCTGCTCCATTTGCCAACAGGACTGCTTCTCTGAGTTGTAATGCATCGTTCCTCACCAACAGCCTCATGAAACGAAGCAGAACTCTTTTTTCCCCCTCTACAGGGATGATGGTCACAGCATGGAGAGGGGAAATGAATTATCTAAGGCCAAACGTGAAGCATGTGACAGAACAGGGTTTTGATCCCAAGATTTGAGCTAACCCTCCAACCATTGTACTACCTTGTTCTAACTGTGCTTCAGATCTTTTAAATTTTGTAAGGACAAATCATTCAAATAAAGAAGGCTATTTTTCTCTATGGATAGAAGACTGGTAGATTTCAAGTCAATTTTTAAAGTGTATTTTTTCCCATTTTCAATGTATTACAAGAACAAGGCCTGGAAATATGTAGTAAGGAGCTCTGAAAACAGAAAGCTATAGGAAATAAATGCATCCCCGAAATTATATTTTTTTTTAAAGTGATCTATATGAGTTTCATGACTTCTAGCCTGAACTGGAAACCTAGCACATCTTGTGTGTGTAAAACCACCACCTTTCCTCTCAAGATATTGTCTAGTTTCTTCTCACAGACCCAGTATTGAATCAGCTCCACTTAAACTCACCATGATTTGTATCTCACCTGTGCTTGAAGTCCTAAAATGAGGGAGGTTTCAATATTTCATTACTCTTGTCATTTGAAGTCTGTTCTACTACCTGCTCTAAATGTCTATTCCTATAGCTAAGTTTGTTTTCACTTGTTCTGTCCACAGTAGACCTGGAAAGGACAATATTTCTTTAATCTATTCAGTGATCTTTAAAGTATTTGAAAACTAAGACCAGGTTTTTCCCTGGCATTCTCTACAGTAAGAGTTTTCTTTCATTTTTCTTTGCAGGCCGTTATTTCTCTTTCTCTGATGCTTCTCATCACCTCTGTCTGGACCACATTAACCTTCACCAACAATTCCAAATGGAGTGTAGGGCATACAGAGGTTCCCAGATATTCACAGTAATTTTTGCTGTGTTTAAGCACTCATTAAAACCTTGCCCATCATTTCCCATATTTTCCATTCTTTTGTAACAAAGGAGTTACATTCAGCCACTCCTTTCCTATTCATAAATGTGTGAATGTTGAAACAGTGTTTGGAAAAGTAAATTTAAGATGAACTAAAGTAAAAGTACCTAATCATATAGGGGTTTAATTCTGTCCAAATTTTCTTTAGTTGCTCTTATCCATTAGCTTGCTGTGCCACTGAAATGTTTCTCTGACAGTCTTCAGATTGAACTGTTGCGTATATGTTCAGTAAGTAGAATTAAATGGACTCTTCTTTCTATTTGTGTCTTTCCAGTACATAACAAAATAAAATATTCAGTTTGAGGAATTTGTCTGAATAGGTTTGGCAGCCTTCTGAGATTTTTCTAGCCAGTGGGACAATCTGATTTGGCAAACTAAGTTGTTGAAAGAATTAAACCCTATTATTGGATCAGATGTGATATGGTTGTTTTGCCAGAACTGTGTTTTGAAGGTCTCATTTCCATTGGTGAGTATTTTTCAAATTATACAGGCTAGGTGGCTTTCCTATATGTACACAGTTTAAAAAGTCCTCAGATCCCCCACAGAATGAACATGCTAGTCTGAAATGAAAACAGAATAATTTTCAAGCATTCTTTTTTTTTTTTTCTCAGAAGTTCTCATTAAATGCCTAAGTCTTTAGATGTCTAAGTCATTAAGCCTAAATCCCATTGTAAATTCAGTTTATTTCATGGGTAAAATCCCAGCAGACAGAAGGTCAGTGCTTACATAAGTTTCATGTCCTTTGTTCTTGCCAGTTCTTGTGCTCAGTTGAGTTTTTCAAGTCTGCAGAGGAGCATGATTGCTGGTTGACAGGCTCAGATCAGATACTTTTGCTTTTCTGTGGACAGAAAATTTCTTCCCCTTGAGGATTTGCCATGAGGAATGTGACCCTCAAATCACTTTCATGCTTGCAAGAGTCCTGATTTGAAAAAAAAAGAAAACGCTGTTTGGGAAAATTAGGACATAAGTCACAGATTATATTGGACAACAAAGTCACATGGAGATCTTTACATGGAGCAAGGGAACAGGGGTTTTTAAAGAAAAGCTGAAGTTCACCTTCTGAAAGCTTGGTCTAGTAACCTAGAGTTGAACCTATTGTGTTTGGTAAATGCAGAAGCTCTTATGCACCAGCTAAAATGCTCAGGTCGGTTGGTTCAGACGTTATTACTCCTCTTTTAAGCCAAGTTTGAACCCTTCAACAAGAGAAAAGACCACCTTTCATTCCAGCGTGGTTCCACTTTGTCCAGCTTTGGGTTCTACTCAGGCCTTGAGCTAATTCTCCATCTTTAATTAATATCTAGGTTTCGTACGTGCCAGAATTATGGAGGAACATATATTAATGAAAAATCTGGTGTTGTTATATATATGTATTTTTGCTAAGCAGCCTGGTTTAACAAGATTAACCTGGAAATGGGACAGGTGGGTATTGACTCCAATATCTTCCACTCACTAGTTATGATTTCTGTCAAATGTACCTCTTCTTCTCTCAGTTATGTAGCCCACACTTCAATTCCTTGGAAACATGTTATAACCCACCCCACTGTTTCATATGTCTAGAAATAAGAAGAATGAAATGTGGTCCACCTTTTCCGTCATTCTGACCATCTCCCAAATACTAGGTATAAAACCAAACCTTCCAAATGCACAGACTCTGCAATGCCAAGGCGATGGACCCAGTTCATCTTGGTGACATGGTAAATATCCCAGTAGAGCAGTTTTTGAGCATCCTTTTCCTGTGTGTGTCTGATCGCCCTCGTGCTTTGCACTGTACCCCTTGGATGTTGGTAAATCAAGCTAACGGCCTCCAACTTACATCTTCACTGAATGCTCTGTAATTACTTGGCTTTGATGCCTCGGAGATTATGTCTGAGGCTGGTACCCAAAAAACTCTACTGAAATCTGTGTGCAGGGATGAGAGACACAGCAGTTTATTCACACTCCATTGTTTCCACCCTTTCACATCAAAGTAAGAAGAGTCCCAACAGCCTTTTCTTTTTCCTCTGTTACAAAGCTAATAAAACTCTGAAAATGCAAATAAAACTTTACAATACAGAAACAGCTCCAGAAATGGCTTAGATGGGCAAATTTTCTAATACCCAAAGCTGGTGTATGACAACTCTGTGGCAATCAAAGAAATTGATGAGTCACAATTTCAGATAACTAGAGGACATGAGACCTCAGGATGTTCTAGTAGGCTTCTTTCCAATTGGACTTGGACAAATTATTCTGCTAAAATAATTTCCCATTTGCCCTCAAAAAAGCGCAAGAGTATATTGTTGTTGAGAAGATACATACTCAGGATTTTTTCTAACGGTTTAGAAAAAAATCTGGATGGCAATTTCAAATTAAATTGGATCCTCTTCTTTATCTCAGGGTTCTGGGGTTTTTTTGGTGGTCTTGTGACACAGTCACTTGTCTCAGGATGCCATCACTGGCCTGTGGGAATCACAAATCAGAAATCACCCATTGTGTTGGTTTCACAGGGCTTTAGACACAGGGCAGCTCTTGCAAACACAACTGAGTGAAAATTGAGATCTGAGCCCAGGGTGTTTATACGAAGGAGGGAAAAGGAGGGCAGGAAAGTATGGCAATTGACTTGTTCTTGGCAGGTAGACCTTTGTAGCATGGACATATCTCCGACAGGTGGTGGGGAACCTTGAGCTAAGGCAGCTGCAGGAATGATATTACAATGGTGTGGATTTGCAAAGGACTGTGCAAAAAGCAAAGGTTTTGTCACAGATTATCAGGGAGCAAGGTACCTATAATAACAAGCACACAAAAGAAGAGACATCCCCCATGTATGTGGGATCTGCCATCATCTACAACTTCCATCAGCAGTTGCTAGGACTGTTAGCATTTGCTGTCTTTGTACCAGCAACTCAACGAGACCAGGAGATGGGCCAAACGTTGTTCTAATACCACCTATGCTGTAAATTTTTTAGCTCAGTCTCTAAGATGGTTTTGGCCCAGGTTGACTTACATTTTCCAAAACAATTCCTGGGTACTGTTCAGGCATTATCATAAGCCAGGAATCCTTCCAGCTGCGCAATTTGGATGCAACCAGACTGTTTCAGGTTTCAGCTGTGTGGATGTACGCCTCGGTGAGGCAGATGGCTGCTGGTCCAGGGCACGGGTGCCGACTCATTTCTTCACCAGCATAGGTGCAACCTCTGAGTGCAATGAGAACAGGACTTGTGCCGGGAGTTGACAAGTATCTATCCTAACTTGAACTGTGCTTCGTTATGGACATAATAGTTGGACTGTGAGAGTCAAGCTGTTGGATGTGCATGTCTATGCTTCTACTATTGCCATATGTCTGGGTCTTTTTTTTTTTCCTGGAAATTTTTTCCTCATATATGTCAGGCTGTTTACTATCTCCTTCCTTGGATCAGTTGACTTCTTTGCCCTTTCCCAGCTGTCTGGCCTAGTGCACACTGTTGTTTTTGAAGACAAAGCTGCAGCTCCACCTCCTCTAGCTCTGAATTTCTAACTTTGCCCTATTATCTAGCTCTGAATTTCCAGGTTTTTTCTTATTACTGTCCAGTTCTGTGGGAGGTTCTTTTGTTACTCTGTTCCTACACGGCTCTGTCTCACCTGCTGTCCCCTCTCCACTATACACACCTTGGGAAGGAGCCAGGATAAGACAACTAGGATACCAAGCAGGATTTAGAGGTGGGTGCTCTCAACAGCATTCAGTTTTGGGCTCCACACTACAGGAAAGCCTTTGAGGGGTTGAAGTGAGTTCAGAGAAGGGAACAGAGCTGGGGAAGGGGCTGGAGCACAAGTGTGATGGGAGCGGCTGAGGGACCTGGGGGGTTCAGCCTGGAGAACAGGTTGAGATCACTGGTTTTGCCCCCACAAAAAGAAAGGTTTAAGGCAATCAAGGCCTTCGTGCACAGAGTGAAGATGGTCTCATGGAGTACATATCTCCTGGAAAGTGCTTGATGGAGCTGAAGGGCTGGTACTCCTCAGGTTGTTTGCTGTTGCGTGACAGGCTGTGTTTCCCAGGAGAGAGGTTTCCCAATGGCTATGGACATAATTTCCCTGGTATCTCTTCTTCTCAACCACATGTCACCCCACAGTGGGTCAGCTCAGCACAGATTTACACCTCTCTGACTAAGAGAGCAAATGAAAAGGGGAAATATGTGTTAAGCCCTCTCATTAGTAACCAGAAACACACAACACAAGTGACTCTCAGTGAACACGTCCCCCCCGCCTTGTCTATGTATCTGCCGTCCCCAACAACTCACCCCTGACTCCACATTCCAGCCCGAACGGGACTTGTGCCCTACACAGCAGTTCTGTCCCTCTCCCAGCTCAGCGACTCATCAGACAGAAAGTCACAGAAATTAAATGATTAGTCTTTATTTCTGTACACATGGGGCATTGATCCTGGGGTCTGTTTTATGGGCTGGGGAGAGGGGAAATGGGATGGGGACAGGGTGGGGGAGAGCATGAGTGCATTTCATTTATAAAGTCAAGCCCTGTTCCAGTGAAAATCAAAGTTCCTATTTCTTTCCCTCTGTATTAGACTCCCTGTCCTCTTACAGGAAGTCTTAATAAAGTCTCCAGGGATGTTTAAAATGAATTTTTAAAAATCATAGTCCCCATATGGAAGAATTGGCATCAGTAAGATATACCACTGTGTGATAGCATGGAGCCAGGGAATATTTGAAGGCCTGTAAAATAAACTCATTAAACTGGTATTCTGAATGGGTTGCCTATGGAGAAAGCCTCCCATAAGCTACTTCCTATCTCTTGAGCAAAGAAAAAGATGTGACAGAGTTTCAGACCTGAACAGTGTGGGACTGGGATGGAGGGAGAGCAGCACTATGTTATTCAGGAGGGACAAATAGCAAGGGACAAAATCCACTATCCCTTCAACATTATACTGGCCAAAGGTTCCCACAGCACAGCCTCTTGTCCTGGGTGGTAGCACAGAAGTGCCCAGGAAAGGCAACAAGAACAGGTTGAGTATGGACTAAAGATTTTCTGGAGGACTCTCCCAGTCTTGAGCCAAAACGAGATTTTCTCTACCCCAGAATCACAGACTCAAGAGAGGTCTAAGTAACAGCCCCCCGAAAATTACAAACTTATTTATATCTTGTTTTCCTTTTTCCTTTCACTCTCTTCAAAGCAAAATGAGTTCGCCTCTTTAGTTTCTCAACAGCATTTTTTTCAAAAGTGAATACTCATTTCTCTTGTGCCTTAAATAGGAGAATTTCTATTATGTCCTATGACCTCCCTGCAAATATCTTTGCTTTGACAGGCAGATTTACGGTAAGAGAAGATATCGAAGTTCAGCGAGGCTTCGCCACTATTATGTTAGATCAAATCCCTTGAGCATCTTAAGAAAGAAATGTGCACAAAGCTCTGTTTCACAAGATCAGTGCTCAGGTCCCATCTATTGTCCAATATTTTGCTTCTGACATTAGGCAGATTGCCTTTTGTGCCCCAGTTACCCTACATGACAATTCTCAGTCTGCAGGAGTCCAGACGAAGGGACTTAGTACCTCAGGGACTCAGCAAACAAAAATGGTGTGTTTTGTTTACCCAGAAAAGATTAGGACCATAAACGTCTTTTGTGTCTATGTGTAGAAATGAAGGCAGTGCCATGCAAAATGGCATATGAAATT
This sequence comes from Patagioenas fasciata, assembly GCF_037038585.1. Lineage (NCBI taxonomy): Eukaryota > Metazoa > Chordata > Aves > Columbiformes > Columbidae > Patagioenas > Patagioenas fasciata. The sequence continues at coordinate 167,744,330 of NC_092521.1, read as the reverse complement.
AGGAATAGCACAGAGCCAGAGTTATCTCGTAGTTACTGTCTGACGCATCTCTGAGACATCTCAGGGGGGTATTTAGCTGTCTGGTGCATTTGCAGGAACATGCTCAAAGGACCCCCTCAAAAAAGGAGGAAAGAAAAAGAGGGAGGGGATAATTCTTGCAGCTCTTTATTTCTGAAAAATAACCTTTTCTTTAAGCCTACAAAACCTGACCTCTTCAAAACCAGCCACCCGTGTCAGTAACATAGTGACCAATCTGACCTATAGATGAAAAGCTCCATCTTCAGTCCTGGAAGTACTTTGAGGTTTATTCTTTTCCTTTTTGATCACTGGAAGGAAGGAAAAAAAAAAATGTGCTTTTAACAGATCTACCTCAGGTTTGGGACTCCACGTGTCACCTGGTGGAAGGGGGAGTCTCTCAGTCCCAGTGCAGACCTTGTTTGTTCTCCATGATCAGGACCAGGTGATCAGGACAGCACAGGTGATCCAGATTTCTTCCTTGTTACATCTCAAAAGGGAGCTTGGCACAACAAATTTACTTTCTGAAGGCAGAACACTCCTAATTTTCAGAAGTGTAAGAAAGAACACAAAGAGGGAACAAAAAGACTGTATTTTTCCTTAATTGCCTCTGGGAGCAGCTGTAATTCCTCCAGAGGATTTCATCCTTTGGAAAAAGCTACAACTTAATGGTGAAAAGGTATCATGTAATTTCCTAGCAATAGATGCATCTTGTGTTTAGTATCCCCTGGCAGATTAGCACAGAACCTATGCTTAGTTTTACACTGGTTTTCATAAATACTAAAGCAAAACCAGTGAGGAAAAGGAAAACAATAATGCAGCTTTTCCAAGAGCTTTGTTCCCAAATGAATCAGGAATTAAATTTAAAAACTTCAGCTTTGCAGCTCTTCCTATGGACCTGCTGGAGTTGTGATCCTCACCACAGCCCCTTGGGGACACCTTGCTAGGCTGACTTAAGTTTTGTCCACCAAAGCCAATGACCATTTTCTTGATGGCTCTTACATCAATGTCTTTGGGATATTAAGCTACTGTCAGCTGAATTCTTACCTCTGCCAACCAGTAGAAGAACAATATTGGAAGAAGATATGATGGCTCAGGTAGATTAAAAAAATGCCAGGAAAGTTTTCTTTGAACCAAAGAAGAGATGTTACCAATGCCAGGCTAGATTTAACATCACAAATAAGACAAAATATATCCAGCGCAAACTACTTTTAAAACTGTCTTCAGGTATTACGGAGGAAGAATAAGGTCCCCTCTAGTGGAAAGCTTTGGAATATGTCAAGAAATAGATTCTCCAAGTGCTTCCTCATCCTGACTGTAGTATCTCAGTTTTTTACTCTTCATCACCCTTGCCATGCACACACCAAGAGGTCCATCTATTGTCATTACTACTTAGATGTCTGAGCCTTGGGTCTTAAATCCTGCTTTTGCCCTCTGGGATTTGTTGCTGCACTTATGTTTTCAGAGAAATCAGCTTAACCCCAATCTTCTCATTAAGGATGCACTTTGCAAAGCTTCAGCAGCTATGGATATATTTTTTCCAGTGCAATTTCTCCATCTGGTGGTGTAAAAAGCAGCTCGGGTCAGAGCGATCCACTCCAGCAATCTGATTTATGTCCACTGAGATCTGTCTTTTGGATTCCACCTGATCTCCATAATACAAACCAGTGGAAAACACACACCAGTTTTGGGCCGTGCCTGTAAATTTGCTTGTCTCCATGTCCACTTCAGGCACTTCGATAAGTTTGTTAGGTAGGATGTTTTCCTGAGAGCCTACAACCACTGGTAATGCATTCCCTTCATTTCACCCATACACTGTCACTCTGACAACATAAAAATAAGTTGATATATCCCCTCAGGTGACCCCGGGCTGGTCCTTCCCAGAGGAGAAACTTATTTTTTTTAACATAACACCTGTCTTTCTTTTACCAGTAAGACATGACCACAAACTAGTGTGATTTGGTGTGTAAGTCTTTTAATGTACTGGCCGTCTCATCTCAGCCAAAATGAATTATGATCAATTGCAAGGTTTTCAGCAGTCCCAGATGCAGTATTTTTTAATGTATTTATTATGTGAGAGAGAAGGCGGTTGTATTGAAGAGCAGTTTGTTAAGGAAAGAACCATTTTACTCTGTGATAGTGAACTTAATGGCAAAGCAAAGGGTCAGATTTTCTTCACTGAGGCTTTTGAATCAGGAATAGATCTGCTCCTCTTCCCTCTCACCAAATAGGTAGGGACTGAGTCAGCATCCTCATTCTCCACATCCTAAAGAATATTAACAGCAGGATTAACAGCTCCACGCCATGTTTCCAGCTGCAGGGCAGTTTTTCCTGCCCAAATTGCAGCTGGATCCCATCCTACAGCTCCTTTACCTGTGAACTAGAGTTTATGAGACATAAGCACCCATTTGGTCCACCCAAAATACACAATGAACTCGTGCAACCTTGTGTAGTTCCCAGAGAGCGACATCTGTGTACGCCCGCAAATAGTATGGCCTGAATGCAAGTTTAAAATTTTGTTTTCCTTTCTTTTCTTTCTGACTCCTTATGAAAATATCAGTTAAACAGTGAGAGAACAGAAGAAAGCAGATGGCCAGAATATAATGATTGAAATCATGTTGCTGTGTGTTGGTGTCAAGGTTTCCAAACTTGACAGTTGGAAACAACGTGCCTTCATTAACTCTGGCAGTAAGAGTCTCTGCAGGTCCCTCAGTGTTAATATGAAATGATATCTCATGGAATCACAGGATGATTTGGGTTGGAAGGGACCTTCCCATCTCCCCCAGTGCCACCCCTGCCATGAGCAGGGACATCTTCACCAGCTCAGGTTGCTCAGAGCCCCGTCCAGCCTGGCCTGGGATGTCTCCAGGGATGGTTCATCCACCACCTCTCTGGGCAATCTGGGCCAGCGTTTCGCCACTCTCAGTGTCAAAAATTTCTTCCTTATGTCTGGCCTGAATCTCCCCTCCTTTCATTTAAAACCATCACCCCTTGTCCTATCACAACAGGCCCTGCTGAAAAGTTTGTCCCCATCTTTCTTCTCGGCCCCTTTTAAGTCCAGAAAGGCCACACTAAGGTCTCCCGGAGCTTCTCTTCTCCAGCTGAACACCCCAACTCTCTCAGCCTGTCCCCAGCAGAGCTGTTCCAGCCTCAGGTCATTCCTGGGGCTCCTCTGGCCCCTCTCCAGCAGCTCCATGTCTGTCCTGTGCTGAGGACTTCTCACCAGGTATTACACATGCATGTACACATACACAGACAGGATTATGGACCTGTGTTCCTGCCTGTTTGCCTCCTCCCCAGATAGTTGTGTGACCCTTGTATTCCCTATTATTCCAGCTGAAAAAGTGGATGCAAGTCCCTTTCCTGGTCTTACAGCCCCATAGTTGTCCTGACCATAAATCTGGACATCTGAGACCTCTCAGGCTGAGGTGGGAACTGAAAACAGGTGCTCTGCTCCTGCCTGGAAGCTGCAATCTTTCACTCATCTTCAGTCTTTGAAAAATTACGGATGGGACTGAGGTTCAGACTTAAACATAAATGTCTGTGACACACTTACTCACACTCGTCATTGGGTACCACTGCAGTGGATGGAGATTTAGGCCCCCAACTACTTGTTTGCATACAGGGGCAGAATTTCTGACCTTGACTTCTCTCTGTACTCCTTTGGCATGGCAGATTATACCTGGAGGCAGCCAACTGTCACCATTCATGCTCTTAGTAAATGTTTCTGTGGCTGGGAACAGTTTTGGGGCCTTTTATCAGCAGAGTGACCTCATTAACACAACAGAACATGCTCTTCATTTTACTGGTTCATTTTTACCAGGATGGGATAGGTAGGAGAGGAGAGAGAAGAAAGGAAAGGTAAGACAAATGAGAAATGTCTTTGCAATGACAGATCAGCTGTCTGTCTGCACTGAAACTACAAGTTGGATAGAAAGCAGTTATGTCAATATTAATTTAATTCATAGGGCCTGAGGTGAACAAACTACTGGAGGTAACTCCCTCCTTTCCCCATGGAGCAGACAAAGCCATGCCAGTGTATATACTCAAATATGGTGTTTTCAGCAGAGACAATGGTTAGAGCTCTAGTCATCACAATAGCTCGCAAACTATCTCCCATTAGCTTTGTAGCTGAATACCTCATGGCTGTTAATCTTTAGGTGTAAACTGATGAGATTTTTACAAAACATACCAGGAGAAAAGCTGCTCCCAATAAAACTACTCTTATTTATCCTGTTACACTTATTTAAAATTTTCCAGGAGGTGAGAGAAACAGTGGCCACATAAAAGTGTAGCAAAATCCCTGTTTTCAAAACTGCTAAGGGAGAGAGCAAAGATGTGAACACATTAAGTTCTCCACCACTGAGACCCTGATTTTCTGCGACAACATGTTGAGCATCTTCACATCTCCTTCGTCCCAGTGGGCTCTTGTCATCTGCTGCCTTTCCTTTCGGGATGGTGAACTGAGGACAGCTACTGCCTACGGCAGCACAGATGCAATCTCTCTATTCTTTATTCTGTGCACATCCTCCTCCAGCTTGATTTATGTGTCTCTCATCAGAAGAAGAGAAAAAGGTGGATAAACCTTCTGGGAGATATGCAGTTCTTTGCATTTCCTTCAGCAGTCCAGAGAGAGAGGCATCTGAGAAGGAAAGAAAGCTTTCTCCCATGTGTTCAAGCTGTCTTTCAGAAGATACATGAGCTTTGACATAGAAAATTCAATTCTTTGGGTTTCATCATCCAGAATTTACTTAATCTCAAAAATTACCCATGTGTAAATCCTAATTGGGAGGAGATGAGGGCTAGTAAATATTTATCAAACTCCTTAAGGTGCTCAAGAAGAATAAATTTTAAATGAATCACATCCTCCCATTAGTTTAGATCTTCATATCTCTTCATTTTCATGCTTATCCAAAGTCCTGGTTCTCACTCCAGGTTGCAGTTCAGTTCTGGTAGCTGTCACCATATAGCCCTGCATGGTGCATTTTATTTATATATGTTTAGCCAAGTGGCCAGGTTTTCCTTTGGTGGACAAAAATACAGTGACTTGGTTTTCAAAAGGTAATAAATCCATACACCCAGTGGCACTCAACAGCCTGAATAGGTGAGGACAGCATGTCCCATCTGCCCCCAGCGCTCTACCCACAGCAATTTGACAGTGCCCTCCTCGAAAAACTGCCAGCGCTTTCTTTTAGCAAGGTCACTTCTTCTTTGCTGGGGCTTTGGCATTCCCACCGGCCTTGCCATTAGCTTTGGTGCTTCCTCCTGATTTTACTGCTTCACCTTCTTTTTCACCTTTCTTCCCACCACCTTGTTTCTTGTCAGTAGAGTCTTTTCCCCCCTTTTCTCCCTTCTCTCCCTTCTCTCCCTTTTCTCCCTTTCCTCCTTCTTTCTTTTTGGCCCCATCCTTCCCTTCTTTCTTGGATCCTTCTTTCTGGTCCTTTTCACCATCCTTCTTCTTGGAGCCTTTGGATCCGTCTTTCTTAGCCTGAGCCTTGTCCACTTTTCCAGATACAGTGGGAACCTCTTCTTTTTTTTCTTCTGCCACCTGAGCTGTATGCAAGGACAGAAAAAGAAAACAAGAAAGGAGTTAATTTGGGCTGACATTAGCCAAGAAGAAGGCAAAACTCCTGCTCCCTGCTGCAAATCTTGAGCAAAGGAGAAATACTTCTATTGGAGCTTTCTCCATACAGCTGTGTTCACTGACTACCAGCTTTTCATGTCTTTGTTTTGAGAAGATAGACAAATGGGAAAAAGCAGAACTGGTAATTTCAAGAGCTGAGTTGTGGATCTGTTGGAGAAAATGTCTCCTGCTGGTATGAACTGATCCATGAACATTGTTATCACTAGAATTACTATAATCATATGCATTTCCCAATAATAACCTTACATGTGCAGTTGTCTCCTTCCACAAGAAGGAGAAGAAACATGTCTCACTCAATTTAGTACAGACCTGTCTTGGGTTTAGTTTTTGTTTGTTTGGGTTTGGTTGGTTTATTTGTTTGTTTGGTTAGGTTTTTGTGTTTTTTGAGGTTTTGTTTTGTTTTGTTTTTTGGTTGGTTGGCTCTTCTCATTCATTTTCTTGTATGGGGTATGTCTCCTGCAGCTGAGAGTGGACTGTAGGGATTCTGCTGGGGATCTTACAGAGACAGACAAGCAGAAGATGGCTTGCTCAGCACAGGACTACCAAGAAGGCTTAGCTTATGTCCTGTCCATATCCAGTCACCATGGGACTGGCTTCCTACCTGTATCACTATAATGAATGGCAACAACATAACATGGGCACACAGCAATTAACTCTAGTGCACAGTTAGTCCTGTTTTGCTATGTTTTAACACACAAGCTCTATTAGTTATAAGAAGGTTATATCTTTACTTATGGAATATTTTTAGGAATATCTTGGAATCAGTGCCCACATTTCAGGTGAGAAGACTCATAAGTATCACACGAGTTATGTAGACTTGTAGGATTTGGTAGCAGAAAACTTTTCCTCATCGATTTTTTTTTCTTCTTCTATAAGTGGTTCATTAACCCAAAAGTATTTCTGAAGTCAGAGCTTGATCCACTGAAATCTCATCTCAAGCTGCAACTTGACACTTACACACAGATCATAGTTCATATATTTCTTACGGAAAGGTTTTCCTTTGCTCAAGACCAGCAGAATATAACCTTTGCAAAAACAAGTAAAAATATTTTGTCTCTCATGACTTCCTTCTCTGAAAATCCCCAATATAGGACCCAAATAAGCAAACAGATAACCGTGTTAACACAATTTCATAATTAAAATCGGCCAAGATGTAGCTGGGAGTGATCTCAGCAAATGGAGGATGATTGGTCACTGCTTCACTTTCTTCAGCTGGCATCTGGGTTAAGTCAAATTATTTCATGTTCGTCACAGGCTAAGGAAAGATGACAGTGAACGGGCTTAAGAGATACTTTAGTGAAGGCTTCTGGTGACATGTCTCAATCATTACCTGGAGCCATTGGACTCCAAGCTGTTTAAGTAGCCCCAAATCTCCCATTGCTATGGATGTCTGCAGTGTCACTTTCAAATTCCAGCAATGTGTTACAGGTACAAATCAAACCTGAATTTGTTATGTTTACCTAAAATATTCCTTCAGCATGCACATTAAAATAAAATGTCATCCTTTGACCCAGGGAATTGACAATTCATTTGTGTCTACAAATGGGAGTGGAACGATACAGACTATTTGTTAAGACCACAGAGGAATTACTGACATCTCATATATATATATATATATTTTAAAGGATAATAATAATAATAATAATAATCACCACGTTGTCTGTTTCCTGGACAAATATGGTGGAAATCGGGTTGAACTCCCAAAAAAGTCAGCTGGAGCAGCCCCAGAACAAAATACTTGAAGATCTCCCAGGCCGTGAACTCAGGACATCTTCACCCAGAGCAAATGCCAAGTCCTGCTTGTACTTCTCCCACAGACTGGGAGACAGAGCACAAATGAATCAATTTGTATAAAACATTTTATATGCTGAACCCTTGAAGTCCATTTTATTTATGTCCACTAAAAGACCTTGCTATATACAACACTCAAAAAAGTGCATGGAGAGCCATTTGGCAGTTAGAATATTCCATCATAGTAAATGTGAAGTAGGGTAAAAATAGTGCCAAGAAATAAGAGTATTTAAGCATTGTAATATATTAATGATTAATAGTATTTGACACTTACAGAAATCTTTAAAGCATTTAATGGCCACTCAGTAATGTAAATCACTCAAGTCATCTCTCTGGCTTTGGCTGGGTCTACTAGGCGTTGTCACAATATAAGCATATAAATAGTTGACAAATACATATATTATATTTCATGACTGCATAAATCAAGGTGGGTTGCCAAATGTCAGTGGGGCGACGTGGCAGAGCATCACACTCTGTACAGATGAAAATAACAGCACAGAGATGAAGCCCAAAGGTTTTCATACTTTCCATCGTAATGCCTAAATCACATAGTGAAACTTTTTTGGGGACAGGAGGTACATTATCCTCAGAAGGAGAGCAAACCAGTGGGTGTGATCACAGATAGCTGATGTGCTGACAGATGAGTTGGTCCTTTTGGGTCCCCAGGACTAGAGACATACAGGCATTTTTAAGGCACAATTTACCTCTTCCACTTTAGCATCTCCCCTACTGTGAAAGGAATCACATTGGTTTTATTTTCCATCATGTTAAAGGGATAAAGTCTCGCATCCTTTTTATTTTCCACCACAGTGAAGAGATAAAATCTAGACAACTAGTGCTGATGAAGACTTCTCCATAAGATGTGGATACCATACTTGTGAATAAATGAGTCCCACCCTAGTACCAATTCCTTTGGGGCAACTTCGGCATATTTACAACAGCCCAGTCCCACAGGACTAAGAGCTTCAGAGAACCATTCAAGAGCCATTACCAGATATCAACAGCCACTCAGCAGCACATTATCCACCAGCCTCCTACCCTGCACCATGCCAGAACCATAATTCTGGGATTCTCAAAAGGTCAAACAGTGTTCAGCCACTCACCTTATACATTTAACTGGATAAAAGTTTAGGTAGTCTTTATGGTGCAGCTGACACCCTGTAAATTCCTTCGTCGTGGTAATGTATTAATAAGTTTATGCTGCAATAATTTCCATGGTCCGATTATATCTATACCAGCCTTTGGATGGAGAACGTATTTGTGAGATGTGAAGGCTGTTTACAGGAGGTCACAACTGATTAACATTCTGGGGCAAAATAGCCATTCCGCTCCCCAAATCTCCCTTCTACCTCTTCTGGATATTCTCCTCCTCAATTTATTGGTTTTGCAGAAGTAACAGCTTTGTAGAAAGAGCATGCAGCAACATATGCATGAATTTGACTTTATCTACAGGCATGAGCCTTCACGCCCTCTGGGATCTACTGATAACAGGTGATTCTTATAGAGTCAGAATTTGGTCTTTTGGGCAGGAAACTGAAGGATATAATACTAAGCACTTCCATGTATGATTGCACAACATGTTAGAGTGCATTAACGAGGTCTTTGGATGACCTTTGACTTTAGAAGAACAGAATTTAACTTGATGGACAAGGGTTTATTCATTCCAATCGTGTTCAGCTTCAGAGGACCTTCTGCCCATCCTCAGTTTATAATATAGGCATAGTCAGGGGTCTGAACACCTCTGAAATACTGAGGTATGTACAAGTTCCTACTGTTAAGCACTTAGTTGTATATTTTGCTGGTGTAGGACTAAATGTCTACAATTGTATTATCTGCCTCTTTCACCAATTTCATGGGCTGAGGCATCACATTTTGAGTCAAGGAAACTCCCAGTTTCTAAGAAGCCAGAGACCACAGGGCTTGCAGAGACACAGGAAAGAAGGAAAAAAAATAATTCAAAAAGTATTGAGAAAAGAGAAGTCAAATGCAAAAAAGGAACTGAGAATCAGAGAGTCCAAAGTATGATGGATCCCATCAGAAAAGAGAAGCCATAGACAGACAGACAGGAAGGCGGTCCCCTAATTTCCTTGCAGGGTCATTTCTTCTTCTTCTTTCACCACAGGCAGGGAGTTGAGAGGTCTGGACTGAACATGACCAGAGAGAGTTAGGAGAGTTTCAGTAGACCCTAGGGTACAGAATCAGGAAAGATGAGTGAGAGGAGAGGAGACCAGTGACAGAAATACTCTTGGCCTTTCAGATACGACAAGCTTTTCATGGGTAATGTGAAATTCTAATAACTCTTTTTCTTCCTACTCACATTCCCCAGCCTAGGAACTGGCCCTTAAAGTGAAATTTCCCTTTCTGGAAATTGTAAACATTAACTTTAAAGGAATGACCCTGACTTGTACCAATGGAGAAACTGTCCCTTTCATCTAAATGACTGTGTCTGCTGCCACAAATACTGCAGGTGGGTGGGAGCGGTTTACCAAGTCATGGTGATATCTTAATCATAGAATCATAGAATAGTTTGTGTTGGAATAGAACCTCCAAGGTCATCTAGTCCAACACCCCCTCCAATGAGCAGGGACATCTTCACCCAGACCAGGTTGCTCAGAACCTTGTCCGGCCTGACCTTGAATGTTTCCAAGGATGGAGCATCTACTGCTTCTCTGGGCAACCTGTTCTAATGTCGGTTGTGCCCAAGGAGCCACACTGATTTGCACTAAGGGATGACCTAACCCTTTGCATTCATGCGTACGGAAATCAACCCCAAAAGAAGAGATGGGTCTTATGTGTAGGTGTGGGCATGGGAAATACCTCCAGGGATCTCTGTCAGCTCGTTGAGTGGTGGCACCGTCTCCAGTTTGTCTGCATAGTTCTTGGCTGCTTGCCGTTGGGCATACCGTGCCTCAATCTCTTTCTTTGTTCGGGGAATCCGGCACTTGAAAATACAGCACAGTGTGATAACTGGGAAAAGAAAGAGGGAAGCAAGAGTATTCAGTTTACTCAGTAGATGTCTGTCTAGTACAGGTTTGTCTATTTGCAGTGGGGAGACAGCAGGAAGAAAAATGAATTTCAGAGGAGTTTCCTCCACTGGGAACCTGCAGACATTTGCATCAGTGGAAGTACCTGCCCGAGGGATATGGTCGCACAATCCAAAGCAATTGAGTTACCTGAAAATAAAAAAGCACCAGTCTTCAACTGAGCTGTGGTGAAGGACTGACCATTTCCTTCCCATCAAAAACAAGGTAAACCATTGCCTTAAAGCACAAGTCTTATGAGGAGCAGCTGAGGGAGCTGGGGTTGTGTAGCCTGGAGAAAAGGAGGCTGAGGGGAGACCTCCTCACTTTCTACAGCTAACTGAAAGGAGGTTGGAGCATGGAGGGCGTTGGTCTCTTCTACCAAGTAACGAGCGATAGGACAAGAGGAAATGGCCTCACGTTGCACCAGGAGAGGTTTAGATTGGATCTTGGGAGCAAATTCTAAATGGAAAGGGTTGTCAGGCATTGGAACAGGCTGCCTGGGGCAGTGGTGGAGTCACCATCCCTGGAGGGGTTCAAAAGGCCTTTAGACCAGGTTCTCAGGGACATGGTTTAGTGCTAGATTTAGGTTAGGTTATGATTGGACTTGATGATCCTGACAGTCTTTTCCAACTGAAATGATTCTATGATTCTAAGCCATGTATGCCACCAGTGTTTCTGAGCACCAGATTATAAACAATAAAATTCCCTATTTCTTCGGAAATGGCAGCAGCCATTCAGATGTAATCTCGCCTTTCAACAGTTTGTTATTGCTAAAGGTTCCTGACAACGTCTTATCCATTCATTTTTGTTGTAGGTAGATACTGGGACTGTGGACCTCCAGCTGAAAGAGGAGTTTGGCATGAAAACACTCCATACCCTTCATAATAGATCTAGAACAAGAGCTCAATATATGCCTGAATTGACTTTCACCCAAATCTAGGGTGGGCCAAGAACTCAGACCTCCTAAATCTCCCCATCATGTACTTCCTATTCCATGATGCTTCTTTCCATAAGCTAGGCTTCATTACATGCTTAAGGATGCAGATGATATTTTTACTTCTAGTATGTTATATTTTCTCTTCATGTTTAAACTTACATGTTACTTCAGAATTTTGATCTGCAAATCTAATGATGATTCAGACAATTCATTTTAATGAAATCACTCTTGGTTGGTTACCTAGGCTAGGACTTCATAGGCTTGAGCAGATCATCTATTCATCCATGTACCTCTTCTGACAATAACAAAGCAGCAATTTCAAGGAAAAGATCAATGAAACTGAGAAATGAGCAATCATAAAGTTATTTTCCCCCATAGGTTATAAACACATGTCAAGAAGCATGAGATCTCAGGGGCTCTATGAATTTCTGAATTGCTTTTTTTGTGGGTATCCTTAAAACAGTTCGAGGGATTCTTACATTCTAAATAAAAGATAAACTTTCCACCTACCGAAGTTCTTAATCTCGTTTATATTTTGTGGAAACGGGTTCTACAGGCAGGCAGAGCCTTGTGCTTGGAAAGAAATGGTATGATCAGGTTCACATGCCCTGTCTCTTGTTTTAACCAGAGATTCCCCATGCTGCATCACCACTATGAGAAAGGAGCAAACATCCAACTTCCCGTACACTTCAAAAATTGGGTAATCTTCTCTGGCTTTATATCACCATGTGCAAAGTATCAGATCTTTGAGACTATTCCAAGCAAATGAAAGAAATAATCTGCATGTTGGGTTCCAAGTATGAGCATCTCTTATTCACCAGGAGTAAAACCATTCTGCAGAAAGCCTTCACAACACAAGCACGTAGACCATTTCCTGGTGTACCTTTTAATCCCTAAAAAGCTTGTCTTGTATCTGTCCAGGACCTCCTAAGAGGGATCAAATTAACCAGGAACAAGCTCTGTGTGACCTCCTTGTATAACGAAAGAGAAAAGCAAAGTAGTAAAACAACTCTCTCAGTGTTTTGAAACGGGTGTAAAGTTACCAAGCAAAGCGTAGCAGTTCCTCTATCCCTTTGCTTAATTTTGCAGTCAAAAATAACAGTTCCCTTAAACAGTTTTCTGCTGAGATGCTGTAGTGGAATCACACACAAGGCCACCTAAATGTCACAACAAGACAAGACACCTGAAGCTGAAGTGAATTGTCTAAAACACCATGAAATTGTAAGAACCTGTAACTGGGGAGGCAATCAAAACACTGTTAACCTTGCTCTTCCATGGGTCAACAACAAGCTGAGGGTAACTGAGCTTTTACTTGTCTTACAAAAGGAAAGCAATGTACCCACATGGCGTTACTAGCAGTACATTGTTGGCAGCTGGCAGGTGGGGAATGTACAACATCTGGAAAGCACAGAGCTGGGTCATAGAACCATAGAATCTTTTTGGTTGGAAGAGACCCTCAAGATCATCGAGTCCATCTATCAAACCACCCCTGGCACTAAACCATATCCCTGAGAACCTCATCTCCATGTCTGTCCAACCCTTCAGGGATGGTGACTCCAGCACTGCCCTGGGCAGCCTGTTCCAATGCCCCACAGCCCTTCGGGGAGGAAATTGTTCCCAGGATCCAATCTCAACCTCCCCATGCGCATCTTGAGGCCGTTTCCTCTCATCCTGTCACTAGTTACTTGATCACTTTTGATTCTGGGTCCACAGGATGAAGTACTTGGGCGACCAGTTAGCTTGGATGTAACTTGAGAATTTGTTATTATGCTTTTCTTCTGTGAGGCAGATGACCTGACTTCATGCTTTGAATGTCTGGTTTATATTAAATATTCACCAATTCTCTTATTCCCCAGGTGAAAACTTTAATCACATTGCTATCAAACAATATCTAGTCTCTTTTTAATGTTGTGGGTCTTCTTTTCCTTTCCAGGATTTCAGCTTTCATTTTAATTCTTGAGAAGGCTTCTAAAATGCAGCTTGATACTACGGTGAGTTTAAATCAATCGCTGTAAAATGTAACAGCATCCATGAAAGTATCCAGCATGAAGGTTTGAAACAGTGACATTATTCAAAGTATGTAAGGTAGAAAAGAAACATCCTGTGCAACAAAATGTAGTGGAGTCATTTCCAGTACTCTCCATTTTCTCCTTTTTTTGGTATTAGTAATATACAGCCTTGTAATACTGTGACAATAATCATCTTCCAATAACTGCACAAATCAAACACAAATTTTTCCTTTTTCAATAACATTCTCTGGATTGCTTTGCTGTAGAGCTTCTAAAAATAATTTTCTCACATATTTTTCTTTTCCTTTTCAGTTACCTGACATACATGGTTGAATTCAGTCACCTATTCTGAAGGAACATTTCTGCTTTAAATTAAAAAGTCAAGTCTGATCCTGCACACGGTGTTCTCTTTCCACACTGGAGATTCAAGCTGACAACATATCAAATCGTTTTTCATTGCTTCTGCCAGGCTGATCATGTGAAATGTAATTTTTCAAGAAGGAAGCAAATACATGGTGGTCTTTATGAAATAGGTATTTAAAAGGAGTAAACTTTTTGCTATCCATGATGATAGGAGAAGTACTGTAAGTGATAGATTTTTATTCTTCAGCATGCACTAAAAAAACCTTGACTTGGGAAATGATAAGAAACTCTAAGGCTTGTTCCCTTATGGATTTTTAGCATGTTTTAATTATTTTTATAGGGGGCAACATCTTCCTAATATTCATATCCAACACTATGAAGGTTGGAGGAGCTGAGAAATGGCTCAAAAACCCTATCATTTGAAGTACAGTAACAGCAAATGTTAAACACATAATTTCCACCACAAACAATTAGATGCCTGTGACTAAATCAGGGCTGTGTGTTTACTCCCACTGGCTTGAACTAAAATATTTTGTTTCATAATTGAAGCAAGCTAAGAGCCAATGCAAAAGACCATGAAAGGGACTCTGTTGGCTTAAACTTAATATCCATGTGGCCAAGTTACCCTGTTCATGGTCTCCTTTTTCTTTTCATTTAAGTGAATTTAGCTCATCGACAGTAACAGAGTTGCTTCTAGTTTAGCTGGCAGTAAATTCCAAACCAAAACAAAGACGGAAAGAAACAACTTGGTTCTTCCAAGAGTTGGGGAGGATTCAAATGAAATATCTTCTCCAGAGACTGCTTGATGTAATATTTTTGCAGAGCCACGATTGAGAACTGAACAGCTTTAGAAATTGAATGAAAATGGGCTGCAAAACACAGCAGGTTTGTTCCCTTAGAAGCTGAAAATATACTGTCTGCCAATGAGGCATTTAATTAACATTTAGCAAAGTGGCCTGTGCTGCTCTGAGTTAATTAGGCAGCCATTCCACTGTTAATAATGCAAGCAATTAATGCAGATGTATTCAATGGCAAGTTAACTGCAACACTTGTGTTCAAATGCTCTTTGAGAAGCCTGGAGAGTTGCTTTCTCCACAACTCCAATGGTACTTTAAGGAAAGATGTAGCATAATTTGTCTGTTCAAGCTACTGACAGTAGTGTCAATAAGTGGCTAATTGTGATAAGGCTGTGATCAGTGAGGGCTGCTAAAATCTTAAGAAAATCAGTTAGTAGTTGGGTGGCTGCTTATACGACCGGTCCACCCTGCGTGCTCAGGTGCTTAGATGATGCTGGTGCCTGAGCCACCTCATTTAAAGATGCCACTGTTTCCAGCAGAGCTACTGCTGTTCTCTAGTTCCCCAGAAGATGTCCCTGAGCTGGGGTCCAGAAGGGGATTTCTTTTCTCTCTAAAGGTTGTGCAACCATCCACAGAGCATGTAGCTGCATCCTTCTTGTGGCTCTGGCTTGGGATGCAGGTTCTGCCTTCTGCTGGAAAACAGAGAGATGGTAGAAATGTCAGATTTAAGGTTTGGGTTGGAAGTGGATTAGATGCTGTCTCAAAATCCTTCTCAGCCCTGTATTTTATCCCTCTCTATGGCTGTTGCTTCAAGGAAAATCTAGTGCTTGAATTAATGTGCTAATTTCCTAGAGAGCAAAATAAAAGCCAAAGAATGAGGAGATCTAGATTGTAGTCCTGATAGTTGTACCAATATGACTTCAAGCAAAGCAAGCTTTTAAATACATCCACCTTTGTAAAATGCCCTGAGGATATGCTGAAAGAACTGCAATGGGTCAGGGCTGCTCCAGTATTTGCTCAGCCATCAGGGCTAACGAGGCCTTTACACCTGATACTTTCCTGGTGTCTGGAAATGGGGGCTGACCTCTTTGCATATCACAGGTTATTATGTTTAATTACTGTCTGAGTGAAATAACTTGTGTTGGATTGAATCCCACCTTACCCTGGGGAGAGTTGTTAAGGGATGGAGAGTGTGGCAATGCTTAATCACCATCCCTGACACATTTATTTTTCAAATTCTCATTTGAATTGACCTGGTTTTAATCTCCAGCCTCTGCTCTTTCCTCTATGTGCTATGCTAAAAAGACATTTGATGCTATTTATTTTTTCCTGGGGTCCTCTAATACTGCAATTAAGGGGCCTTTTAATCTTCTTTCCAACAAGTTAAGCAAAGTGCATTCATTGAGACTCTGGTTTGAAGACCTTTCTCCAGGCACTGAACAAAGGTGAGGATATGTTGTTTTTTTCTTCTTTCCTGCAAGCCTTTGCATTTTTAGCACTTGTTTTCATACATAAGTGCTAACATCTCGTTAGGGCAGCATGCAGAGGTCAACAAACCTTCCTTTATCTCCATAACCCAAATTAAACCATTCAGATAACTCCTTGCTGCAACATTACTGTGAACTGTGTTGCTTAACTGATTGCTTTGCTCTGATGATAGTTACTAAATTTTACTAATTATCATTTAGTTGCTGCATGCTTGTTTCATCTGTAGATGAGGTCTATATTCCTTTCTTGCAATCATAGATCCTTGCTTCCACCTGCATTCACTGCATTTTGTTTGGATGGATTCAGCCAACTCTCCGCATTGTTTCTCCTACCATTATTATTATTATTGTTATTATTATCATGCTGTCTACTGGGAAGGAGGACAGCTTTAACAGCAGCCACTTTGTCTTTATTCTGAGCTCACTGGTCAAAAATAGGGGTTAGAGTGGGACCTCTCACTAGGACAAGTGTTTCCTTAGGAAATTTTGATCTGAGCAAAGTTAGGTTTCTGAGCTAGGATATATTGTGTGGGATGAAAAATAAAAGCATGTAGTCACTGGGAGCAGCCTGGGGCATCCGTGTAGACCCAGAGAGGGTAGTCAGGGCACTTGAGGACACAGGTCATCTCATCCTTAGGTAAACATCTAAAGCAAACAGATCAGTTATTCCCACTTGTTCTCTCATCTTGTCACTCTAGATACCTGACCTGAAAGACATCTCTAGATAAGTAAGATGAATCACAGAAACAAAGTCCACATTAGATGTTCTGGCTGGCAATCTGAGCTATTCATTAACACAAGACTTAATAAAAAAAAAAGCTCCTGATTGTCCTGGTTTGGGTTAAAACAAGACCGATTCTCTGTTAGTGAATTTTCCTTTCAACTATGCTTTCTATGTTGTTCTTGGGGTCTTTTATTCCTAGTGAAGTAGCTCTTCAGGCCACGGTGGAGCTCTCTAACATTCATTCCCCACCATCCCACCTTAAAGATGGGGAGCAGGGGTGGCATTTACCATCCCAGCAGGTGAGAGATTTGGGACTGAACCCTCTCCATCACCTCCATGCAAGGAGAGGAGCTGTCACAAGGAGGAGCCAAAGCTTAAGCTGGGTGAGGCAAGATCTAAGGATGATTGTTCCATAATAAAGAAAAATAGCTCTTGTCAGGCATTTGTTAAAAAAAAATAGTCCATAAGCTGAACTTGTTTTTTCTGTTAAACTAAAGCTAGCAACAAAACCCAGGATCTCAACACCCACAGCTAATCTTGTGACTTGGGAAGTTCAAAAAAGCGTATTTGGATCTGATCTGTGCAGCTCAAACAAGTCTACTCCCAGACCTCATGTAGTCCTATGGATACACACAGATTTCAAATCATAATTGATTACAAGTAACGTATGACTGCTGCTTACATTAATTTACATCTACTGGGAAGTAGGGATATGGGTTGTTATTCGTTCTGCCCTTGAAATCTGCAAAACCCCTGTTGTTTGGTGTTGGTTGAATTTTGTGCAAGATGGTGGGTTGTGCCTGTTCTCCAAACGGGGCTGAGAAAATGCGCAGAGTGGGTCAAGCATGAAATTGCACATGAAGGGCAAGTGGGAATTAATATTATGATGGTCTATCAAAATAACAATAGTCATAATATATCTGAATATGAAGAGTTAAGCAAGTGGGTTTGCCCAGGAAGGCTGCAAGTCTGAATTTCAGTTTTGGATCCAAAAATCCATACACAAGTCACCTGCTGGAGAGGGGACAGAGGAGGCCATAAAAATGATCCAAGGCTGGAACAGATCTACTGGGGGGACAGGCTGAGAGAGTTGGGGTGTTCAGCTGGAGAAGAGAAGGAACTACGGAAACCTCATTGTGGACTTTGCAGACTTAAAAGAGGGCAATAAGAAAGATGGGGACAGACTTTTGAGCAAAGCCTGTTGTGATAGGACAAGGGGTGATGGTTTTAAATTAAAGGAGGGGGAATTCAGGCCAGACATGAGGAAGGAATTGTTGGCCCTGAGGGTGGTGAGAGCCTGGCCCAGGTACCCAGAGAGGTGGTGGATGAACCATCCCTGGAGACATCCCAGGCCAGGCTGGACGGGCTCTGAGCAACCTGAGCTGGTGAAGATGTCCCTGCTCGTGGCAGGGGTGGCACTGGATGAGCTTTGAAGGTCTCTTCCAACTCAAAATATTCTATGATACTTGTCCCGAGTGGACCTCAAGCACAGCACTATCTTGTACACTGTGCCCTACAACACAGCCACTCCTCACAGTTACCATCTCTGGTGACAGTCTGCCTGTGCACAAATCTCCATCACCCCATTGCCTTGAGCATTAATGGTCACTCAGTGGGAGGAAGAATGGAGAAGTAGGTTAAGTTTCCAGCTGGTGGGAAAAACCACACAGAGGCGATGTTCTGGAGCCCCACCATTGTCCAACACCCTAGTCCTTCCTCTTGGAGCCTCCAGACACAGCCCCCTCAATGCCACCCAATGGTTGCCACATTTCAGAGAACCCAGCCTCAGAAAATGGCATCTCAGTGCTTTTTAGCTGATAAGGATCACAACAACTTATTTTGTAGCAACCTTGGGGGTGCATGTGTCTGTGAACATGCACAACAATGGAAGTTTAAGATGACATAGTACAAAACAAGAACAGCATAGTTCGTTATGAAAATAAACAACAACAAAGAACATCTGCTACTTATTAATAGGAATACTTTAAAAATGAACCTTCTTTTGTAAAAGAACAACACCGAACTTCCTCCTAAGCACCCTGTTCTGTGCTCAGCTTGAGCTACACGTGCTGGTGCCAATAAGCTTGGGAGCTTGGGTTATTTTGTGAGTACACAAGTGCAAAACATCTCTAAAACAGAAGGAAATGTTCCATGTGAGAACTTGGGCTGAGGGCAAAAGAGGGGCTAAACCTATTTTCACCATGTAAGAACCATACCTTGTGCCAAGCGATGTATTCTATGGTAGAGGACAGTACCCCCCTCCCTTTCATCCACCTCTGTATGTAATATGTAATATTCTGTGCATCCTGATCACACAGAATCACACAGAATCACACAGAATTGGCTAGGTTGGAAAAGACCTCAGAGATCATCAAGTCCAACCCTTGGTCCAACTTCAGCCCATTTACTAGATCATGGCACTAAGAGCCATGTCCAATCTCAGTTTAAAAACCTCCAGGGACGGTGAGTCCACCACCTCCCTAGGCAGGCCATTCCAATGCCTGATCACTCTTTCCGTAAAGAACTTCTTCCTAATATCCAGCCTAAACTTCCCCTGGCAGAGTTTAAGCCCATGTCCCCTTGTCCTATTGCTAACTGCCTGGGAGAAGAGACCAGTTCCCACCTGACTATAACTTCCCTTCAGGTAGTTATAGAGAGTGATGAGGTCACCTCTAAGCCTCCTCTTCTCCAGGCTGAACAACCCCAGCTCCCTCAGCCTCTCACCATAGGTCATGTGCTCAAGTCCCTTCACCAGTCTTGTTGCTCTTCTCTGGACCCGCTCCAGCACCTCAATATCTTTCCTGAACTGAGGGGCCCAGAACTGAACACAATACTCCAGGTGTGGCCTCACCAATGCAGAGTACAGGGGAAGGATCACTTCCCTTGTCCTGCTGACCACACTATTTTTGATACAGGCCAGGATACCATTGGCCTTCTTGGTCACCTGGGCACACTGTTGGCTCATGTTGAGCTTGCTGTCAATCAGTACCCCCAGGTCCCTTTCTGTCTGGCTGCTCTCCAGCCACTCTGTGCCCAGCCTGTAGCGCTGAAGGGGGTTGTTGTGGCCAAAGTGCAGGACCCGGCACTTGGCCTTGTTGAACTTCATCCCATTGGAATCAGCCCATTTTTCCAGTCTATCCAGATCTCTTTGCAGAGCCCTCCTGCCTTCCAGCAGGTCAACACTGCCCCCCAACTTGGTGTCATCAGCAAATTTGCTGATGGTGGTCTCAATCCCCTCATCTAAATCATCAATAAAGATGTTAAACAGGACTGGACCCAACACTGACCCCTGGGGGACACCACTAGTGACTGGCCGCCAGCTAGATGCAGCCCCATTTACCAGCACTCTCTGGGCCCGGCCCTCCAGCCAGTTCTTAACCCAGCAGAGAGTGCACTTGTCCAAGCCATGGGCTATCAGCTTTTGAAGGAGTATATTATGGGAGACAGTGTCAAAGGCTTTGCTGAAGTCTAGATAGATCACATCTACAGCTTTCCCCTCATCCACTAGGTGGGTCACCTGATCATAAAAGGAAATCAGGTTGGTCAGACAGGACCTGCCCCTCCTAAACCCATGCTGGCTGGGTCTGATCCCTGGTCCATCCTGGAGGTGCTGTGTGATTGCATTCAGGATGATCTGCTCCATCACCCTGCCAGGCACCGAGGTCAGGCTGACAGGCCTGTAGTTGCCAGGGTCAGCTTTGCAGCCCTTTTTGTGGATTGGGGTAACATTTGCCAGTTTCCAATCATTTGAGTGTTTCTCATTTGCTGGGCTGCTGGTGATGCAGTGTTTAAAAATACAATAGATGCTAAAGACTCTGTCAAAAAACACCATGTGAAGCACCCCTGAGCCAGCCTAAATTATCTGTGCCACACGGGAAATTCTGCACATTGAGGAAAACATCTGGGTAGTTTTGCCATCCAAAAAGTAATGGCTATTTAATAGGGTAAATCTTTTGCCTGGCATTTAAATTATAACACCCACAGCAATTTGGTAAATAAAACCTCTAACAATTCAAATTAAGCTGCAGCCAGTTAATTCAATTTGAGACGTTTAACAGCTTTGTTGCTGCTTGCTAAATAATATTTGATTCCTGGGAACACATTTGTTCAGTGTGAGCCCCCCTCGTATTCTCACACTATTTTATACTTCTCTTGAAACATGTTCAGGGAAAGACCCACAGTTTACACAGGCAGATAAGCAAAAGCTTTGTATTCACGACTCCCAAGCATCCCTCCTGACAACAGACCTGCTTCTTCAAGCTTTCATGTCCATGGTTATATATCAGGAGATGCTCATATCTGGGGATACATGTTACTCTTTGACTGGCATGGGTGAGAATGGGAAAGCACCTCTGGTAGGTCTTGCAGGAGGACACAAAAACAGGGAAAAAGAGGTTGGAACTGAATCTCCTGCTTTTGAAACCAGCTTCTGCTTTAGCACACTGCTTTGTCACTTCTCATGCAGGTAAGCCCTATTTCCAGTAGTACTAGACCTGGTGTGGGCTACGTGTGGGGACATGCAGTGAGCAAACTTGTTTCCGTGGCCCCAGAGCTGTTCTGGTTTCACTAAAACACCAGCACTGAATAATACCAATGAATTAAAGGTCTCCCACTCATGGGCATGAGGTCTAAAGTCCACCACCAGGTCAGGCAGCTCTGCAGTTTCCTGTAATTATAACAGGGTACCATTCAAAAACAGCTTGGTCTTCAGTTTGAGTTGAATTCAAGGCATGAGCTCCTGCCTGGAACACTGCAGTGGGATCCAGGAACAGCATTGTTGCAACCCCACCCCACATGGGAACCTCCTGCTACTGTTCCATCCTACCTTCTCCTTCACTTTCTCCATTCGAGTAGAGATTCAAAGCAGAATGATAAGGAACAGGGTCTCTCCCTGCCTGTGGTCCCTGAAATACATCTGGTTGACTTTCTACATCAATCTGGTAGGATACAGAAGAAGGAGGGGCAACGGGCACAGACTGAAGCATAAGAGGTTCCATCTGAATATGAGGAGAAACTTCTTTCCTTTGAGTTGCCAGAGCTTGGACCAGGCTGCCCAGAGAGGTTGTGGAGTCTCCTTCTCTGGAGACATTACTCAAAGCATTACTCAAAGAGGTGCTGTCTGCATCCTCCCCGGTGGGTTGTTGTCAACAGACCTGAGTAAACATGAAAACCAGCAGACCTCGAAACCAAAGTAATACAGAGGAAAACAGCCCACACGGATTCTTAAAAAATGTTGTTGGTGGTTTTGATGCCAAAGGAAAGGGCGACTCAATGGAGACCACACTGGGCAAGCCTTGGGCCAACTCCTGGCTTTCCCAGGGATGGATCAGGACCATCCTCTCCTCCACAGTTTGCGAAGTCCTCAGGCTTTGTGGATGAAACAGGCCGTGCAAGATTCCAAGGTTATGACTCAATCCCATACTATCAAGGCGACAGGACAAAAAAAACCCAAAACAACAGATAGCAGTGCTCCTGAAAGAATAAAATCCTCCTGACACTTCATCTCATATCAGTTCTTTGTTGTCTCATCAAAGTCTCTCCAAGGGAGAGAGAGACAGATGGAACTGTTACCTCTGCTCCTGCCTGCAAGGGGTCTCTTTTCTCATCAACCAGCACTGGAGGAGCAACCCAGAGCAGCTGAATTATCCCAGCTGCTGAGGCAGCCCCGATAAGGATTTCTGGGGTCACTGTCAGGACACTTGCCAGCTGTCCTGGTTTTGGTAAAAAACAGGTTTCTCATTTAGTGAATTTGCCTGTCAGCTAAAGCCTTCATATCAGCTGCATTTTCCTGGAGAACCAGATACATGTTTTGATAAACATAGCAATGGAATGCAAACTTATTGATAAACATGGATGGACATCTCCCAAGAGGGGCAATGAGAAACAAGTGACCAAGAAACTGACCAACTGTGTATAACATTCCATTCACATTAATACTTCATAGAAAAGCGGGAGATCATGAGGATCTCATCACTCTTTGCCTTTTTTCCCTTTTTGCTTAGTCATTACGAGAAGACCTTGCTGGTTGTCCCTGTGAACTGAGGCACAGTGACAGACTGAATCCAGCTCCAGTTGGCTGCAGAGTCCAGTCCGGGACTTCGGGTGCCAGCTCTGCAGTTGCTGAGACTTTCAAGATTGGTTTTGTATATTTTGTATTATTTTCTCTATTCTTATTAGTAGCATTAGTAAAACATTTTTAATTTTTCCACCTCTCTTCTCTCTGTCCTTCTTTTCCTCCCCATTGCCTGTCTGTAGTGGGAAGGGGGTAGAGGGAGGGATAAAAGGGGGACGTGGGGGGAGGAGAGGAGGTTAACAATACATCTGCCAGGGTTTGATTGTCACCCTGCAATCTAAACCCTCGACACCAGCCTAATGGCCTGCCTTGTTCCACCTGATTCAAATACATAGCAAGGAAGGTTTCTTTTAACCAAGTGAGTTAAAATCTTGGAGGCAGAGCAGCAACAGTGAGTTGGCCTACTCTGCATTGTACTGGAGCAACTTTATTTTTCCTCCCTTTCTTTGCAGATTTTTTCCCTGTAGCGGTTGTATTTGCTTTAAAAATGAGTTCTCCTGTGCCTTCTCCCATTGTAGCAAAAAGATTTGATATTCCTGATATTTCAGTGGATGAATAAGAATTGCGTAATGATGCAGTTATGCCTGCAGCATCACCTGAGTGGTGCTCTGCATGTGCTACTAAGTTATATTCTCTACTGTGAGCTGATTTACCCCCAAAGTTTCATTTCTCTTGTGCCATATCACAGAGCAGAAATGAAGGAAAAATAAATGGATGGGTCTGGCAGAAAGATGTTCTTCGCTGCCATGTGTTGACAAATGAAATGCCTTTATGTAGGGGTTTTAATTTTTTTTCATTAAGGGAATTTAAGCGAGTTTTGGATTTGACCATTTATTCTGCCTTTTATTATCTGATGGTGCCACCTTGTGGAAGTTGTTAAAAGTGCGAGTTGGAAACCACACAAATCATATTTATATTTGCAAGCTATGTCACTCACAAGGAGCAGGTTTGTGGGGTGGAGGAGCCAGGAGGATCTGCCATCCATACCACCTGTGTTTTAGATAGGATGCTTTAGTTTGGTCCTGTGGCTTCCCTTAGCAATTATCATGTATATCTGGGACTATGCATCTCTGGAGCAATTATCTTCTTTTTCCGTTTTGGCTGAAAGGAAAAGGAAAATTTCAAGCGCTCCACAGTGAAGTAGTTGGGGGCACTAAATTTAAGAGCATCTCAGTTCCTCTCCTCACCTGAATTCACATGACAAAGTAGACACACCCTTAAAGCCCTGATAACAAGGTGAGATGGTAAGCTAATGAAATCATGTGCAGCCCCTGAGAAGCTCTGGGAAGGATGTTCTTCTGCCTTCTTGTGCTGAGGGTTGGTGTTGTTAGAAGGTTGTGCGACCCTCTTGTTCTGACTGGGAAGGTGCTCCTGGAACCAGGAAAAGGAAGCCACACTAAAGCTCTTCTCCAGCTCTTATCCCATTAGAAAAGTACAACGTTGTCTGCTTTTTCTGGACTGATACCAAGGCAGCCTCCAAGAACTCACTCACAGAAAACCCTGTGTCTGCTCCTGAGAGTGAAAGCTTTGCTGGTAAAGCTGGGAAACCATCAATGCTTTGGGGATTGCGAAGTGGAGGAGGAGGAGGATGATGTTGCTGGAGCAAGATACGAGAAATTGGTGAGAACTGACTGTACGATTCTGTTATCCTAATGCCATTAAGTTTGAGTCTGCCTTGTTATGACTTGGATCACAGACTTGGTTAATAGTTGCTGTCTTCACCAAATAATTACTGTTTTCATAAAGCTGAGTTGTTATGGTTGCTCTCAAATCCCCTCTGCTCATTAAAAGAAAGGTTCTTCAAACAAAAAGACTAACAGAGCAATAGAGCTAAAAACTGGCTCTACCATATGCTGTGATGCACTGAATATATTTATTACTCTGAGACTCAGCAACCAAGAACCTTGTGATCTCCTAGCAAATACTTTCTTACTCCTCCAGTAATATATATCTGTAGCAGGTTGACATAACGGTCTGATTTTATTGAACTACCTGTGTGTGTTTGCGGGAAATTGAACCTTAAAGCAGATGTTACTTTATCGATTTGCACATAACCTATTTGTTTGCTTGTCTAAACACAGATCTTTAAAAGTATTTAATTTCACATCACTCACTGCTTTCAGCAATTTCAATACGTAGGCAGTAACTCTGTTGTGTGTTGTTTTCTGTAATATATTTCCTTTATAGGCTGTTGCTAGACAAGTAAACAGATTTTACTTCTTGCTACTGATACTTTTAGGTAACAAAAAACCCCTGTGGTTTCTTTCCTTCAAGAAGTGCACCATCTGATATGTTGTTTTGCCAACATAGCAAACTTTCTATTCTTCTAACCCTAAAAAACCCGGTAATAACAATTCCTAGCAAACAGCAAAACAATCAGATCTACTGGGTGAAAATTTCCTTACAATTTGATGCCACTCAAACCTAGAAAAATAATTAAACCTTTTCACCAGTCTACTTGCATTCTAAAGATCCTGCTGTTAATTTTGATGCCTATTTCACAGGAGTCACTGGGGTTAAAAACCTGGCCATATTTACTTAGCTCTGTGGTGTTTCTTGTGATTGTTTGCAAAGGGTGGTGTGGAATGTGATGAATTAGCCTAAGCTTCATTGAGGGCAGGCAAGTGGTAGAAGTAGTTATCCCTCAGACTTTGGGCATAGGGTGTGGTGTTTGACCAGAAAAAGGCAATGAGGGGACAAGAAAACAGAGGAAAATGCTTGTGCTTGGTTTGCAAATGTGAATGTCTGGTTTAAACCCGGGAACACAACAGGAAGAGGATTAGGGAAAGACTGATATGGGTGACCCACAGCTGTGGCACCAACAAGTGACTTGTCTCTGCTGATATGGGAGGAATCAACACCACACAGGCTGCTGTGCTCTTTGATTAAATTAGGGTGATATCTAGATGTGGGTTTGCCAGCAAATTAAAAAATAACAGGGAGCACCAGAAAACTCTTTTCTGCAATACTGTATTTTTTAGAGCTGGCCCAGCAAACCCATGTTCTCCTAAACAGCTTCTGCTTTATAGGTCTAGGTTGGCATCACCTGTGGCTTTTCCTCACCAGGAGCTTGCATGTGGACCTTGTTTTGGAGAGTGTTCATCACTTATGAAGAGTAAGAGGAGAAGCAATGCAGAAACCTAAGGCACTCAAGGCATCCCTTTAGTCACTTTAAAATGCTCCATTGCTTCACCCATTAAATTAATTTTAACAAGCAATTAGGGCCACAAGCCAGAATGAGAAGCGAGTGATAAAAATGCCTAGGAGATTTAGAAGGATCTAAGTCCACATGGCTGGATGATGTCCTTCCTGGTGTGGGTAAGGATTTCAAGCGATCTCTGAGCTGATGGTATTTATCTTCAGGGAATGGGGACAGGTTCTGTCCCTAACAAAAGAGGAGGCTCAAGGGAATTGTATATGGGTTAGTGTAACTTCATTTGCTGGAACACATGAATTAGTTAAGCATTTTGCAAAAGTCTAGAGAGTAACAAGAAGATGGGAAAGAAAAATAGATTTATCAAGTTTGATTCATCTCAAACTGATCTATTTTTTAATGAAGTTATACTTGGCTCAAGGAACGAGCAGAAGATCCTTCCTTTAAATTTTGATAGGTTTATGACCATGTCCTAAATAATATTCTCATAAGGAAGATCTTGATGGCAGTTTGCAATGCACAGTGAAGCTCCTTACATATTGTTCCTAGAGAGTGGGATGCAAGGCGTTGAAGCCAGGTGAAGACATTCAGATGGGAAACTGCCCATACCCAGACAGATCCCTCAAGTTAGTTGGGAGAGTATCTGGTCCCATCCCACTGCAGTCACCAGCTCTGAGACAGTGGCTTCCTAGTGCCTGGGTCCAAAAAAATGAGGGGTTCTTTTGAGTCCTGAAAGCTCTATTAAATGAAGTGAGAGTTTTGGCACCCAGAATGAGAGTTAGGGACCTTAATGCCAGATCTGGCTGTGACCGAAGATCTCTTCAGGTTTATCGGCACGTGGGACAGCACTACAAGAGGTCACATACGGACCATGGCTATAAAACACGTTTGGGCCTGAATGTGGTAGCTGTAGCTGAAAGCATTCCCAGCTATGGTACAGCCCTATAGTTTCTTTTCTCCTCTGGAATGCCACCAGCTAGGACTTGTTGATCTCTCATTGTGGTCTACAGCTCCCTCACAAGGGGAGGATGAGGGGCAGACACTGAGCTCTTCTCTCTGGTAAACAATCATAGGACCTGAGGGAATGGCAGGAAGATGTGTCAGGGAAGGTTCAGGTTGGACATGAGGAAAAGGTTCTTCACCCAGAGGGTGCTGGACATTGAACAGGCTCCCCAAGGAGGTGTCACAGCCCTAAGCCTGACAGTGTTGAATAAGAGATTGGACAACTTCCTCAGACACACGGTGTGAATTTTAAGGCTGTCATATGCAGGGACAGGAGTTGGGCTTGATCCTTGTGGGTCCCATCCAACTCAGGACATTCTATGATCAGTATGTTACAAGATGAAGCTATGGTGGCCCACCTCTGGTCCCTTCAAAGACCCCATCTGCCTCCACCTGCTGCAGAAACCCCTCAGTGTGTAGCCCTGTGATGCCAGAGACCAAAGACCTTCAGTCTGCAACCTCCAAGGCCATTTGGTCTGCAGTCCTCCAGGAACAGGTCCTACTTGGGGTGGTGCTGTGGTTGGTGCAAGGCAGAGAATTACGAACTTACTGACTGCCAGGACAAAGATGGCAAAGATACCAATCACCTGCCAGAGGCGCAGCCCCCAGATCACCACCGTCTCCGAAGTGACAGGGTCCGGTTTCTTTTTCGGGGGTTCTGTGGTAGCCTGCAAAAAAAAAAAAAAAAGGAAAAAGAAGAAAAAATAAAGAGAAATGTGGTTTAAGATTTGCAAAGGTCCCTAAAACAGTCAGAAAGACGCCAGTAGCGCAGGAGATGGTAGACCCCAGTTTACTGGCTCCCCAACAATTTGGAAATCTTTGAGGAACAGAGACTTCAATAACGAGTTCGTATCTAAAGCTTTTGCCATTTTGAAGGTCCCTTCCAACCCAAACTATTCCATGATTCTATGATTGTTGCTAGTTCTTCTGCTGTGTAGCTCCTCCAGACATGTACCTCTGTGTGGGCTCGTGTCCAAACTCTGAACGTCTGCCCTCTGATGTTGTCATAACCCACCTTTCAGACAGGGATTGCCCCTCTGGAGGGGAGGAGGACTCCAAAACTTGAGTAACCTGCAGCTCTATGGTGTGGTTTCATGGCTCCTTAGCTTTAAAAATGTGAGTGGGAGTAAGATTCAAGCCTAGATAAAGACATCCAGCCTTTTCTGAGGTGCTGTGGAGTATTGTCCACCTGCTCACCCAGCAGGGCACAGTGTCCTATGTGCCAGCTCTTGTACTCTGATATCAGACACTGTAGGACAATCTCAAATGGCACTAGACTTCATAGAAATGTAACAGCAGTTGCCTTATTGCCTGTGTGTATGATATAAATTTGGGTGTGAGGCCACACCTGGAGTACTGTGGTCAGTTCTGGGTCTCTCAGTTCAGGAAAGAGATTGAAGTGCTGGAGCGGGTCCAGAGAAGAGCAACAAGACTGGGGAAGGGACTTGAGCACAAGAGCTATGGGGAGAGGCTGAGGGAGCTGGGCTTGTTCAGTCTGGAGCAGAGGAGGCTTAGAGGTGAGCTCAGCACTCTCTAGAACGACCTGAAGGGCAGTTCTAGCCAGGGGGGGATTGGGCTCTTCTCCCAGGCAGTCAGCAATAGGACAAGGGGGCATGGGCTTCAACTCTGCCAGGGGAAATTGAGGCTGGAGATTAGAAAGCAATTCTGTGCAGAGAGAGTGGTCAGCATTGGAATGGCTGCCCAGGGAGGTGCTGGACTTAACATCCCTGGAGGTTTCTAAACTGAGATTGGACACGGCACTTAGTGCCGTGATCTGGTCAATGGACTGGAGTTGGACCAAGAGTTGGACTGGATGATCTCTGAGGTCTTTTCCAACCCAGTCGATTCTGTGGTTCTGTGATCTACACCTTGCACCGTCCACCTCTTATTGTATGAGCACTCAGTGCCTCAGTTTCCCCACTGTTAGCAGAGAAACATTGCTCTTTTCTTACTTCTGCCTTGAGATATTTTAAGGGAAATGCCACGTGGATTTGATACAGGGACAGATATTGGAGCTCACTTATAAGTTGAGGAAGGACACTAGATTTAAACCCCATTGTCACTGGGGAATGAGGAGTTGATAGACCCTTGAAGGGTAGTGAAATGTGCAGGTAGTAATTCTCATGCAGCGTATTCTCTAGCTGTCACAACAGCAAAGCTGAATGTGAGATGGGTATTTGGGTTGCATTTAAGTACTGGAGATTCAGTCCTGTTGCTTTAACCCTCTAAAGCTTATGTCAGAAAGCACAGATGTCAGATTCCATGAAATGAGAGCAAAAATGGTCCAAAACAGGTCATTCTGGTCTAGAGGCTTCAGTTCTGTAGCCAGAGCTCTGATTCTCACAGCTCCAGCAGTAGGAGAGATTTGTAGCAGATAGGAGAAATACCATAGGGAGATTAAACAACGTAGTGTCAAGGAGTCAAGATTAAAGTTTAGACCAGGGGTCCTATTGCTTTTATAGATATAAATAACAGTAATGACCAAACAGCTGTTTGCAATGAAGAATCTAGGTAACTTTTATTTCCTCAGAGCCCTTGCATTAATTGAGAACATGGTAAATGTGTAGAGAGAACCCAGCTGTGCTGTGAATCCAGGAGGAAAATCTCAGCTTCTCTCATTTTTTACTTCACATGAATAAACCATGAGACTGCCTGCTGGTAAGGTGGTGCTGTTTAATTTCTATTTATGTTGTAGCTTGCACGTTCCTTTTCCATTTTCATGTATATAAGCATATGTACATCATGGTCTGGAATATAATTAAAGTAGAGGATATGACACCAAATTCGTCTGTTCCTTAATGACATCTTGATTTTTATAGTTAAGTGGACTTTTCCCAGCTGTAAGTGTACTTTTTATTTCAATTTATATTTGTTTAGAGAAAGCTTTTTTGAGTGGTGTTCTACATTAAACAAGTCTAGAAATTAATTAGTAATGAATTAAAATGAAACACAAAAAGAACTGACAGTTCTGCTTTTTTTTTCTTCATTCAAAAACAATCTTCCTTCTATATTTTGGGTCACTACTGTCAAGTTTGACTAAATAAACCTGTTCTTAAATTGTCTTGTAGACATTGTGTTAAGCCCAATTGTCATTCAGGAAAGTGTGTCTTAATCAGTTAAGTTATTCTGGGTAAAAAGGAGGTCTTTGAATTAAATCCTGTAGCTTCTACTGTATCAAAGGTCAGGTAAGATGTGATGATGTCCTATTTAGTGCATGTCTTTAAAAAGAGAGGGGATTTGGCTCGAGGCCGGTGTGTCTGATGCAACAAGAACAGCATTCTGATTTCTAGCTCCTGAAAAGACTCTGAAAGTGAGGTGCAAGGAGGGAATGAGAAAACAGGTGAAAAACAACCCCATGGAATAATAATCATGAAAGCCTTGTCTTCTGAAGATGACGTGATCTTTCCTTATGCAGTTTAGTGGTGATGTGGTTAGCACTTCAGATAAGGTGAACTGCAACGTCAGCTCCACTGACTGTTGAGTAGATCTTCAACATCTATGAGAGGGTCTGAGTCAAAGAGCCTTACAGATACATGTCTTTGGTAGAATAAACTTATCTGGAGTGGGCATTTAGGTGGAAACAGGACAAGGACCTGGTGGGCTCCATAGTAGCTAAATATTGGACGAACAAGGTACTGAAGTCCCATTGCAGATCTGGTCCTTACCTCTTGTGTGCCTCAGTTCCCCAACTCTGAAATAGGGCTGAACATGTTTCACAGGTGCATTAAGAGGACAAACGAGGTGGTCTAGACAAGCTCCTGTGTCCCAGCACAGTGATGGTATGGCAGGGTCACACATACCAACAAGCAGCATTTATTCTCTTGGTTTATGGCTTAGAAAATCAGAGTTTGACAACCCCTCATTGCTAATGAACTTCAGCTTATAGAATCATTTTGGTTGGAAAAGATCTTGAAGATCACCAAGTCCAATGATGTGTTGTGGTGCAGCAAATCATAGAGTTAAAACCTGCTAGTGACCTTTCAAAAGGGTTGTTAGCAAAACACCTTCATTGCCTTATATCTGACTGCAGGACCTGATCTGAATTGACAATAGCCTTTTGATAGAAGCTGAAAACACTTTGTTTCTAAAAAAAAATAAAATCTCCTAACCAGGCACATCTGATTCCCTGCAGTGCCCTTCCCTTCTCAGCCCATGTAAGTGCTGTTAAAGCACAATTGTAATGGATACCACAGAGTGAATTGGAGCTGGAGCTGCTCTCCAATTACTTGCCTATTCGTGCAATACAAACCATATTTTAGTCTCTTCCTAATGAAGGATGCTTCCCGCTGTGGCTGGAGTGCTTTGTCTCCCAGGGGCATCCTATTGAGAGTCCATCTGTGGTGAAGGGGGTTGCTGTGTGAGCCTGCTCTCCTCCAAGCTGTCGTAGCTACTCAGCGCCACCCGGCCACATGTCATTGCAATTTGTGACATCCTCCCTTTTCCTTTAGCGCAGGGACCGTGGCCATGGGACATCCAGTGCTCAAAAATCAGAACTTCACCCTCAGTTCACCTGTAGAAAGAGTCCAGCCAGAGCGCTGTGGTCTTGTAGAGACATCTGGGACAATCAAAGAGGTAGGAATCTGTGATACGTGGCTCAAAGATCTTCCCTTTCCTATTCTTTACAAAGCATCCAGCAACAGAGAAAGTAAATAGAAGCAGCTGTGTGCGACAGCAGCACTAGGGAGGGATCAGGGCACTATTTGAGATTTATCTAGAATCATAGCATCATAGAATCATTTTGGTTGGAAAAGATGGGGACGATGTAAATAGACAGAAAGGCGATGATGTGCTGATGTACCAGGTGCTACAGCAATTGTGTGCCTTACACAACAGCCTAGGACTGGATCACTGTATAAGCAGGTCCTTACCATCAGTAGCAGGAACACCAGTGACCCGTGGCACTGGTTGTACCGTTGGAGCACTTGCTACAAGTTTACGGACAATTCTGAAGGAAACTATGAATGAGGAACAACATAACCTTAAAAAAGGATGAATTTAAGTTGGTGGGAAGAAACAAGAAGATTGATGATCCCTGCCGCCTCCCTTGGTTTCACAAATGCTCTTGATGTGAACCAGTACATAGAGTAGCAGAATATATTGCATATTTAAGATAAAAGTACAAAGGAAAAAGGCATGAAGCAAGATTGCTGCAGTCTTGACCATTCATGCACATACTTTGGTTTAATCACCGTAACTTTTCTTCATATTCTTAGAGTGAGTGTTAAATGCTAGGGTCGAAGTATGCAGTGAAATTACTGTAGTGTAATGGTCAAGCTACCATACAATTAGCTAATTATCACATATAAGCTGATCTATGGCAACTGCCTGTGTGTATGAACTGGGACCTGATAGCAGATATCTAAGTTTGCATTGTTACACATGCTGATTAGACAAGGTGTCCAAACTCTTAAGTGGGATGAAAGATGCACCACTGGCCCACATCTGGTCCTCTTAGCTTTGAGATGACATGTACACTGGGAGGAATAAACATCTTAATGAAAGTAATTCTTAGTAGCTTCAATAAATTTGAACTGCTGATTTGTGCTTAGCAACAAATGCCAAGATTTGGAGCTGTTGATTTGTGATTGGGAATGAATGTCAAGTTTTGGAGTTATTGATTTGTGCTTGGCAATAAACGTCGAGATAATAGAATGATTGGATCAGGGACAAAAGGAAAACATGTAAGGAGGTGAAACACAGCAGAAATGATCTTAGTTCCATCAAGGGTGAACTTGTGTCCTTGGCCACCAGCGTGGTCCAGAAGCGGAAGGTGGACAGATGGATGAAGAAGTTATATTTGCTATGAAGACCAACAGCATTGCTTTATCTATGCAAAGAAGTTGTGCTAAACAAAAGACTACAGAAGACTGGAGTGAATGAGGAAGTCTTCTGCAAAAGATATTGGCCTTCAGAGAACTCTTTAGATGAAGGAAGATGTGAGGAACACAGAAAATGCAGGCAAGAAGCAGCATTAGCAACAGTTGCATAATAATTCAACAGGGAAAGACTTCTGGAGACAAGCAGGTGAAAGAATATCAAATAAAATGATGTGAACACACCTGAGGTTAATCTTACTACAACACTGCAAACACAAAGTTGTCTGGGCAGCCTATATGAGTATAAAGATGTTGGGGCCCCAGGAAGAAAAAGAATTGAGCAGAAAAGAAATATGAAGAGGCTCTGGGATGAAAGAGAGTATAATCATATTACATAAAAGAGAAACTTATAGCTTAGTTTAGGGTACTAAACTTCAATGTAAAGGACACAGTGATGTAGGTCTTGGTAAATACTCCATGTAGTATTTATGCAAGACTTGCACTCTCTGGAGCAGCAGCTGGAAAGCAGTGGGGGTACAGCACCAGTGCCTGAAATAAGATTAGACTGCTATGTTTAGGGACATGAAACAGACCCCCAGTCAATACCAATGAGGAATGTTGAGACCAGAGCTGGACTGCTGCTTACAGTGTCTCTTGCAGAACAGTGGAACAGCCCCTTAGCCTCTACTAAGCATCAGCTACATCTCCCATGGAAGCTGAGACACCCAGATCACTTGTTGATGCCAATACTGTGGAAATGTACTTTTGTGTCTTAACCTTCAGGCTAAATCTCTTGCTGTAAAGAAAACGCATCTACCCTTTCTTAGGTGCTTAAAAATGCACAGTAAGAGTAGTTAAGCCTAAAATAGTTATTCCAGGGTTATTTATGTCTGAAAGAAAGTGGCACTTACATAGGGCTATTCATCCCATTGAGGAAACTTATCCAGATGTGATGAATAAATTATTATTTCTCTTCAGTGATTATTAGTGGAGCCTACAGTGACTAGCTCAGATTTAGGTGTCCAATTTCTAGATGCCTGGTTCAGAGCAGGTAAATTCCACCGTTGACACCCAATTCCTTGTTTAATCTCTGGGGAAGGTGGCAAGGAAGAGATACAAAGGGATTTTGGGATGTTCTAGGGATCAAGTAGCTCCTTGGCAGGAGCTGGAACAGAGGCTGGTGGCCCATTACTGCCCCATGCTTTAGTTTTCCAATTACTCCACCCTCTAGGGCTGCTTTGGGAAGACCTAAAGTAGGAGTCAAGGCTGGACCATGTTCATGATGCTCTGGTCTCTCTTTTGCTTGATCACCCACCACGGCAGTTTGTCCTAGCTGTGGAGGCACAACATTTGCTTCCATTGAAGACTGAACTAAGCCCAACTGGACGGTTTGTCCCCAAGTGTGGTGAAGCCCAGACATGTTTCCCTCATCCCAGTGTGTCTCAGCAATGAAAAAAGAATCTCTACATTATGCACAGTCACCAACTTTCAGCTTCTCCAAGTGCCCAGCAAAGGCTGGGAGGAGGAAAAACTACCCTGTAATGAGCTGGATCTGAACTGACATTGGACACTTAGGGTGGTAAAACATCTACTAAACCCCTAAACACTAAATCATTTGCAGGCAAGATGCATTTTTAGGTCAGAACAGTTTGACACAGGTTCTTCTAACTATATATTAAAAAAAGGCAAAAAAAGCTTTGTTTCTGATTCATTTCAGGCAGGTAGAAACTGTCAGCAGTGATGGTAGGGGAAGCAGAAGTATTGTCCTCAGTGGAAAGGGAAACAGCTGCTGGAGGCAGGAGTTTTATTTGCTTCATTAAGTAGCAAAGAACACAAAATTGTAAAAGGCACTGCTTTTCAAGTTGCGATTTTTTAATTTTATTTTTATTTTTTTAACATGCCCTTTCTAATTAGGCTTGACTGATGTTGCTGCTTTGCCTGCAGCATGGCTGGGCTTTAAAAAACTAATAAGGTTTATTCCTAATTGCATTTGATTACAGATATCTAAAGGCTAGAGATGGTTCTGGTGGCCTAAGCTTTAAATAAACGCACGTCTGCACTCTCTACTTGCCCTGCCTTCCAAGTAACAAAGGGGAGATGGACAATCTGGCCATGGATCTCCATTCAGGCAAAACTTGCCTAGGGAGGCCACCAAAATCCTCTGCAGTGCTGGGGAAACCCTGGCAGAGTCCAGATGCAACATCAAAAATGCAATAACGATAATTGATTTGTGACTTCACAGGTCGAGGGCCAATATAATGTGATTGTGTATTTAGAAAGAAAAAAGACTGGTCATAATGATCGAATATAAGTGTGATAGATGATGAATCTAGTAATTAATGTTGAATTAAGGTGTAGATATAGTTGTTGCCCTGGTCATGAGGTTTGCTTGCACCAGTGCTGCTCCTGGTTTGACCAAAGGACTCTCTTGTGGTCTCAGATCTCCAGCATCCCTAGTTCCCAATGGGAACCTGATTTTTTCATATCTGGACCGGTTCATGGTCCTGTGAACAACAGTTTCAGATTGAACCCTGATGCCTCTTTTCATCTGAGAACAGCAGCAGTCGCACAACAGCCTCTTTAGCATAGCTGTAGAATTCAGGATAGTTATTAGCAGAGACCATCTATTTAGTTATAGATACAATCCCTGTGTATATAAGTAAAATTCTAAAAATTCTCAGAGGTTTTTGAGGTTGGTTTGTTTGTTTCTTAAAGTTTATGTAGCTTTGGTTCTGGGAGGGTCCAGTGACTTCAAATGCTCTGTGCCCACCTCTCTTGAGTCTGTTTCCTCAGTCACAACATGACAAGGAATTTTTTATAGAAAAATGTTTTTTATAATTTTCTAAAATATTTTGAATCCAGCTGACCGAAAACACTGGTATCTTCCTTAAAGATGCCATTCTTAAAGCTAACACTTACCTCTCAAATCATCATGTGTTGCTTGTGTATGTTCTCCTGAACTGTTTTTCTCTTCTTTGTTCTTTTTACTGTTAGCTATTGAGTTAAATCTATGTATCCACATGGGAAATCAACCTCAGGAGTCCGCTATCACTCCTCAGTAATTTTTCCTACCTTCATTTAAACTACAATCTCACATGAGTATTTTCAGATTGTTGCTTACAGCCTCACATCCATCACACTCACTTGGAGGCTACAAATGAGGGTTACTGTCCCTAGAGCCCAACAATATATAGCTAAGTGTAGTACAAATGGAACACCACTTAACACCCTCTGTATCAAATGTATCATTTGTCTATATGGCCATTTCAGAGTGGGAGGACTCATAAAACATCTGAAAACCTTTAATTAATACCTCACTTTTTGTAAGTGACCTTTAATTTATCTTGCAGTGATCTTCTTCCCCAATTCCATCAGTATCTGCCTTTGTTCCACTGCAGCCATTCATAACTAGTAGAAAATATTAACATTGTTTGGCTTTGCTGTTGTTATTTTTTTCCTACTCTCAAGTTTGAGTTGCAGCTTTTCCAAGGAGTTCAAGATAGAATGACAGAATATCAGAAGTATCTTTATTTTTCTTCCTTTCTTGGTAGAGAGAAGGGGCAACTTTTTCTGGTCTGAGAAAGTTTCTGAAGATCTTATTTTACATGACTTCCTAGGACAGAGTTTCACCTCCTGACTAGAAGGCTCTAAACTCCAACCCAAAGCTTAATAAAGGTCTGAAAGATGCAGAATTTGACTCGATAAGGGGATAATCAACTAAACCACATGCTACATCTTTAACATGCGATGTGTCTTCACACCTCAGCGTCCAACTTCACACCCCATCCAGGTCTCTTAAGACCTTACCTGATGCAGGTTATCCTGATTGTTTTCTCCATGAGGAATACTTTACATCTGGGGGCAGAGCACCCATGGGGCTGATGGGCCTAATGTCCACCCAAAAGAGGTCGACACCTGCTACAAAACAGTAGGCAATGCAACGGCCCAGTTTTCAGACTTCTGTGGTTTATGTTTGTTTCTATCTACCCTGATTCTCTCCTTTAGGGGGCTGCAGACAGACAGAAATGTTTATAACAAAGGAGAAAACACAATTAAATTAAATGAGGGCTGAGAAAATCATTGGGTAAGAATGAGAAGATCATTGTTTCAATGAGGAGCTAAATAACGAGCCATATGAGGGTGACTTGGAAACTGTGGTCTATTCCAGATGGTTTTTCAGTATTTAGTATCAATAAAATGACTCAGATAAGCATAGAGGTTTCCCTGTGATTTCCCAAAGCAAAGCCCTGATGGTTTTCCTCTTACGCTGCAGAGCAGACTATTCCTTAAGCTGATTACAAAATAATCACAAAACATCATGGTGCTAATTTTGAGCCCAGGCTGAGAAGAGGATTGAATCTAAGAAGTGATGGAGTTAATACCAGTCTCTAAGAAAGGGCATTTCTATTTCAGAGACACTGGAAACGTTCACGCTCTTCCCTCCCTCACTTGTCCTAATTCTCTTTCAGCGTGTCCCTTGGGCATGAACAAGGTCTGATGGGCAAAAACAGTAGTAATATAAACTCTGCTATTGCATTGTCTCTCCATCCCTGTATGAGATGCCTGTTTCTTGAAATACATGCTTTATCCTAGCTGGGTCTCTTGGAGAAATTATGGGGAAGGTGGAAAGCTAAGGAATAAGCCAGTGCTATATGCATTTCATGTAATGAGTGTTATTTTATGGGAGCTGAATATGTCTGAGCAGTCTCATGCAAAAGGAAAAGGCAAAGTTGTGTTCTCTTGTTCTTCAGCCTTCTGCTAGAACATCGGTGTGATGCTGGAAAAGAGCCTTTTCCCTGTATTATAGGTGTTTATCTGACACCTGCTAACATCTGAACACGTGAATGCATTTTAAAGGTCAGGATATGGAGGCACTAAAGGGTGCCCTGGTAGAGTTATGTGGGTGTGTAACTTCACAAATCTGTGAAAACTACAGCTGAACTTGGACAGGGGGATCCTGAGGAAGAGTCTGCAGCTCTGGGTGCTGGAGGTCCCTCCGCAATGGGCCTTCCAGGAGGGCTCCTGGTGCACCCAATGGGGCAGTGCCCAGCCTATGGAGCTATTTCCAAATTTACCAGGTGCCAGGGTGGCTTGCAAACCCTTGGAGAGTTAACTTTCAACCTAAGGGGCTGAGAAATCTTCCAGAAGGCCTCTGAAAGAGGAAAGCTTTTTGTCAATGCAATTAGGTTCAATATTCAGATGCTTTTATTGCCTCTTTCCTCCCAAGTGGAAAGTGCACATAAATCTGCAGATTCGAAAATGCTTGAATACCATTAAACAAGAGCATCTTCTTGTTTCTTTACTTATTACTGCATGTGTTTTTTGTTTTGCTTTGGTGGGCTTTTTTTGTTTGTTTTGGGGTTTTTTGTGTGTTTTTTTGTTTGTTTTTGGTTTTTGTTTCTGAGCTCATTGAAATGCTCTGATGCCCAGCCCCTTTGATTTTCTCTCCTTTTGCTTTGGTCGGCTGGCTTAGCATAAATTGAATTGTTCAGGCTAACTGCATAGTGTAATTGTTTGAAGTAAAAAGTCCTTGCAGGGCTTCGGAGCAGCCTGTAATTCATCTGCTTTTAGAAATACAGAAACAGACTGTTCATCTAATCTCATAACTACCATACCTAGTAGTCAACCTACCGTGCAGCTTGTGTTTCCAGATGAGATTTGCTCTTTCTGAAATGCTATAAGAAGCAGACAGGTTTTCAAGAAAGTCTGCTAGAAGTAAAGCAGACCATAAAATTACACCTGTTCTGCAATATTTTTTGTAGTTTTGCCATTTATCTTTGTTTTTCTTTGTCATGAGGACAACTCCTGTAAATCTGTGTCTGTGAAATATAATGAGGGAACATCTTCTGGTTGGGGTGGATGCTGTGTCTGCACATTGCTCCGGCTTCAGTGAAGCGTGATTTGCAAAATGTGCTCCGTAAGACAAAGTTCTGCCTCGCTTGTCACCTTGAGAGCTCTTGTAGGCTGAACAGCTTGGAAAAATGTGAAAAAATGTCTACAGCAGAGAGTATGTGTGAGTTTGTAAAGGAGCTTTAGGTTCCTGTTTGCCTTGCTGGGCGTATTATATTGTGGTCAGATAGGATGGGTTTGTTATTCCATTTGAAAATCCTGAATTAAGTAACTTTAAAATGAGAGAACCAGAGTGTCAGGGCAGGATTGGCCACAGAGTGGGGATATTAACTCAGCAGGGTTGTCATTGTCTCTGATGTGTTGGTGATGAACTGCTAAGATTTGCAGACCACAGGCTGAGATCAGACCCGGCTTGATGCAAGGCCAGAGGAGGGGCAGAGCAATCAGGGGTGAAAAGTTTTAAAAAGTTGTAATAAATATTTTCTTATGCCAGCCCATTAGAGCCCTTAGCACAGCTACGCCTGCACAGTTCTATTTTCGAGCACTTTAGTTAAATCCAGCAATCTGAGCGGATTAAACTGTGCTGCAAGAACATGCTGCTCATTGGCACTGCAGCTCTGGGGCTTTGACCTCGGGCCAATGCAGCCACTGCCTCTTTGGTGGCTCAGACCTTAGGAAAAGTGATGGAGAGGTTGAAAATGGCTGGGCTGCCACATTTTTGGCAACTATAATACTAGGGGGCTGTTCTTCCAGATAGGACTCTCACTTCTGAAACTGCTGGCAAGAAGTTCTAACTGCTACCAGGGTGTAGACCTGGGTTGTGAAGCTGCTTTTCCCTCCTGGTTCATCCCAGCTTGGCTGTAGGGAGCTGGGCCCATGGGAACGTGTAGTCATCCTCAGGAGAAAGCTCTGAAGCAAAGCTGTGGGTGAGGAGCATGTCTTCAAAAGTTAATGTTTTTGCTGAACTAGAGGGAAGGGGATGGAAATAGAAGAAGAAAAATGCAGCCCAAACATTTAACTTGGGCAGGTACATCCACGGTCAGCAAAGACAGAATCATAGAATCATTTTGGTTGCAAGAGACCCTAAAGATCATCAAGTCCATCCATTAACCTAAGCCGTTTCATCACCTGGGTCATGTCTGCTCCTTCTCTTCTTTCCCTGAGCCTCTGATGTGGGGCACTTGTTGGACACACAGTGGTGGGCTGGAAAATGCTGTGCTGTGACTTCGGCCCTTTATATTGTGTTAAGCCCTTTTTTGGGGCTTAAAGCAGCCCTTAAGTGCTGACTATCCTCAGCAACTATTGGCATTTTAAAAGCACCTTCCTTCTAGTGCTGGGCCAGCAGAAGGCAACAAGAATCTCCCAGAGAAAGCCTCTAACTCCTTGGAGCCACCTTAAATTCCCTGCCGTCCGCGCTACCTGTCCCCCCTGTGCAATGTGCAAAGAAAACAACGTTATTTCAGGACACCCTTAGCCCCCCAGTCTGTAAAACAAGTTGCTCCTTACCTCAATTAACTGTGCCACGGCAGCTCTTGAGCAGGACAAGAAGAGGCAGGAGGACCTCACCCAGGAGAGAGGATGCTGCAAGGGTGGATCCCACGCCATCTTCTCTCCCCAGTTGATCTCCGACTTCTGCGTCGTCGTAGCCCAAAGCAGGGGAGGTTCTGAATAACCCAGCGAGCTCTCAGCAGCCTTCAGCATTTACCAGAAGCGGTCGCGTGCTGTCCTGGCCCTTCTTTACTGCTTTTCTTTCTAATCCAGCAGCCACAGAGCTGACGCCGGGGGAGTCATTAATTAATTAGGCTGGTGTCGCTTACAGAGTGCTCTGCTGCTCCTCAAGCCAGGCTTAGTGACGGGGGACGCGGAGAGTAAAGCAGCGCTCAGAGCTCTCGCCGCTCCCCCAGAGGAAGGCGATTCACTCATTAAGATCCTGGATTTCTTTAATTTTTTTTCTTAACAGCTGCCTGACTGATTCCAGCTCTCTTGCTCTTGTTTTTCTCCTGGCCTGTTGAGAGAATTCTCTTCCTCTAATGAAAAAGGGCTGTACGCCAAGACAATGCATCATCAGCATCATATGCTAGCAGAGTCCAGAGTTACTAGACATGAGTATTTGACATCTTGGGATTTTAAAAGCATTTTTCATCCCTGAAGGATCTTGTGGATGTGATGCTACAGACTGTAACTTTACCCGGGCTTGAGCTCTGGAGAGAGCTGAAGGCAACTGGGAAGAGCATGTGCATAGCAGGCTGTAGAAGCTGAAGCTGTAGAGCCACCATCTACAGCTCAGCTCTGCTTGAGGGGCTCAAGAAAATTATCTGAATCAGATGGGCAATGAAAACA
This sequence comes from Patagioenas fasciata, assembly GCF_037038585.1. Taxonomy (NCBI): domain Eukaryota; kingdom Metazoa; phylum Chordata; class Aves; order Columbiformes; family Columbidae; genus Patagioenas; species Patagioenas fasciata. The sequence goes on along the minus strand of NC_092521.1, from coordinate 167,703,305 downwards.
CAGTTTAAAGGGTTTGAGGGAGCGTGGGACTCTCAACTGGACTGTCCTTCCACCAAGGAGCGAACAAAACCTCCATCCACAGAGTGAAAAAGAGTGTTGGGAGGACAGGGCCTGGATCAGTCAGGTTTACTATATTCTCCCATACTCATCATTTCTTGTAGTATTCTTTACCGGGAGAAGCTTGGGATTTTCATCAACAAAACAAGCAATGAGATCTAGAAGGATCTCATCACTTCTGCTTCTTGTGTTCTAGCACTTTGAGAGAATCGAGCACAATTTCAGGGAGAAAAAAAAAGAGCTCTGTAGCAAATTAATATTTTACAAGCTCAAATAGGCAAGCCAGCTTGAAGGTTTGCATTACTGATTAGATTGTGAAGAGGAGAGGAGGGTGGAGTGATGCCAACATGTGCATGGCTTCAGAGGAAAAGCAGCTGTTCGGTTCTTTGACACATTTATGCTCACTGCAGGTTTACAGGGTGACTGTCGGCTGCTGTGCTCCCAGGCATGAGATGATGGGAAACTGTGCTAGGAAGACTGGTATAAGAATTGGGAAAGTAAATCCAGGGTGCTGTGTTATGAGGTCTTGTCAGCAGACAACAGACGGTGGCAGCATTGAGGCAGGGAATTATGGTTCTGCCTCAGAAGTTGTGCAGCTTGGTCCTCCTTTCCCCAATGAAAATCCACTGTGGGGCTCTAAGATTGTAAGTTCATCGAGCTGGTTTAAATGTTTTTCAGCTCGCTTTCTTAAGGAAACGGGGCTTTTGGACGTGATATTTTCTTGACCCTATCCTCCTCCCTTCACCCTGCCCTCCATCCTGTGGACTTTGTTGTTTTAATTTAGCTGAAACTGGCCAAGGGACAATCATCTCGAAGACACTGAGTTTCTGTGCATTTCGTTTAAAAAATATGCCATTGGGTAAAAAGCTGAATCAGTTATAGACCCATGGAAGGAAGAAGGACAGTGTGTGGACAATTCTTGCTGGATGCACACTGAGCAGAGATGCTACGACCAACTGAACCATGGGGAGCTTTGTTTTGTGCCAGCGTCTTGCCAGACACCAGCAAATGCAACCACAAGGCATAAATCCACGAAACACTGCTGCTTATGAGACTGTTTCCTTTTAGAAAACATTGTCTAAGCACTTGTATGCTTGTGGAAATGCACTTGCTGTGCCCTGGGTCAAACACAGTACAAGCTCCTGAAGCCTCTGGGCTGCTATTTCCAGGGCGTAGTTTATTGTGTCTTGCTCATGGGCTGGAGTTCAACACTGATCCCACCCTTTTATATGCAGGTTTTCAAGAGGTGTAGTTTGTTGATGTTTTATTTAATGGTCTGAGCACGTTAGGCTGTGACTTTCCCATAGCTGATGCCGTATGCTCATGAACCAGGTTTGCCGTGGCATCAAACCTCTGCTGGAAAACATTTGTGCCAAGAACTATGCAAAAATAGCACAAACAAACCTGATCTTCTTTTTCCAGCCTTCGGATTTCTTACTCTATATATGGGTCACTGAAGCAGAGTGCCTCCTTTAGTTTTCAGGGAAAAAAAAAGATGAAATACGTGGATTTCTGCAGACTCCAGACCTTTCAGCACTTTGTAACTTCATTTCAGCTTCTTCCCTTGGGACAATACGAAAATACATGGAGCAGGTCAGAGAAGAATCTCCTTCTGGGTTTTTAAATTATAAGATTTCATGTTGGCTTTCTATTCCTTTAAACTTTCAGAGTGCTTTTAATTGATTTATTTATTTTTTAAGTTTTCTTTCATGACAAAGACAACAAACTCTTTATATGCAAGCATCTACTTCTAATTTGTTGACCTGACCCCTTCATATGGATATTTTGTAGAGAAAAAACAAAAAAAGTGTTGCAAAACTCCTGAATTTAGCAACAGCGAGGAAGTGCGCTTCACAGAGAGAGGGGAAATAGTCATAATTTCCCATATACAGCCCTACCAGCCATGACCCCTCACTGGAGAACGTTACTCATAGCCCATATTGCACATGCTGTTATGTACTCGCCGATTAGTGGATGACCACCAATCCCTGAGCAAAACCACAGGCACTGTTAAACTTGTAAGCTTCATATTTATAGCTTGTGCCTTTTGCATCCTCTTGGGAAATAATTGAAATGTGGCTCTCGCTAAACGTGTCACTTGGCCAATCCCTGCAGTGTTGGCATTGTTGCAAAGTAAAAGCACAACGATGCCATTTGGGAGAACGTCATGGTCCTGAACCCTGCGAGTTGGCTCAGAGCAGCAAGAGCCCCAGGGGTCAAACCACTGAAAGGGGATGTGGCTCTTGCCAGACTCATCTCCCACTCTCTGCCTGCATTTGGGTTGGTTGGTAAAAGGATGAAGAGCTGTGAGGAACTTGAGGTCTGGTCTCCCTGGAAATGCACTGAGCATGTAAGAAAAGAATAGGGACATGAGTCATCTCGCTTTATTCTGGCTTCATTGATCATAGAATCATAGAATAGTTTGGGTTGGAAGGGACCTTAAAAATCATCTAGTTCCAACCCCCTTGCCACAGGTAGAGACACCTTCCACTAGACCAGGTTGCTCAAAGCTCCATCCAGTCTGGCCTTGAACAAGTCCAGGGATAGGACATCTACCAACACTGTGGACAACCTGTTCTAGTGCCTCACCACCCCCAAGGGAAAGAATTTATTTCTTATATCTAATCTAAATCTACATTCTTTCAGTCTAAAGACATTACCCCTTGTCCTACCACTACATGCCCTTGCAAAAAGTCCCTCTCCAGGTTTCTTTCTTCCAGTCCCTTTCCAGGTGGGATTCCTTAATAGCGATTTCTAATGCAAACCTCTTTTGTGAGAAACCTCCTGAAGAGAGAAGTTGAGTGTCCTGTGTGCTCATGCTCACTTACATGTCATAAAGCTGTTTTCAGGCACTGTTGATGGAAATCCGAGATGTAGCCGGTGGGTAACTTTTGTGAAGGTCACGGCTCTGTTATGCTGCTTGTTCTACTGGGTGCACATCGATTCCTTCCATCCATGTGCTTGTAAGCACCTTGAAGCTGTGGTGATGGGCACCGTGCAGGGTTACAGCACTGCTACGGCATTTAGAAAGAAATAAACCTTTACCACACAGAATGCATGTCCCTGAATAAGGGGGAATAAGGGATCTGGGGGAAGGTGGAGGGTCTCCATTGTGTGGGACCATCTTTGTCCAGCCACCCTCAGAGCCCACATGACCTCCAGCGGTCACTTCTAGGGTTCCTCTCCTCACTCTTCCTGCAGAGCAGCAAGGTCCCAAGTCCATGCGCTTCCCTGCTCTCCCAGGTGTTTGGAGGTTTCCAGGGAGTTCTCCCACTTCCTCATCGCTCTTCAGCCCAACGATGAGCAAAGAAGAGGCAGCCCCAGGGCAGTGGAGGAGAGTTGGGAGCCAGGAGAAAGTAGAACCCAGGAGAAGGAAGGAATGAATCTTCTTAAGTACCTTTAACTTCAGTTTAATCCCCAGAGCACCATGAAACATTTTTCCTTCTATCTTCACAGCTTCCCTTTAGGGATTTGAAGGCTACAATCGGTCCCTGAAGACTGTGGCTAGGAAACCTCCTTTGTAGAAGTGTGGAGGCTGGGTTTGTCTTCAGATGGCTCTGTCATAACTTGCCTGCCCTGTACACCTCAGAAGCATAATGAGCTTCCCCACAGAGCTGAAGGCAAACTCAGGAACACCCCAAACGCTTGCCTACAGGGAGTGGCCACCACATCACCCATCCGTGGCTGCCGTTCCCTTTAAATTCTCTAAAAGCCATGCAAGTATTGAATTGCTCACTGAAATTTAATGTGGAGACTGGCCAAGCGATGGCAGCCTGCCAGGGGTTTCCATGTCTACCAAGAATGTTTTGCAGTGCACCTTGGGAGAGGAACATTACTTCCTTGATTATTTTTTTTCCCTCCTTTTATTTTTTTCCCCTCCCCTTAAAGTGATTAAAGAAAGCAGCTGAAAAGTTAGAACAGGCAGCTTTCATCACCAGCTCCTCTGTCTGTTCACATGGCTACATATCCTGCTGACAGCTCAACTCATGGTAAGATGGACTTTTTGCTCAGGTGGGATCTGGCTGCTGGTGGATGCTACTGAATTGCTGTTGAAATGGTTTTATGGGAGACTATGGTCCTACTGCAAAAGATTCCTGTCTCTGCCGTGATGAAGATCAGAGGGTTACAGCTTTGGGAAATGGGGTGATGTTCAGCATCAGTGTCTCTCTCCTAACCCTTGCAGGGTTAGGAAAGGATGCATTCATGTTTAAGATGCAAAATGGTTTGTGGGAGGCTGAGAATTCAGCAAAATACTTCCATCTCTGCCTCTGTAAACCCAAAATGTTGCTCATTTCCTAGCTGCATCAAGGCAAATATTCACAAAATCCCTCCCGGTGCTGATAGGGTGTGTGCTGTAGCAGTGGGATGTAATGGTGTGATTCACCGCATCGCTGTGGGACAAGGTGCCTTTGTTTCTCTAGCACCATGGCTCCGGGCGGTTGGACTCATGTAGCTGACGTGCCTTGTGGCTGCAAGGACAGGTTGAAGTGGGACAAGAACTTGCTGTCCCCATTCAGCTGCTGAAGGGAGAGATTAGACTTGGTCAGTGTGATGCAGTGGGAAGGTTGCTCAAAGGCAAGGAGAGGGCCACCAACCTCATGTGGACACAGAAGGAAGGTCACCTCCTCATGGTTTGCCCAGTATCCAGGAACAATGTGGCAGTGACTCGTTATTGCTCTTACAGCTAAGGTAGGTTGCCGATGGGTTGTCTGGTCTATGCTGGCATCTCAATGTAGTATTCGGGAACTGGGAGGGATAGAATCATAGGATGTCTGGAGTTGGAAGGGACCCATGAGGGTCATCAAGTCCAACTCCTGTCCCTGTATAGGACAACCCCAGATTTCATCCCATGTGTCTGAGGATGTTGCCCAAATGCCTCACGGCTTGAGGCCGTGATACCTCCCTGGGGACCCTGTTCCACTGTCCAGCTCCCTCTGGGTGAAGAACCTTTTCCTAATGTCCAACCTAAAACTCCCTGGCACATCTTCTTGCCATTCCCTCAGGTTCTGTTACTGGTTGCTAAAGAAAAGGGTTCGGCGCCTACCCTTCCTCCTCCCCTTGTGAGGAAGCCACAGACCACAATGAGGAATGGGGGAGAAGGCTGGGCCAAGACTCGCTGTGCTCCTCAGGGTTGCTTATGTGCTGAATGGCTCTTGTCATCTTCTCCCACACTGCCTGTGTTTGAGAAGAGCCCTTCCCAGCCCTCTCAAATCAAATGGTGGCTTTCTCAGGAGATGCACACAGACCCCTCTGGGTGATGGGGTTGGACTGGTCTTGACCACAAGAAATGCATTAAGAATGAAAATCTAGGTGATTTCTGCTCTCCATCCTCCCTCAGTGGGTCTCTCACTTATCTGTAGCTCTACACCCTTGCTCCTATTTCATGTTTCCACGTGCCAGATGCCTCTGGCTATTGGATTCCTCTGATCCACCGGTGGGATGCATTTGGCATAGCTTGCCAAGGAGTGGGAAGGAGGTTTCAGCATTGCAGCTGTGTTTGTTACACCCTGCTCGGAAGAGCCCTGGAAAAGTTATAGTCTTGCAGTCAAGCACTGTAGACCTTGGTGCTGTTGCCCAGTTGGGCTCTTTTGCAGCCTAAAAGACTCACACAATGAAGTACTTGTGTATCTGTCTCACTGGTACCACACCTCTGCTTCAACTCAGATAAATTTTTATGTCATTTTCAGAGCCAGAAGGGTTGTAACCATTCTGCTACGACAAAAGGGCAATACAATGCTTTTTTATTATTACAGTTTTCTGGAAACATATCCATTCCACTAACTATGGAAAGGCTCATGGCTTCAGATAACTTTACAGAGAGGAAGAAGCTCTTCTGACCTGAAAGATGACAGCTTGGTGCTGATATAAGAAACTGTTGGCATTTCTTTCTCTGTTTTCCTGTTTTCTGACTATCTGCATATATAGCACCTCCTACCGAATTAGGACTGACTGCCAGAGGCTAGTGTTTGTTTTCCTCTTTAGCAAAGCCTTTAGTTAGACAAGCTACCACAGAGCAGTAAAGTCTTCGGAGGTGAGTCATGTTTCATTCTTTTAACTAAGTGGCCATCATGGGTTTATTTAAAAAAGGGTCCCTTTTTTCTCTGTTTGTTGTTACAGAGAAGTAATCCTCAAGTAGAGTCCCTAGGTCTCTCCTGGACTGGTTGGTTGTCATTGTCAAAGGTCTCTAAGGACAGCTATTTCCATCTAGTTTCTTCTGTGGAGTAAGAATTAGAATTGTTTTACTAAGCAGTAAGAACGTCATGTGGTACGGTGTCCCAAGTGAACTTATGTCTTTAGATACGATGTGGGGCTGGGTGTGATTGTAGAGGTGCTCGGTATCTCCCCAAAGTGTCTGTAAACCATCTGAGCTTTTCAAAATTCTGAGAGCAATGTAGCAGCCTGACCTTTGGATGGCAGCTATGGCCAAATAGAATGACATCCTGACTGGCTCTTCTGCCCTCAGGGTAGAGGCAAGTACCACAGGTGACACAGAAGGGGGTACACCTTGAAAGGGTGACCATCCCCACCATGATCAGCTAGTTCTCCTGCTTTGGCAGCCTAATCTTCTGTTCTGTGTGAGATGGGGAGGATGGGACCAGTTGGTGCAGCCCATGATGCACAGTTTCAGCACCATCTCATTGCAGCTGGATTTTATCCAGCACACTAAGGAACTGGTACAGCTTGACTAACAGGCACAAGGAGACATGTTATTCTTGGGTACATTTTGGTCTTTGGATTAGGACCAAAGTTTTGTCCCTTATGGTGACGGTCAGTGTGCTCTGGGTTGGTTTTACACCTTTCCAGCTCTTCCTTACTCTAAAGAGAACCCAGCACCATCTGGTGAAGGCCACCAGCTACTGTCTGTCTAGGGTCTTGTCAATGACTTTTGGATGACCTGGCAATTATACCAATTAAAGAAGTTGTAGCAAGTCCCTGCCGGTGGTGGACCTTCAGCAATGCTGATGCTAAGAACTGGGTCTGCCATAGACCCCACACTGCATGGACATGTAATCAGAGAGAGTGCCAGGACCAGCTGTTGTCTTAACAGAGGAAAGCACAGGTGGAGTGGACTTGCTGAAGGTCGTGTAAAGAGGTAGGGAAATAGTATTTAGGTCATCTAGTTGCTCAACTGAGGCTAAAATGTCGAGACTGTGCACACTTCCAGGGATTAACTCGTGACTCTTCAAGCTGAGAACTTGTGTGGGATCAATACCATGACATTCAGTTTGCATCTGAGCTCTCTGTCTAGCGGATACTAAGGCTGGAAGTTGTAGAAAGAGTCAGTCTCTTAACTTTGCGTGGGGGTTTCCTACATAAGGAAATGAAAGTGGTAAGGGAAGATGTGGAGTGCATATTGATATATTTTCCCTGCCTTCTCTCCTTGTGCATGTTCTGTGCCTGTCTTCCTCCTGGTCAGTCTTGTGTTGCCATCTGTCCCTGGTTTTGTCTGATTGTCACCTCTGTCTCTCATGAACAGGAATACAGATGCAGACACATGATTCTTTGCAGTATGTGTTACCTGAATTCTGTGCATCCTGACATGAGGCCAGAGAATTTCTAGAAGTGTTTGTTTTCTGTGCTGGTTTGCTGCTGAATGGTTCCTCAGATGTAGAAAATATGTCTGTACCCATTGTTGATCCCAGTTTCTTGTTTTCTAATCACTCTTCCTTGCACACCTCTCTTACCCTTTAGGGAAAAGGCTTGTTTTGCCTCAGTAAAAAGAACCAGGACAAATTTGGTTATCAAGAAGATTGTGAAACTTCTTTTGCATGAGATAAGAATAATTGCACACTTAGCTACTGTTTCCACGCATAGTTTCCCAACGGCATGTACAAATATTGTGCTTCTGGGCTTGCAAGGCATCTGAGTTAAGGAGTACGTGCTTGGATCAGACATCCACCTTCATGTTAAAGTCCCTTGGGTGAGTGAATTTGAGTACTCCAGCTTGTTTCTCCTGTCTGGGGTGGGTGCTGTGTCAGATCTTTAGCTGGCTGAAGCATAACACAATGAGGTCCCACCAGCTATGACTACCCTGTTCCTTTCCAAAGCCTCTGGTGATCCTGTGGCATGGATGTAGCAAGGCAGCAGAAATATCAGTTTGGTGTTAACTGGGATTATGAGTCTTGTGCCATCTAATATTTGCATTGCCTCTTTCATCTCCCAGCTTAATCCTGTTTTACTTGACACTGATGTGCATCTGAAACTCTTAGGATGTCTTGAGAGCTGAATGAAGCTGCTGATTTTTTTTGAAAAAAATAGCTTTATGATACTCAGATTTATGTTAAGAGGAGCTACAGTTTGTGGGGGGAAAAAAAAGAATTGCTTCTTTTTCTTGCGTCTTCAAGCTCCTTCAAACAGGGGTAAGCAGGAGCTGAGGTTTCACTGAGTGATGCTGTGGGCACAGGATGCTGCTGGCTGTTTGCTGCTGCTCTGGGACATGTTTCAGCAGCCCCATATCGGAGCTGGCATAGTCAAGGATATTCTTTTAACTGAGTCATACATCAGCTGTTTCCAGAATGGTCAGTTCATGTAACATGGGGTGGTATTGCCCTGGTGATACAAAGATGTGTTGGCCAACAGAGCTGACTCAGCGTCACTGGCCCCAGAACTCAAGAATTTCCCTGGGACCTAGTTTCAGCAGAGGAACTTGGGCTATAAATAGGCTTTGGTCAAAACAAAACAAAACTCCTTGATGGAAGAGGCAACTTGTTTCAGGGAAGCTGTATTTAGAGGAAATTATGAGGATGGTGAGACACTGGAACAGGGTGCCCAGAGAAGCTGCAGATGTCTCATCATTAGAAGTGTTTGAATTCAGGTTGAATGGGGCCTTGAGCAACCTGGTCAAGCAAAAGACATCCCTGCCCATGGCAGGGGGGTTGTACTAGATGATCTTTAACAATCCCTTTCAACCCAAACTGATATTTGTTTCTATGAAAGGAGAAATTTTCTCATGAGGTACAAATTGGGGTGAGAACTGTGAAGAATCTGTCCTCATAGCTAAAAACCATAAGCAGGAAGAGCAAGGTGAACTCCTTCTCTTAGAGTTTTCTTGATCAAACCTCATTTGGTATTTCTAGACAGGCAAATGTTTTTAATTGCTATAGGTGGTTGAATGCCAATTTGTTGTGCCATCTATTTAAGGTCAGACCTCTTGGAGACAGAATGTTAATTGGTTTCATTGCACTACAACTGCCCCTTCTTGATCCCCTCAGTGGATCTTTCTAGTTAGGGTGTTAAGCCTGGCTTTATACCACCTTCCCAGAGTGACACATACAAGCATAGGAAACAAAGATTTAAAGCTGATGTCAAGCAGAACAGAAGAATATAAAGCCTGGACCAGCTGATACTGCTGTCTGCAGACAAATGAATGCTAGTAGCATCCCCTAAGCTCCTGGTTAGGAATGATCCCACGTGCTCAATGTTTAAGATCTGCGGCTGCAGATAGCCAGCGAGAAATTCATTAACAACGATCTGCTCAGATAACAGGAGAGAGACCTGGTGCTGATAGGGGAGATTTATAAAGACTTCTGTGGAAAACCGCTGTGTTTATTTAATAAAAAACTTGTTAGTAGGAGAAGCTTAGTTCTGACAAAAAATCAGGTATAGACTCTTTTTTTTAAAAAAAGAAAAGCTCCATCTGTGAATGTGTCCCTGATTTTTTGGTTTTGATTTGTTTTATTTTCCTGTGTTTTGCTTTTTATGTTTTATTTTTTACCGTTAAAAGTCTCTAGGGGCTACTGTCTCTTTTAATTCAAGTCTTAAAAACAACAAGTTTCTGAGATCAAAACAGGACATTTTTTCTTACTTATCTGCAAAATATGTCTTTGGGTATGTTTCTTCCTCCTCAAATCAAAGCAGGATAAGGAAGTAATTGCAGTATTACATTTACAAGGTGAGAAGCGTGTCTCAAAACCTCTGTGTCCTCATCACGGTTCTGTCTCCTGCAGAAATGTCCTGGACATCAGAGCACTATTGAGACCCAGTATCAGTCTCTATCTTAAGATAATACTGTCTGTACAATATAGGTGATGGACCATGTTGTGTCTTACCCTTCATGTCCAGCCCAAATTAATTCTAGTCCTAAAGGCTGGATGTAAAGATGCCCAGAGTGTGTTGAAGGCTCCCATCATGGATGTAACAGAGTCTGAGTGGTCCTAACTCTAAGCTGGATCAGTGGTTCCTCAAGTAGTAGCAAATCACTGTCATTTTTGGCCCAGTGTTTTAAAGTAAAAGAACATCAATTCATGTTGTAACCTGTGGTGGCTGCTGAACAACCAGACGAGTTGTCCGTGAAATGGGCACAGGTTGGTTGATGGTGGGAAATATCCTGGTCTAGAAACTGGAGGTCTTATCTCTGTTGAAGATGGCACGTAGGGAGCAAGAATGTGAAGCTATTCAGAGGAAGATAAAGAAAAATCTTGGCTGTCTGACCTGTCAGAGGCATCCAAAGGAGCAAGGGTGATTAGGGATTAAATGTAAAGGTACAAATATCAGGACTTGGAGTTTCTGCTTCTGCTCCTTGGGGATAAGGTTGAGAAGCAGCCTGGACGTCTCAGGCTGAACATGCTTAGAATTCACACAAATGTCATTTCAGCAAAGCTGAGTGACTGGAAATTGAATTCTGCAGAGGAAACAAAAGCAGAAGTAAAAGAAGTGTCCCAAATCACACTGTTATGACCCCTCTTTGTTTCGACACACAATCACTCATCTGAAGTTAAACAGAATAACAGGGGAAAAAAACATTAATCCAAAGCATGCACAACAAGCCACTTGACCAAAACTGTACAGAAACAAGCCACAAAGCTGAGCTTGAGGCCCAGACCCAAACACGCTTGGTGGGTTGAAGCAGAAGACCTTAGATGTAAGGTGGACTCTCCATTGTCCGTCACCCCCAGCATGGAGCAGAGCTCCTGGTACCTCTGAAGCCCTCTCCCCTTTCTGGAGAGTGGACATTATCGTAAGGTCTGCCAGGAAGGAACCTCCATCCATATAGGTGCTGGAAGCTGTAAAGTCCTCCTGGGCTCAAGCACCAATGCAAAGACTTCAAAAAGTCTCGAGGTGCTTGTTGCCATCTAGTCCCTTGTGAGTGAGAACTCCTTCAGGATGTGGAAAATCTGATTTCATTCCAAATTTTAGACTGGAAGAAAAAGGTGTGTCATTGCATCAAAGTCCTGATCGCCAGCTCTTTGACTTCACAGCTTGCAGAGCAGGTAGGAGGGCCGGCAGTGAGCTCATTGCTCGCTCATCCTTCTCATTCCTTGCCTGTATCCTCCTCTGGAATTGTCCCCCACTGCCTAGAAGAGCTGCTGTTCTGCCTGCCCGTGTGGTGTGAACCATTGTGTTGAGGCAGACAGTGAGTTATGGGCACATCCCACTCTGAAAAGATCCCAGGAGTCCGGGGAAATGGGAAGGAAGTCAACACAATAGAAGAACCTCTACAAACAAAAGGAGATTGAGACACCTCTTGTCTCCTGTTACGCCTTGAGAATCCTTGCTACAGAAGCTGACCTGTCCCGATCTCTCAGCCCAAAGTAAGTTCAAGTATTTTGTAAAAGTCCTTGAGATCATATAGCTGGGGAGGATGTGAGCTCCTGAGTTGTAACATGTCAGAGTGCCTGGGAAAGAATGGGGCTTTGTTTGTGCTCTGAAGCAGAAGGGGAGGTCATGGGGCTTTTGTTCGGCAGCATTATCTATTATAATTTTTTCTGATGTGGAGAGTGTGTATGGTGGCGGCTGCTGCTTTGACAAAACGCTTGTGCGGATTTGCTGCAATTGTGGATCAACCAGGACAATTCTTTTGTGCTTTAGGAGATGGGGTGGTGGCTGCACCTGAACTGATGGGCTGGGGAGGATTCTGGGTTCTCCTGACAGACGGATTTGGGGGTGGGGTGGGGTTTGTTTTTAGCTTTTTCTTGGAAGAAGGGGAAATAGTTACTGCTGGGTGAGGTGTAGCAGAGGACAGGCTGTGCAGGCATCACGTGCGGGCTGTCACACGCTCTCCGCAGCGGGCTCTGAATAGCAGGAAACGTTCCGTTTCCCAGGGTTTCCGTCTGCGAGCTGCAGCAACCGCCGGAGTCACAACGAGGGGGGAGACTGGCAGAACAAGAAGAAAAAGCACAGGACCTCTGTTTGGCAAAGTGCTGTGGGAATGCACTGTAGGTGAAGAGGAATTAGAGCTGAGAAAAGCCACTGCACAAAGGAAAACACATCCTGTCCTTTCCCCTTTCGGTTTCTTGTATTTTAAGTTTATCCAACACGTGAGGTGAAAGAGCACAGATCGCAAAATCTCCTTCTGAAAAACAGGCAAATAACAAGCAACTGCTTTAGAAACCTTATTTGCACGGGTTTCGTAATTGTCTCTCTGGGCTCTGTGGGTGTCTCATCTAATGAACAGGCCCAGATCTGTGTTTCGGCAAACGAGGCGGATGGATGTGGGAGGGAAAGGTGGGAGGGGAGAGCGGCGACTCTGGGAGCACTGAGTAGTTCAGGACTCGGAAGCTCAGAAAAGCTGCTGCCGTAGCCTTTACCACGGGGGAAATTTAATTGGCCGCCTTATGCAAGGTACGTCGCTCTACGTGCTGGTTATTTTTGGGTTTCGTGAGTCCTATTCGTTGGCTGGTTGTTTTCCCATTGATCCTCAGGCTCAGTTTTATGTTTAGCTACGTACTGTAGGAAGGGTGTTAAGACCAGCCTTAGCAGGCTGAAGGGATTGTTGTATGTGCTATAAGCGAAAGTCCTGCGGCAGAGTAAAGTTTAAGAGTGTTTCCTACAGGTAGAACTTTTACCTGTGCAAGTGGCCAAAGGTGTGGAGTACATTTTTGTGGACTATAAAACACACTTGCATGAAGCCCTGTGCTTCATCTAGAGAATACGCTGGCCTTGCATAAAGTAAGTGTGGTCTTTAAGGTGTTTAATTCCCAGTATGGTCCAGACTTGAGATATTAAATTCTCTGCTTGCTTTAACCTTGTGTTTTGCAGAAAGGGATGCTGGAGAAGCATGTGCACGCACGGTCCCTCTCCTGCAGGCAGCCGCCTGATGCCATGTGTGCTGAGGCTTGCTCCTGTTTGGAGGGAGGGATTTTCCAGCCTCACCTGGCAACACAAGCCTGATGAAGTAAGGCTGGAAACCCGAGCGTTCACGCTGAGGTTGCACAGCTCACCTGGCAGAGTAAAGAAACCAATACCCAGCTAATTAGTCAGGGCGAGAGAGGCTGATAAGCTCACCTGGGTTTCTGCAAGGGAGGGAAGTGGTCAAAAGCTTGCAGGTGTCAAGTGAAAAGTATGGGTCAAAGGCCCAATTACAGGGGAACAGTGACACACTTAATGCTTTTTAAACGTAACAAAAAACCTACATGTTTAGAGACAGAAGAGGAGGAGCTGCAGTTCACAGGAGGGACTGTTTTTAAACTTTAGCTTAGCTTAATTTGGACCTGCACCAAAGCTGTGTCTGTTTGTGGAAATTTCCCATGGTCTGGAAGCTTCCTAGACCTTGCAGCTGCTCCCCGAGTCTGGTAGTTTCATTATTGCTCTTGCAATGATTTCAATTCCCAATGAGCTGCAAGACGAGATTTTTGAGGGTCTGCAAGGAAATTGGGCAGAAATGTCCTTCAGTACCCTGTCTTGAATGCATTAATGCATTTCGGAGGCAAACAGTTAAAAGGGATAAAATAAATTCAAGGGCAACAGGTCCATAGGCAGATATTTGGAATAGGGTTTTGAGATCCCTGATGCAACAGTTGGTTGGTTGGGGAATACCAGAGGAATGAACCTCAGAAAGTGGCCAAGCTTCTGTTTGTGCTCTAAATAACAGCTCTTATTCTTACTGCCAGACTAGCTGGACAACTGGCCTGACCTGGTCTGGTATTGTTTACATTCCTGTTGAATTGGAAAGCACTCATGCAAAGTACTTTGCGCTCAACGAACAGGAATTTTCTTGTGAAACAGTTTTGTCAGATCTTCTGACCAGCTCTCCAGGTCATCAAAAGACCTGGGTTTTGGCATTCAAAGCACCTCATTGAACTGCGGCATCCCAGAATGGTGATCAGAGGTTATGAAGCACCGGCGACTCTTTGCAAGTCTGTCCTGCCTTCAGTGGCTTGTAATTGGTCCTCCAAGAGCACCTGAAGGGTTTGGTGAAACACTAGAAGCTTCCTATGACAATTGGTCTTTGGTAAAGGTCTTGGTCACTAAAGGAAGAAAAATCTGGCAGTTCTTCAGTCGGGATTGTTGTTAATGTTTCTGGATATGAAGGAGTTTAAGGGATCCAAACACAAAGGAGAGAAAGGCTGAGTACATGGATTAAACTAATTCAAGCAAGTTCTTTTTTTTTCTCCATTCCTGTTCTTTTGTAAGGACTTAAGCCCTGCCTTATTTTTGGCATGTATTTGGGATGCTGTGAAGTGTTTAGGCTTTGCATGGTTCACTTGGTCGGGCAGATCTGGGAGGTTTTCTAAGTGACATTTTGCAGTGACACGTTGTCAGCTTTTGGACGTGGCCTCTAGCATAAGTAAACATCTATGAGATGGCAGGAGAGGCAAGTAGTGGTGTCAAAAGGCAGGACGGCTAGAGGATAGATCCAGAGCCTCACTTGTGAATATCTGGTGGAGCCAAACACCTCAAAAGTGGCTACTACTTCAGTTTTATGATGATTTTCTGTCTTTTATCACAAAGGAAGTGAGATCCCCTCTGGTCCTATTCAAGTTCTGGATGTCTAGAGTGGAAAGGATGGTTTAGGGAGAAGACATTACTATACATTGGACTCCCTCTCATACGTGAAGCATATGCTACCAGCTCTCCCATTGTCACAAGGGACACTCCTCTGATATTGTTTGTGCCTCAGGGTTAGTTTGTAGGCTGTAATTCAGACTTTGATACTCAGAATCTGACTCAAAACTGGTTTGATGTAGATGGTAACATGTATTCTAAACCCAAATGTGCAGCACTCTGTCACTTTTATTGCTTTATGATGACACGCTGAAATTCCATTTGCTTTGGAAAAGCAGAGTAGGGACATTGGGAATATGAGGCCAAGGAGAGGAGCTCCTGCTCCCAAAGCTGCTACCAGAGTTGTGACACAAGGATTGTCCCTTGGCGCTGTCTTCTGGCTTTCCCATGTTTCTTCTTTAGTGGAGAATTACTGAGTTGCCTCTTCTCACAATCTCCTCTGCTTCCTTCAGATACCTGGTAGTGTTTTCAGGTTTGGTTTGGAGTTTCATCCAGTAGCCCCAAGTTGCTGGGTCAAAATAGTTACGCTTCTGCATGCATAAGCTGCTTGCAAGTGATAATGATAATGGAAGCTACAAGGCCATGAGTGATTAAGCCACTAAGTAATCATCATCTCACCTGTGGGCCTTATAGTACATGCCTTGCTGTTTGCAAAGGCTGAATTATACCTTTAATTGTGGTGAAAGTGATCTTCTCTAGCCTTAGTTTTCAACAAGTAGAGGGTCTTATTTGAGCTGTTTCATTCTGTAGTTAGTGGAGAGAGACCAGGTATGCCCAGAGGTCTGCTCATCTCACTGATGCTGGATTAAATTCAGCTTCTCATGTGCCTCCTTGTTGGTGACGAAGAGAGTTTGGGCTGGGTAGTTCAGCATTCAGACACCCAGAAAGGGCAGATGGATTTCGTCGTTTTGAAGTCAACTAGAGCTTTATGGTTGCTTTTACTGGGCTCAAGAGTGAGCCCGTAAGGAAGTGACATGAGCTTCCAAGTTGGGTTTGGGGAAGAAAGAAGAAAAAGTTGTGTCAGATGAGGTTTATGTAAAGCTTTAGTGTTCCTTGTTTTTGAAAAAAGAAAAACACACTCCCCTCCCCCACGCACAGCTTCCTGTTTTTCCTGTTTTTCTGTGTTGAAGGTGGAAGAAGACAAAAGTCTGGGGTGGGAAGAGGTCCTCCTTGGGCTGAAAAATCAGTTGTACAGCTTCACCGCTTTCTGAAGAGAGTACTGAATGCTTGTTTGACCCTTCGTAAGCTCCTGGCCACATACTGTTATCCTAAATTTGCTGAGTTTTTTATGTGGTTGATATTTTGGCAACCTTGCACTGTCTCTTCAGTTCTTGAGGTCAGTTCTGCTATGGAGGCGGCCACAAACAATTTTATGACGGATGTGAAAAATCAGCACTATCAAGCCAGGCTTGAGGTACAGGCTGAGAGAGTTGGGTGTTCAGCCTGGAGAAGAGAAGCTCCGGGGAGACCTTATTGCAGGCTTTCTGTGCTTAAAAGGGGCCTAAAAGAAAAATGGGGACAGACTTTTTAGCAGGGCCGGTTGTGATAGGACAAGGGGTGATTGTTTTAAACTGAAAGAGGGGAGATTCAGGCCAGACAAGGGGAAGAAAATTTTTATGATGAGCATGGTGAGACCCTGGCCTAGGTTTCCCAGGGAGAAAATGGGGATGCCCCATCCCTGGAGACATCCCAGGCCAGGCTGGATGGGGTTCTGAGCAACCTGAGCTGGGTGAAGGTGTCCCTGCTTATAGCAGGGGATTGGATGAGATGAGCTTTGAAGGTCCCTTCCAACCCCAGCTGTTCTGTGATTCTGTGATTCTATCTCGCTTCTCATAATGCAGAAGAACATGCCTGGAGAAGAACAGCACAAAACCTGGAAAGGGTTGTAGTAATACTTCCTCAATGTGTGCTTCTTGCCTCCTCAGGGACTTCCCGAGCTGGAGTTTATGGCTTTGTTTTTATTAGCTTTTAATTGATTTTTCTTCCGTGGACTGGTGCAGCTGCTTTTGAATGCATGTATAGTATTCTAATAGCAATGACAGACTCTGTGGCAGTGAGTTCCATGGCTTAATTATACGTGGTGACGTTGATTGTTCTGCTGTTTGTCCTGAACTGGCCCCATGGCTTGAGGGTAGAGGTGGCTGTACTGTGCTCCAAATGTTTGCTGTATGGCCTCACAGAATCACAGGATGTTAGGGATTGGAAGGGACCTCAAAATATCATCTAGTCCAATCCCCCGCCGGAGCAGAAACACCCAGCTGAGGTTCCACAGGAAGGTGTCCAGGCGGGTTTGAATGTCTGCAGAGAAGGAGACTCCACAACCCCCTTGGGCAGCCTGTTCCAGTGTTCTGATACCCTCACTGAGAAGAAGTTTCTTCTCAAATTTAAGTGGAACCTCCTGTGTTCCAGTTTGCACCCATTATCCCTTGTCCTACTGTTGGTTGTCACCGAGAAGAGCCTGGTTCCCTCCTCCTGACACTGCCTCTTTCCATATTGATCCGCAGGAATGAGTCCCCCCTCAGTCTCCTCTTCTCCAGCTCCAGAGCCCCAGCTCCCTCAGCCTTTCCTCACACGGGAGATGCTCCACTCCCTTCAGCATCTTTGTTGCCCTGCGCTGGACTCTCTGCAGCAGTTCCCTGTCCTTCTGGAACTGAGGGGCCACAACTGGACACAATATTCCAGGTGTGGTCTCACCAGGGCAAAGTAGAGGATTGACTGAAAGCCTGAGGGTCTTGTGTTCAGGGTGGGAGTCTTGATGAGTTTTTTAATCCTCTCATGTTTCTAAACTATGTGGTGTACTGTGCCTACCTACTTTCATTGCTGTCCTGCTCAGCAGTTTCGCTTGGTAAGGAAAATTGTAGAATCATTTTGGTTGGAAGAGACCCTCAATATCATCAAGTTCAACCATTAACCTAACACTGTCACTAAACCATATCCCCAAGAACCTCAAGGTTGAACAAAATTTTTGTTCAACAAATCTTGAAAAAAGCCCCTTAGTTCCTTCACATGGTTGTAATTGGCACGCTACCTATATCTCTTGCTAAAGCCTAATCCAAGTAACTGCTATCTCTGTAGTTCTTTTCCTCCTTTTTATGCTGCTAGGAGCTGATTTGGGATTGGGGTTTTATTGTCTTTCTGCCCTGTTTATTCCCAATTACCTCTTAACTCGTACATTGTTTCTGTCTGCTCATGAGGTGGCTCCAGTAAGTTGAACACTAATTCATCCTGAGTCATGACAAGATCAGAGTCTGAATAAGAGAATTTGCTCCAGTGTGTTGGTTAAACAAAGCCTGGAATTGTTTTTCCACATGACAGAATGGTCTTTGTGCCAGCCTGAATGCAGACTCAGCTGGAATGTGACATGTGAAAGCAGGGAATGTCATCTGGAAACACAATTAGGACGTGTGAAGATACTTGGATCCTAGAGAAAAGCAGCGAAGGTTGGGACAGAAAGAAGAACATCTCGGTGTTGGCCACCTGAGCTTATGCCCATGGCATAAGGAGCTCCTAAATTTACAGACTCTGAGCTGGCACTACTAATTGAATGAGGAGATCCCACTCTGCTCGTGGGCATGTTTATGGGATGGTGAGTTAAACTATGCTAGGGAACACATCCAGGGTTATAAATAATCTGGCAAAGAAGGTTAGGGCCTATGATCCAAGCTCAGACCTACAAATCTTTCATTTTTTTCCCATTTTTTTTTTAATCTCCTTAAGACCGATCCTTAATGCTAATACATTTTTCCTTCCTCCCAAAAAAAATCTATTTGTACAGATATTGAGCTGACCAAGGGGACAAAACAGCTAGTTAGGTCTATGTTCATTCTGGTTTAAGGTCCTGAGATTAGTCTGTTATGTCACACGCTGTGATGTGAGGTACAGCGCTGATCTGTATTGACTCAGTCTAACAGTAAACTTTTAATAAGTTTATCTGCTAATTTCTGAGGGGGAATCTCCCTAATGGCAGGTTTTGTGCAGAACTATATATTATTCTGCCCTGTAATGTGCATCCTTTAGAGAGACACACTGCTTGGGGAAAGATATAATGTTCGTGCAAAGGGTGAGTGAGTGCTTAACACCAAGCACTAAATTCTGGGCATCTAGAAGACAGCCTGGCAAGGAGAGAGTTTAAAATTTCAAATGTTTTAGACTGTATCCTGCTGCAAAGTGGAGAGGCGTTTACTGGTCCAACTGTTTATGCTCTGTATTGCATTCTTAGATGATTTTAGATGCTTTAGTTAGAAGCAACACCACTATTGACATGAGAGAAAGTGACCTAGAGTGAAAAACAATATCTGAGGAAGAGTTTCAGGTTCACCCTGACAGAGATGTATCTTTAATACCTCTTGGCTTCAATTTTGAATGTTTTTATTTACTTCTAAACTAGGGTTTGAATTAAAGCAGCTTTATCTCTGCCTCTGCAACAATGACATACTCAATTCTGCTGCCTCTCAAAGGGCAGGGAGGGGAAAACTTGTCCTGTTTCTCAGAATAACAGAATCACAGAATGTTAGGTATTGGAAGGGACCTCAAAAGATCAATCTAGTCCAATCCCCCTGCCGGAGAAGGAACACCTGAGGACTGTATGTGACAAACTGATGGACTGACTTAATTTTTGAGACAGTTAATTGTAGCAAGATGATGGATGAGATTGGAAAGGGCTGCAAAGGGGCTGATGCAGGCAAACAAAAGAGTTTAATGAGAGAAGGGCCTACAGGAAACATAGTCATAGAATCACAGGATGGTTTGGGTTGAAAGGACCTTCAAAGCTCATCCGGTGCCACCCCTGCCATGACAGGGACATCTTCACCAGCTCAGGTTGCTCAGAGCCCGTCCAGCCTGGCCTGGGATGTCTCCAGGGATGGTTCATCCACCACCTCTCTGGGTACCTGGGCCAGGCTCTCACCACCCTCAGGGCCAACAATTTCTCCCTCATGTTCGGCCTGAATCTCCCCTCCTTTAGTTTAAACCATCACCCCTTCTCCTATCACAACAGGCCCTCCTCAAAGGTCTGTCCCCATCTTTCTTGTAGGCCACGTTTTGTCCAGAAAGGCCACAATAAGGTCTCCCCGGAGCTTCTCTCTCCAGGCTGAACACCCAACTCTCTCAGCCTGTCCTCATAGGTTGTGGCATTTACATCCCAGATGCTTTAGTATTAAAACGCCTTGAGCACTCCCTAAATCTGGCATAGTTTATGACATGTTCCTCCCATCTAAGAAGTGCTTTTGTTGACTGATAATCTTCAACGCAGAGGGGTATTCCCAAGAGGAAGATGGAAAATGAATAATCCTTCTGTGGATGTGCAGATTGTTCCTTAATGTACAGGATCTGATAAGATTGTTTGACTAGATGCGTGTTTCCATCAGAAACTTTGTGTCACATCTGAGATATGTGGGGTTTTCCAGACATTTTTCTGGTGGAACAGCTACCTCAGAGATACAGATTCTATGTAAAGCTGATGAGGCTCAGCATTTCACCAAAATGTCTCTTTTCTTGGTTTCCTATCTGTTCCACCCACCTTTCTGCCAATTTCTTGAAACTGGGTATAACAACCTACTGTGTCTCCTCAAGAGCTGTCTTTTCTTGCTGAAATGTGCATTTAGATGCTTTGGACAGACCCTATTGAGGATGAATGTTCCTTCAGATGACCCAGGCTGCTCCCATCCATTGGATGCTCAGCAACCACTTAGGCTGATATTAGCTGCTCCATCACCCTTTTTTCTGCCCACATTGTCATGATGAGCAGACAGACCAAGATCATGATGAGCCACATAAATCTGGTGACTCCTACAAAAGCTGTTTCTCAAGGTCTTTTTCCTGTTTTTAAATGAATACTGTTATGTGTCCCTTCTCTAAATACAGACCTGTGCTGTACAGCTTTCTTGTCCGTTCATTTAAGGAATTCCATCTGTAGGAAAACGTTCTCCTATGGAGATCTCATCATTTCTCATGGAAGCCTGAAGCAGACCGGGGGCTGTTTCGTTTTGCCAGTGGAAATCTTCATAGTCAAAGGCCATAGACTTTCTGATTTTGCACATAAAACCAGTTGCTGCCATGCTATGTGCTACTGGACTCTTCCTTGGCGGTGCATCTCCTTCAATTCTGGCCATCAGGAGTGCACCATCTCCAAAGGTCTTGACTCCCTGGCAGCAGAGCCATCCATGGAGAACAGACTAAAACCTTGCAAACAGGCTGAGTGTGGCTCTGCTCAAGCTGGGACAGGCTGAGAGAGTTGGGGTGTTCAGCTGGAGAAGAGAAGGCTCCAGGGACACCTTATTGCAGCCCTTCTGTACTTAAAAGGGGCCGAGAGGAAAGATAAGGACAGACTTTTTAGAAGAGCGTGTTATGACAGGACAAGGGGTGATGGTTTTAAACTAAAAATGGAGAGATTCAAGTTAGACATGAGGAAGAAATTTTTTATGAGTGTGATGAGAGCCTGGCCCAGGTTGTCCAGAGAGGTGGTGGATGAACCATCCCTGGAGACATCCCAGGCCAGGCTGGACGGGGCTCTGAGCAACCTGAGCTGGTGAAGATGTCCCTGCTCATGGCACGGGTTGGACTCAAAGAGTTTTAAAGGTCCCTTCAAACCCAAATTGCTCTATGATTTTGTGATCCTAAGCTTCCCTTGCCATTCACAGAGCAAACACAGAATTACAACACACAGAGTCATGTGAAAGCTGCATCCAGGTCGGGTGAAGACAGCATGTGACAGCCCCAGGTTTCTGCTCAGTGCTCCCATCACCCAGCAACACTGGAGTTTGCATTCAGTTGTTCACACAAGTGAACGTACGACGTGACCCCCATGTGCCCTTGCACAGTCCCGATTGTTTCCTTTGCCCTCTGTGGCTGAGCCAGCATTCTTTTTGTTCACTAAGCAACGAACTTCAAATCTTCTTTGCCTGGCTGGGCTAGAATAAGTGTGCAAATGCTGTTCTCACAGCACTGATGGGGAAAGCCTGGAAATAGTGGCTGAAACTCACGTGTACCTTATTGAGTGATGCGATGTGGCAACTTCGGTCTTTTTGTAGTGCCGGAAGGGCTGTTTTGAAAGCTGGCTGATGCTGCTTAGCAAATGATCCCTGACTGTCGTGTTCAGGCTGGAAGTAGACCACAAATTTTCTGAGGAAGGGTGAGAACATGATTGCTAAAAAGAAAAAAACCAACACCAAATGCAAACCAAAACACTGTGTTAACTCTGTATTAGGTTAGTGGAAAAGACTATCCAAATGGTTCTGAGTTTTGCAGAGTCAGCTTAGGTGTCTGTACAGTGTTGCTGTTTCAGGGGTTTCTCAACCCACATCCTACACCATGAGAGTGCTTTGGGGTCATCCCTGTAAGGTCTGAGCTCAGGCTGTCATGTACTTTAGTTTAAACCACGAATAAACCTGGATTGCAGATGGGCAGGAGCCATGTTGTGGGACCAGTTCACGGTTGGAAGGGGCAATGGTGCATCCAGATCAGTAGGTCCACCTTGGAAATCCATAGTTCTTCTTTCAGGTGACCATTACAGAAGTAACCAACCAACACTTAGGCTGGGGCAGTGACGTTCCTGTAGTGTTGCATGTGTGCTCTTCAGCCCTGAGAAGACTCCTCATCCTCCTGCCTCTGCTCATGGACTGTCATGGTCCTGTGGAGCAAAGCTGTGGATATCCACACCCTTGGCTTGAGTTATTCAGTTTACATGAAGCCATCTGTATGAAGTGAATGGGTGGCTTCTCTGTCTGTTTGTCTAAGAGTTTGGGGGAGACCACCTGAGCTTGGCATCTAGCATCCATTATTTTTATTTTGCATAAGATAAAACATCTTCTTGCAGAATTAAAGGAGGACCAGGTAGAGAAAAAGAGCCTCTCATAGTAGAGCGACCTGAAATGGTGAAATCATATTCCCTTCTTCCCCCAAAAAAAGACAAAATAGTCAGGCTTAAAAAAATGTAAATAAATAAAATCCATCAGACCTCTGTGAGCCTAATATGACCACACTGACTACCTGCTGGTCTGTTGAAGCATTTGAAATGTTGTCACATATCCAGCCTGATTTTACTCACCAATCACAGAAGCACAGAATGTCAGGGATTGGAAGGAACCTGGGAAGCTCATCCAGTGCAATCCCCCCGGAGCAGGAACACCCAGCTGAGGTTCCACAGGAAGGGGTCCAGGCGGGTTTGAATGTCTGCAGAGAAGGAGACTCCACAACCCCCCTGGGCAGCCTGGGCCAGGCTCTGCCACCCTCACCATGAACAAGTTTCTTCTCAAATTGAAGTGGAACCTCCTGTGTTCCAGTTTGTACCCATTACGCCTTGTCCTATCATTGGTTGTCACCGAGAAGAGCCTGGCTCTATCCTCCTAGCACTCACCTTTTATATATCTGTAAACATTAATGTGCAAGCTACTTCTGCTCAGAAATTTCTAACAAGCTTGAGTGCTCTCTAGGACCTGTGAGAAACAACTTCATCTTTGTGTATGCAAGACAGGGGATTAAGTCATAGCAAAAAAATAAACAGCTCTTAGATCTGTCCTGTGCTGTGGGGTGAGAGCTGTCTGGCTGCTGGTTTGTTTTGCTTCTTTCCTGGCTCAGTTGCCTTCCCTGGGAGGGGCCAGGAGGAGTTGAGATTCCAGCTTTTTGACCTGTTTGCATTCCTAGAGCTATGCTCTGGGATGAATCGTCAGTGTTCCTGCAGAAAATAGCTTTATGGTCATGCAGACCTTGATGTACGAAAACTTTCAGGGTAATGAGATTATGGGATTTTGTAATGATTTCTGTTTTTCAGACAAAAGAAATCTAAGAGGCAGTGATTACTAAGGAGAAGACGTCGTTCATCTGTGCAGTCAGTTGGGTCTGGATCTGAACACGCACTTAAAACCAGGCCAGCTGACCATTCAAACTGCAAAGTGTCCCTTGTTCTTTGACACCATTTGAGCCCGAGCTCCAGGATGACCTGAAAAGGCAGTTCCTAAGCAGAGTTTTGTGACTTTAGGGAGCTCAAAGTCTTATTTGGCAGGGAATCCACCCACATGTGAAGCATAAGAATGAGACGTTCCCACCTAACTTAGTCACCCCACCCAGGTGACCTTTTTGTAGCCCATGGAATTTCTTTCCATGAAGTATAAAGTAGGGTTAGGTTTCTATGTCTAACTTCCCAACATCTCAACACAAGGAGAATAAATCTCATCTATTGTTTGTAGTAATCAGGGTAGAGGTTCAGGATGTCTGAGAATATGCCACCAGCAGATAGCCTGAGTTCAGCTTCTCCTGAGGACAGTCCAAAGACTCTATTAGTAAATAAATCAGGTCTAGCCCCATAACCAAGTATTTATGACATAACATATACATAGGTAATTTCTCCATACCTCCCAAACCAGCACGACTATGTGCAAGCTGCCCATTTCAAATGGTCCCTGGGCCATGCCTGAGATGTCATAAGTTGCGCTAAAGTCTCTGCTGCTAATTTAACGATGTAAATCTTTGCAGCATAATACCATATCCTTGTTTATTTACTATCACAAATGTAGCCTTTGAGCGTGCACTGCAGCCAGGCTGAGGATAAACGTGGACAGACCATATTCAGTCGCTTGAGTTTGCTGTTTTGCTTCACAAAGTTAAAAGGATCACAAGGTTTTGTATTAGCAGTATCAGCTGATTCTGCCCGTAATATCTTCGTCACCAGACCTTTTTCCAGAGCAGTGTCCTAAGACATGTTCTTAGTGTCCACTTCTTCTGATACGTTTCTTTTGGGAGCTAAGTCCGGGAAGGAGGAACCTACTGGAGTTTGCTCACATGGGTTTGCTGCCTTTTTTTTATAAGTGCTGCCCACTTCCACTTTAGGCAAGCTTTCCTAGTTGACGCAGCAGTTGTGACATATAACAGCAGTGAAGGAGTAACACCTGATCTCTGTTCCTCTGGAGGGCTGGATGTGTGGCCATGGCTGGCATGGCTCTGCAGCTCCGTACAATAGCTTTTGATGCCAAAAAGTGTAGGCTGAGGCACCTGGGCCGAAAACTGCTGAGAGATATGGGAGGAGGTGCTCTGCTTCATCCTTTGCTGGTTTGTACTTCAGGGATTTTCTTCTGGGAGAATGAATCTGGCACTAAGCAGGATTAACACGCATCAAGAAGTTTAGGGCCTTTCAGGTCTTGTGGAAGAGGTATCGTGGCCCACCTGAGAGGATCTTCAACTGGGGCTTCAGGAAAATGGGCTGTAGCCCAGATCTTCTGGGACACCAGCTCATGTTGAACCTATTGGGTTCCCATTTCCTCTTCTGATACTTTCAATGTTGTTTTTTAGAGGACAGCAATTGCATCTGCCTGTGCTGTCAAAAGCAGGAAAAGCTGATTGCTTGCAACGGGCACTGAAGCCTTGGTAGATGAATGCTCTTGCAAAGGAGTTTACATGTGCTTTTTGTGTTGTGTCCAGGACATGTGCACGGCTGAACCAACTGCATCTCTGCTCCAAGTGGAAGAAACCTTCTCAGCATGCCTGGCACGGATAGATGCTCTTGTCCTCAAGCCTCTGCTCCAGGCAGGTAGGTCAGAGGGGACCACTTTTTAGTCTGTAGTTCTAGCCTTGACTCACTGGCACACCTATGAAGGGAATTATAACTGAAACTCCATGGCCTCACTGGGAGTTGGTTATCTGGAGTAACTGATACGTAGAATTGATTCATTTAAGGCTGTGAGTTCCTAAGGGTGCTTATGGCCTTTCATTCAAGCCTAGCACTGTGGTTCCTGTTGTTTTTAGATGCCAATCCAGTTTTTAATGAGTGTCAGCCTCTACCCCCAATCCAAGGCTTGTTTCCAGCATGTTGCATGGAAATCCAAAATGCTTCTCATGTATATGTGACCCCTAAGCTGTGCCCATTCCTGCTCTCGGCCCGCGGCCATGCCCATCTCTGAAAGTACAACTTGTGGGTGCAGGTTCTGAGCTGGCAGTAAATCAGAGCAGCTGCACTGAAATAACAAATCTGTAGAAATATTCACAAGCCTGTCTGGCCAAAAGTTGTGCAACTGGATTAGGCATCTAGGGTGGTTCCCTCTCCATGTCACTGACTTTTTGGTCTAAACTCCAAAGAGACAGAGAACAGCCCTTTAGGCCAGGGGCAGAAAATTTTCTTCCAGGGCTTGTGTCTGAGCCTCTCAGGCTGCCCTGACCACACACCCCACACAAATGGGAAGGACAAAGCCCCTCACAGGGACATAACCCTAAATAATCATCATCTTCTTCCCTGGCATTGTTTTCCTATAAGAATACACGTGCTTTACACTGAAAAACTGAGCTGAGTATTAGGTACAGGCAATGAATTCCACAAGACTTCTTGGCGCAAGGCTTTCTGATTGCTTTTTTTCTCCCATCTTTTCCTCAAAGAGCCTAATGACCAGAAGGGAAAGGAGATCTTTAAGCTCTTTGCCTTCCTGAATGATCGATTTCAAGCTCTCTGGAACCTCACAGAAGAAAATTACCGGATATTGAAACAAAAATGCAGCACGTCTGAGGCATTCTGTGTCCAGGACTTTTATATTGTCTGGAAAGGAGACCTGTTCCTAAGCCTCTACATCCAGTAAGTACAGAAGCATTTTGGAGTAGTGTTAAGGGACCAAATTTATCAGATAACTGGTAGGTTGGTGCAATTAATTTGTGTATTTAATTTGTTCAGTCATGTCCACTAGCGTTCGGTAATTAGGACAGGGAAATGATTGCATTCAGTGCTCAGGAGAAATGCTACAGAATATGGCATCTGTGCAGACAGCATAATAATTAGCCTTTTTTGTAGCTCTGTGTGTGCTTGTAAGAGGTGGAGTATTTTTGAATAGGGTTTTTTAATGCATCTTAAAAATGAGAAGAAGACAGAGGGAGGATTTGTGCCTGGGGAATTTATAAGAGCAAAGATTGGGTTGTCATCAGGAACAGAAACGCATGTACAACCAGGTTTAAAGGGCTCATAGGGGTGAGGAGAAGAAGATGTCATCAGATACAGTTCCTATTATGTGTTTCTGCCACATTTTAATGCTTTTGGCAAGGTATAAGATACCAAGTGATGGATGTGGCGTGATGTGAAAAAGCATACTGCCCTACTGCTGTTTCTATAATTAATTATGTTTGCTCCCTATCTGTCTGCAATGCAAAATCAGATGTTTACCAAAACCACCGTAGCATGTATAACCTGTGTGTTGATGAAAAACAGTTTATGGACATGTGAGATGACATAAAGGTCAGACAGTGTTCAATCCTTCATTCATCACATTGGCCACAAATGTGGCTGAGCCCTTGCCAGATGGGCTTGTGCTGTTTGTGCAGTTTGGTACCCACACAGGAATGGAAATTGGGCGCATTGGCTCCCGGATATTGCTGTTAATCTTGCCTTGGTTTTGTTGGTTTTTATGCATGTGGAGGGAGGAGGAAGAAGGGGCTACTTTGTATTTTGTTTTTGCTTGGACAGCATCATTGTAGAGAGTGATGCACAACAAACTTTGCCTTCATGCAAAGGGAATGGTGTGTGCTGTTCATTTGGGAACTGAGTCAGGGAATTCAAATTGGTTTGCCTTAAAAAGGCATCTAAAAGATGAAAAGCTGTGCAGAGGTTTCAGGTGACACAAAGGAGAAGGTTATCTCAAGATCTCATTTCCTCTCATTTTGAAATTAAAACTTGGTTTTGTTGGGTGTCCACCCCACCTCTGATGACTCGATGACTCACTCTGTGCAGTCCTGATCCTACAATGTCTCATGCTTACTGGAATGATACAGGAGGAAGCAAAGCCCCTGTTCAGGGGCCTGAAAATCAGCAGTAAATACATGTTCCCAAAAGATGTAATAAATGCTTATTAGTCTGTACAGAATACACAACTTATCTGAAACCACTATTGTAAGAAAGTGTGGTATTTGCTGATAAAATATGGCTCGATCTCCCTCTAGTGTGGGATGAGACACATTGTCGTGGGACACCTGATATTTTTACTTCAGACAGAAGAAATTCATACAGCTGACGCTGAAATCTTAAGCTCAGCCTTTGTAGATTTGCGTTCCAGCACAGTTGCGCAAGTTTATGTCTGCTTATGCTAAATGACAGGGTGATTTAAACTTCTTGTAACAAGACTTGTGCAAAAATCAATGCGTCAGTTAAACCAATGGGCTGGCAAAGGGGAGCAAGACAAGGTGAGGGGTACAGTAGTTACATCTCTCTCTGCCTCCCTTGAAAACGTGGGCCTGACATGACATTTTCAAATGAGCTTCTTCGCTCTCTCACTTAAGCCTTGTAGCTATTGTGCATCTAACTCAGCTCATGTTTGTGTGGTTTTTTGTTTGTTTGTTTTTTTCTTGCCAACAGATATTTCGTCACTTTTGCAAACTACGTTGTGGTCCATGGTTTTGAACACGCCACAAAGAGCAAGAGGTCAGTGGGCTGAAAAATGCTTATTGAAGGGGTTGATAGGAAGACAATGATGTTGTATGGGTTAAGACATTAAACAAGAGTGAGCTGCACTG
Organism: Patagioenas fasciata; assembly: GCF_037038585.1. NCBI lineage: Eukaryota > Metazoa > Chordata > Aves > Columbiformes > Columbidae > Patagioenas > Patagioenas fasciata. The sequence continues at coordinate 167,675,051 of NC_092521.1, read as the reverse complement.
AGCTCTGCACCTTGCAGCGATCTCTGTTTTGTGGTCCAGCTACTTCTCCTCTGAGCTGGCCATACTGGTTGCTCCTGCCATCTTCTGAGACCACAGCAGCAGCTGCTGCAATTTTTCCTCTACAGATCTCTCTCCATCTATTTCTAGCCACGCACAACTCCTTTTGTAGGAGAGGAAATTTGGGGCTTCTGGTAAAGAGTGAAAGTTGAGAAAGGATTCTGTGGGAGTCTGGCAGGAAATTTCCACTGCTTGTCCCAGATGTCAAGAGAGTCTCATGGAGCTAACAAATGAAATAATGAGCACTGGAGATGAGCGGATTCACAGCCATTTCATTTGAGTTACCTCTCAGTGTAGAAATCATCATGAAAGTCATCCTATAGATCTGCTCAGCCTGGAGAAGATAAGGCTGAGAGGGGATGTTATTTATGCTGATAAATATCTCGATGGTGGTTGTCAAGAGGAGGAACCAGACTCTTTTCAGTGATGCCCAGCTACAGGGTGAGGGGCAACGGGCACAGGCTAAAACACAGGAAATTCCATCTGAATATGAGGAGAAACTTCTTCGCTTTGAGGTGCCAGAGCCTGGACCAGGCTGCCCAGAGTGGGTGTGGAGTCTCCTTCTCTGGAGACATTCAAAACCCACCTGGATGTGATCATGTGCAATCTGCTTTGGTGAACTTGCTTTAGCAGCTGGGTTGGACTGGATGATCTCCAGAGGTCCCCAAATAATTCTGTGATATTTTGTATATCTCTGGATGTGGTTCCTATCTGAGGAGACCACTGGGTCAGAGGCAGGATGGATGGAGCTCCTGTTTGCCTCATCACCTTATTTCTGTGTGTTTGCTGTGTAAATACATTTGCATTACGTTATCTCCTGCTCTTTCAAGTCTTTCTATACCCTTTCTGGGAGTGAAGGAGCATATCGAGTTTGGAACGCAGAGGAGTGCCAATTCGCAGAAAACCTAATTAATGACCCTTTGTCTTAATTCACCATCTTGCAGTGAAGCCTGGAAGCACCATAAGACAGTGCTGAAGCAATTCCTCACAGACTTCACCTCTGAGACCTCCATATCACTGGCCTTGTACACCGTCCTTCACAAACCTATCCGGGATCACATTGAGCAATATATACTGCTCCTCACCAAGCTGAAGGAGGTTCTCAAAGAGGTAAAAAGATTTATGTGATGTTACTTGATTGGTTTATGCTAAGATCTTTTGCAGTAGTCGTAAGGTTTTGCGATGGTGCGAGTGAATCCAATGTTGGCTGGAAGGAAGATGATTTCCAGTGGACAGCTGGGGTGGTAGGAACCATCATCAATGAACTGCAGCTCACCTGAAGGTCTTGAAGCAAAAAACAGTGGTCACTCCAGCATAGTACAAGCTATTGATCATATAGAGGAGCTGCAACGGGTCAAGTAACTGGCCTAGGGTTGCATACTTCTGGTGGTGGCAGAGATAAAGCTAGATTTGGGAAGGTTTCCTTGGAAATGGGGTTGGAGGGTTAACTCTCATTAACCCTTTGGATTCAGAACTGCTGAGATTTTTCTGCAGCTGTAGCCCAGAGAGTAGATGTCCTGCACAGCCATGCCTGGAGTGTTGCTCCAGGCCTTCCTTCTTTTGACAGGGCTCTGAGAAGGACGTAGTTACCACTGCCATCAAGGAATATGCGAAGCTTGAGTCTTTCGTCAGCCAAGTCCTGGATGAAGCTTGTTTTACTGAATCCTTATGGAAATCCTTGGGCTACAAATTCACAGTGAGTCATGGATGTAGAAAATGGCTTGATGGGGGGCTCTTTGGGAGGTCTTACACTTCTGCTTATGCATGGAAGAAACTTAATATGAATCAAGCATTTGAGGCTGGGTTTGGAAGCCAACAAAGCATGACAGTGTGGAAGCCCTGGAGAAACCACATGGACACCGAGTAATTTAGAAGCTGAGCCCTGTGTCCAGTTCTACTGTCTGTGTCAGCTTGTGCCATGACTCAGTCAGGCTCTGGAGGAACTGTTGGCTTGAGTTGTATGTCCTCTCCCAAACCCTGATGTTTCCTCATGCTCTTGGTCCACCATTGTGACCTCTGTGATTCCCTCTGCAGGACATGCTCTGTGTACCTGAAAGGAGGCTGCTGGAAGATAGCAAAAATCTTCCCATCTCTGCCAGCACGAATCGGTCAGACCGGGTCTTACTCTTCGATGATGTCCTTGTGCTAATTCAGGTGAGTCTTCAATCTTTCAGAGGGATCAGAAGGGCAGCACAGACAAATAACAGTAAAATTTAGGTTCCTTTGATGTTGAAAATGTAGCTTGGCTGTTGGCAAAACCTTGTCTCAGATCCATGCGCCTGTGGTTTGCACTGAGGAATAAAAGAAAGCTAATGAAGAAGGAATAGAAGAGCATCCACATAAATTTTTCTCCAGTAAATATGTAAAGTTCACCCACCACGTCTTTGGTAACCCGAGCCCATGCCTGCATATGAATATGTTGATTTCTGCCCTTGTTTATTCAAAGAGGGCCTGGTAGGTCAAGGATATTGTACTGTAAACACTCATGCATAGGCCTAAATATGATCTTTCACGGTTGACTCTGCTAGTAGCATGGGAGCAGAAGTTGCAGGTGTTCTTGTGGCCATTTCAGGGATTTAGGGCCTGGGTGTGGGGCAGACAGGGCGTGTCTACAGACGTGGATAGCTAGATGAATAATACGTGTTCAAAGCTGTTCTGCAGCATCTTAACTAAGTCTGGCTTTGCTCACTCTGACTGACAGCTCCTGTAATCTCATACGGCTCCCTTCATGTGCACCTCTGCTTGCTCTTTAGTCATGTGCCAACCCCTCAGGTGTCCAAACACATGACTGCCTTGTGAGCTGATAGATCTTACTGGTTCTTTCAAACATGAGCCTTTATGATAACACTGGGCAGTCCTGAACATCTTGCAGGGTCTAGGCCCGAGGAAAAAGGGTGATGATTATCTCATCCAACTTTACATTGTAGATTTCTGAGCACTGTAGTGATCTCGCTGTGAGCAAGTGCCCCCAGGCTCCCTTTATAGTCAGGGGAGCTCAACATGCATGTCAGGATGTGGTTCATTCGACCTATTTTAGATGACAAAATTAGGATGAGTTGAATCATGTCCTTGACTCTGTTGACTAGGACAAGAGCAGAGGGTAACTTGCTCACATGGAGGTATCTACATTGTAGACAGCTCTGTTCAGTCAACGGTTCCCATCCAGTATGTCTCATCTGCTGCTAGGACTGGTTTTGAGGCTTGGGGAGATAGAACTGGACTGGGATTGAACTGGTTAGCTTGAGCTGCTAGCAGGGGTCTGACAGTGGGGGCTATGGTGCTGGGAATCCGAACCTCCCTCTCTTTCCTGTTCCCCCAAATCTGGTAGATATATCAATGATTAACTCATGGTGGGGGTTGGAATAGATGATCTTTAACAGTTCCTTCCAACCAAAACTGTTCTATGCGTCTATTGTGAACTCCATAGTACTAGTACCTAACATTGGTCAACGACATCCTCATAGACAACAGCCCTGTAGTGTGGGCACCTGGACTTTAGACAAGAAAGGGAGATGTAATATTAAATTCAGTCTTTACCTAATACTTCAACTCTTTCAGTTTCTTCTTTCTGATGTGTTACTGATTAAAGTAGTGACTCCTTAGATATTGTACTTTTGGGCTGCTATGTGGTTCTGTCACCTGGAGTCCAGATCCAAGACAGATCACAAGCAAAACTAGGGAATGCTGCATGCCATGGATGATTTGGGAGTGTTGCCATGGGATAGGGAAGAAATTCTTGTTTCTAAGAAGGTCTGTTACTGTGAGTTGTACCCATGGCATTACAGACCACCACTTCAGCGATAAACTAAGAACTTTCTTCCCTCTGCATTTCTTCAGTCTCCCAGGTCTGTCATCATAGCGTAGGATAGATATGTGGACCCCAAAAGAGGGAATTTACAGTGCTGTTGATCTTGCTCTGCTGTTCAATGGATTGGCAGAGCAGGGGAAAAGTGTGATGTTTGCATCAATAACAGGAACATCTTCTCCCTTTTGTTCCAGGGAAACAGCTTTCAGAGTTTTGATCTGAAGCTTGTGTGGGTAGATGAAAACTGCAAGGAGAAATTAGCTCCAGGACTGTAAGTGAAAAATTTCCACTTGGAGGTAAAAAAAAAAAGTTCAACTTGATTGTGAAACTGAGAAAAATATTCAAAAGTTTGGCCCATCTCCTTTCTATGCAGTGAGATTGTATCTGAGCTATGGGTATTTGCAGAATGTCTCAGATGGGATCACAGCAGCTTCAACTTGCATTGCTTGTGTTTACTGGCATCTTGAAATCAGTCATTAATAAAATAGTTTCGGCTGCAGACCTACAGAACTAAGATGAATTGACTAGTTGAGTATTTCTTCAGAAAAAAAATAGCGATAGCAAAAGCCCCACAAGCTATTGAAGAGGAATAGGAATAGCGGCAACTGCTGTTTGACTGAAAAATGTGCTTTTTCATAATCTTTGTAATGTCTTTTGCTTCACAGGTATGGATTCCATGTTATAACCCCGGAAGAAACATTCCTTCTCTCTACCAAAGACCCACAGATGAAGGTTAGCAGTGGGCAGGGTGTTTCTGTTCCACGTGAAGTGCTCTACACCAGGTTTTAAAACAGGGGAATGGCATAGAGGGGGTGGCAACTCTGAAGTGGGGACAAAACATTGACTACTGAGTGGAAGCTGAAATCTCATTAAGCATCAGGATTTTAGCCTCTTGATCAGAAGACAGATGAGTGGGCTCTGCACCTGCTTAAAATGCAGCTGAGGCTTCTCCTCTCTGATTTTTGCCATTTTAAAATTTATTAAAGCAGAATAATGAACAGTGTGGCTTGGTTTGGTTTGGTTTGGTTTGGTTTGGTTTGGTTTGGTTTGGTTTGGTTTGGTTTCCCTCTGGGAAGCCAATACCTCGTTAGCTGATCAGATGTGTTTTACACCATTGATGGTAGATTAAAAATATCTGGCTGATGGAAGTGATCTGCCCTGGGCAGTAGTGGATGCAGCAGAGCTGGGGACAGTACAGTCCCATCAGCATGGCCCTGTGCCAAGGCCAATTAGTGATGGTGAGAGTCAGGCTTAAATGATGTGTAAGTGTTATGCATTGGTGTAGTACACAACTTGCAGGACCCAAGGAAACACCTTGTTTATGTTGATGTTGTAGATGGGCCATAACCCACCAGCCCAGCCAGCTGAATGGCTGATAGGAACGCAAAAGCTTCTTGCTTTTCTCCTGAAGTTTCTTTTTCGGAAGCTATTTTGCTTTCTTTACTCATTAGTCCATCTCTCCTCTTCCTCTGTCCTCAGGCTGTTTGGCAATGGAAGTTGAACCAGGCTGTTCGTCAGGCGCTGAATGGGAAGCGAGATTTCCCATTGTGGGGCAAGACCGGTGAAGGCACCGAGCCCCCATCCTGCCGCTTCTTCACCTACGTCTTCAGGCTGGAGGGCAAGTTCAAGAGCGCAACCTATGAGGGCGAGTGGCACTGGGGAAAGCCACATGGCAAGTAAGGAGCCTTTCTTTTTTTCTGGTTTCCTAAGCAAGAACATGCAATGATGGTCCTGCTGTCTTTGTGTAGCACTGTCTGGATCCAGTGGGTGGGTGGAGGGTATAGATGCTACAGAGGGGCTGTGGACATGGGGTTGATCCATCCCATGCTGAGGGCCTGGACCACAGACTCTGGGCTGGTGACCTCTCAGGGTGTGCCAGCCCCTCTGGTTCCTGCCTCACTTGTTTCCAGAGGGAAATGTGGTATTGAGAACAGATTCAGGGGGCAGCTAAGACACATTAACTTCATTTCAGGACTTAGTCAAAGCATAAGTCCTGACACGTAGGCTATTGTATTGTAGATGTCTCACTAGTGATACTGGTTCATGCAGTAAATTGTAGAGGCTGCCCCTAATAATGTGGTAATGGTCACATTGTAGGCACTACATTGGCTTATGCCTGTGATTAGGACTGAGACTGGAACTAACGTTTATTTCCAAGATCTCAGCCTGAGGCATAAAATCTTACCATCATGATGACCAAATAAAACCCAACCCCCCACAAACAAACAACAAACCAAAAATCAACAAAAACAATAAAAAGCCTTTGCTTGCATGTGAAGGGAAAGTTTTATCCTGTGCTATTAAAGTATATTTTAATATCCAAACTATTAGGAAAGGAATTAAAAAAAAAGAGAAGTCAATAAATACAAAAGATGCTCAAATGTGTTGCTTGGGAACATGAGAACTATTTATTAAATCCAACTGAAGTTAAGAGGGAGGTCTGCCAAAAGGGAATGGTCTGTAAATGGTCCCAACAAAATTCTGTTTGATGTAGGATAGAGCACAGTCTTTGTTTTTGTGAAGAAACATGAAGTGTGACCGACCTATTAATAAATACCTCTGCTGTTTCAGATTAAGTGACTTGTCTGAGACATCCCAGGAGATCTGGGGCAGAACTAAGTGGCTTCAGGCATTTTTAGTATTTGGGTTTTAAGTTGGTTAATTATTAGGTTTTCCTTCTTACTCCTGAAATTACTCCGTGTGACTTGTTACTAATACAAGGTTACAGAGCAGCAAAGTTGGCCTTGATGGCTTGTCCACCTCTGTAGGAGAGGCTGGCATGGCAAAGCACATGAGCAGAAAGCTGGAGCAGTGTGAATCAGGGTTCTTCGGCAAAAATGTCTTCATTCTTCACTATTCAGTCCCAGTACTCCTGATGACCTGGTGTGGTGGATGCAAAAAACAAAAACAAGCCTGTTTCATGTAGGTGTTTAAAACAACAACCCTGGTGAAAGTCAAACAAATGTGTCATGGTTTTGGTGCTGCACCGTCTTTTATTGTCTCTAGTTGGGGAATGTGTAGGGAGCTGGTTGTGTCTGGGATGATGCAAGAGTTAAAACAGGGTGTGGGTGGTGTTGGGGATGGTGAGGGAGGGAAACTCATTCACAACTGTACGCGGCACGCAGTAATTTGACCATCACATTAATGGTTCCACTCTCATTTTGCACTGTTAACTCATGTAATCATCTCGACAACCCCCACACAAAGCAGATGGAAAGATATGATCCCTTTAGGCCAGCGCTTGTCTCTTTTGTTTCCACAGCGCCTGGCACAATGAAGATCTGGTTCGTGGTGTTATTATGTTGTCTGCAGGGATGTGCCGTGCTGGAACTTCAGCTGGCTTAATCACATGCTGCACCGTAATTACAAAAGGATCAGGTGCAAGGTCCTAAATGGATGACCCAGCAACTCTACAAAATGGTTTTCAGATCAGGGAACTTGGAAGAGGACTTTTCCTTCTCATTCCAGGCCATTAAAACATTGTGGCATTAAATCTTTCCAGTGCAAACCAAGGTCCCTGGAGAACTTCTGTGTCTCTCATGCCTGAGGAAATGTTTTGATGTTAACCATTTCTAGGTTTTGCCGTGATACCTTCTGTTGCAGTTGTGAATGTTTCTGCTGAGGGACCTGGGGGGTTCAGCCTGGAGATCAGGAGGCTTAGGGGAGACCTTCTCACTCTCTACAACATCCTGGAAGGAGGTTGGAGCCAGGGGATATCGGTCTCTTCTCCCAAGTATCAAGCAACAGGATGAGAAGAAAGGGCCTCAAGTTGCACCAGGGGAGGTCTAGGTTGGATATTAAGAAAAGTTTATTCATGGAAAGGATTGTCAAGCATTGGAACAGGCTGCCCAGGGCAGTGGTGGAGTCACCATCCCTGGAGGGGTTGAACAGATGCAGAGATGAGGTTCTCAGGGACATGGGTTAGTGCCAGCCCTTGGTTAACGGCTGGACTCAATGATCTTAAAGGTCTTTTCCAAACAGAATGATTCTATGGTTCCATGGTGATCTCCCTGTGTAATGCTTCCTTTGAATTGCAGGGGGACACTGAAGTGGCGCAATGGACGCAACCACGTTGGGGATTTCAAAGATGGCTTGGAACATGGGTAGGTCCTAAAAACCAGGGTGTTTCTTGCTTTCAAAATAAGCTAAGAAATGGTTCTTTCCAGAGGCACAGGGATGTTGGTGTTTTGTAGAGGGACTCTACTCACAGCCCAGTTCATCTGGCCTGTTTTAAACACCTGGCTTAAGCTTGAGTAGGTTGGTAGGGAGTGTGGGCAGATGACCAGTTTAGATGCAAACATCTCTTCAGCTGGATCAATCTGACCCAAAATCTATAAATCTAGGTGTATTTATTCCTGTGAAATAACCTGCAAAAAAAGTTATTTTTAGAAATCTTAAAAAATCTTTCTCAAATGAGAAGTTTTCAGGGGAAATAAACCATACTATGAAATTGAAATAGCATTTTCCTAGTATTTTTTTAATATGAAACTTAGAGCTTTCTTATTTCTGCATACATTCCATCATAGGCCAGGTTTTTAAAGGGAAAAATGTCTCAAAGACTTTGTGTCGGGATTAAGAAAACGTTTTGTTTGGACCAAAGCAATTACTTTGGTAGTGTAACTCATCTTCTAAACTGGGGAAGGGGGAGAGACGGGAAACAAAACAACATCACTGAAAGCAGCTCTGTAGAAGCAACAATGAGAAACTGTGACTGCAGTTCACAAGGAGATGAGCTCTTCCTTGGAGCAAGTTCATCGACACCTGAAATAGTGGTAGAGGTAGAGCTGATCCCAACCATATAGATCAGCTTGGGAGCCTGGAAGGTCCTTATTTTTCTAAGCTTCATCCAGTACAACTGAGTCACCTTTTGCCGTGCTGACTTCTGCAATATGCACGCTGTAGGTTTGGAATATGCCTTGTCCCACGTCGATCTGAAGACCGGTATGATTGCTATAAGTGCCACTGGTATGAGGGCAAGATGAGAGGCTATGGAATCTGTGAGTAAGTAAAACCTAAAGCTGAACTCTGGGGAAAAAAAGGGGGACTCCATGTATTTAATGTTCCAGCCTCACTGTGAAAGGTGTAGTCATAATGTAAAATCCAGGGTAAATCAGGCACCAGAAGGTATTGCTTTGGAGATGGCCATTATGGCTTCTTCACAAGCCCTGAGTCCTGTGAGCATTAGAACATTAGGAGCTTCTCTGCAAGCTATAAGCATCATGACTACCTGACATGGCATCCTCTGTGCCCTACAGGTGAGGATATAATTTTGCATTCAAGTTTGTGGTTGCAGAGCAGAGAGCACATGGTGTACCATCAACCCTGGACAGGCTTGGTGGAGCGCACAGCTCTCTCTGTCTCCCCTGGCCATGCTATCTGGACTAAATCTTGTATAGAGTATCTTCTTAATGATGGATGGGATTGTTGGTCTGGAAGTCATAACTGTTATCTTGAAGGAGGCTGGTGCCCACAGTTGGCTTGTTTTGCTCACTCAAACTCTGAGGTTAAACCCAGAGCTTAACTTCAGAAATGGAGTCTGAGGTTTTCTTATTTATGGTCAAAATGCTTCTGGAAAACAGCCATTTGCATGCCTGTGTCTCAAAGCACTGCTGGAAATTTGGATGAAGCCTAGTATGTAAAGCACTGTATTGTGGGTACATGGTGGTGTACCAGCCTTATTCACCATTTAACTTCCATTTAGAAAACCAGAAATGGCAGTGGAGACCTGCTCAGCAGTTTGTAGATATAAATTGATTTCATTTGCAGCCTACAGAGTTAAGTGGACAAGGCCAGCTTGCTCTGATTATGTAGCAGTGAGCATAACGGCATCCTCATCTTTGCTTAGGTCACATGTGGCTTGTAGTCAAATGGGTTGGCCAACATGAAGACTGGACTGCCTGTTGTTACTGCACATACCCTTGCCAACTGTGACAGAGGAAAGCAGACAGCTCAGCTTCCCAGCTGCTTACTCTGGGATGGGCCATCTTCCTTCTCACAACTTGCTTGTGCTCCTTATTTATGAATCAAACTCAGAGAACAGGACATGCAGAAATCTCTGGGGAACTTGGAGCCAAGTGAGCAGTGCTGCGCCAGTGTCTCTGGTGTCAAACGTGAGAGCATGTTGATAATTATAGATGATAGGTCATAGAACCATAGAATAGTTTGAGTTGGAAGGGGCCTTCAAAGCTCATCTAGTCCACCTGCCATGAGCAGGAACATCTCAGGTTGCTCAGAGCCCCGTCCAGCCTGGCCTTGGATGTCTCCAGGAATGGGGCATCCACCACCTCTCTGGGTAAATGGGTCTGCTTAGCATAAGTGCTTTCTCTGTTGTAGCAATGAAGATCTGCTGGGCAGCATGGATGGATCTAAGGGGAATTCTTCTCTGGGGGATGAGCCCAGGAGAAGGGGTGGCTGGCGAGCATAGAAATGTGAAAGCAGATCCGGCTTCGTGCTTGGTCTGATCTACTCCCACTCTGGATTAACCAGTGGTCACTGTGACCTGGCTGGTGAGAGGTCAAGGACTGAGTGGCCTCTCCCAGGACAATTGCAAACCTAAGTGTTGTGTCCTTCGTGAACACTGAAAGCAAACCGTGGGATGAATAGCTCGGGGGATGTGTATTCCTAACAGTGAACCTCTACAGGCTCTAGATCTATCAGTCACACATTTGGAATATTTATCAGGCAGATGAGGTTAATCTACTCACTTTCCTGGCTTTTCACTCCTGTAATAGCTATCAAATAATCACAGTCTTAAACTCTGTCTCTCTCCCTGCAGGTATGGGAATGATATAGTCTACAAAGGCTACTTCAGGGACAATGTACGTCAAGGATTTGGGATACTGGAGAACCTCTCAGCTGATCACTCATTTAAATACACAGGACAATGGGAAAATGACAAGAAGAATGGATATGGAGTCTGGGAAGACAAAGATAGGTAAAGGTGGTACAGATTAGAGCTGGCTTAATATGCCTGAGAGTTTTGTCCCTCTGTTGGCAGGGATAAAGCTTCATGTTTTGATAGGGAGACTTGGGAATGAAGGGGAGATGTGTTCAATCTGTGCTATAGGGCTTCGGCTCCTGGGGAAGCATTATATGAATTGAGTCTGTACAGTATCTCTGGCACTTGTGCTGAGTATTTCATCAGGTAAAAGTAGCCTCCAAAAATGATATATCTAATTGAGCAAGATTTAGTAAAACAGGGAAAAAACAACTTGTTTTCTGTTGCATTCCAGAGGAGAAAGATACATAGGGACATGGCTTGATGACCACAAACATGGCCAAGGCATTGTAGTAACCCAGTCGGGTGTCTGCTATCAAAGAACATTTCATGCTGATAAAATGGTGGTGAGTACCCATTTTCAGTGAACTCTTTAGATCGATGGGATTCCTAATCAAGGGCAAGATTAAGATTTCACTTCGTAATTAATTTAACTTCAAACTTAAGCATTAAAGCTTTACAACAATAATGTTTTCAGAGGAGTAGGACTAGATGAAGTCTTGTTTCTTATCACCTTCCTGGGATGCAGATGTGAGACTGTTGCTTCTCTTTGCTCATTCTGAGACATGTTATAGGTCTGGCTGTACGACTATCAGGTCACAATTATGGACTAGAACTCATAAATGAATTACTGTGCAGTTATATATGATACTACATCTATCTTTGAGATGACAGAGTCTTTACCTTTCCAGTGTGAGCTTACCTATGACAAATTGCCTATCCAGTTCATTGGAAGTTTAAATGTTGGTGGGGAAAGCAAAAGGGATTGGCATCACCAGAACTAGCTCGGAAAAAAAAGCATTTATTCTCATTAAAAATACACACTTAAAAAAACAAACAACCCCTTCCCCATTCACCAAATTGGGAGAAAATGTTTAGCATGGAAACTTTGTCGGAAGGGCTTTCCATAAAAGCTCCATCTGCAGGAAACCAAAATAAAGCCGTCTTTTGGTCTGCCAGCTGCCAGAAGCTCCTTCAACTTCACAAAGCTTCCGGGTGGGGAGCAGTCACTTCAGTTTTCCTAGTGGAAAATTGGTATAGCCAAGAAGCTTCCCTTGGAAACCTTTTATTTTTGCCAGAAAGGGCGCTTTCCATCAAGAAAACCATTCCAGCGGAAAATGTGTTGCAGCTCTGAAAGTGACCACGTTTTCTAGCTCGTACGGGTACATATAAACCTTCGGGCCCAGACCATGGGCTAAGCATGAACATGAAGAATCTTCCACAGTTGGTATAAATTCTCCTGTTTCTTGGTGCTCCTTCTTTTCCAGCCTAAATGGTTCTGTGATTCTACAAAATGGGTGCTACTGTGAGCAGCCGTAGGACTTGGGAGGTAATGGAATGAGTCATTTTGCAAATGCTTAGGAGCAGCTTATTAAAACTCTGTTGACTGCACAGCAAGGGTCAAAGATAATTCTATATCACAACTGTCTCTCTCATTTCTCTTAGTCATCTTGCAGAGAATGACACAATTGGTTAAAATCACCTTAAGTTCATGGGATTGAGAGGATCATGAGTATGACTCATATGACGATTCTTGGTGACCATTCTTAGAACAGGATCTTGCATTTTTTTCCTTGTTCTAGGGAAATGAATATAATAATACTGTTGTTTAAAGATTCCTGACTACCCAGTACTTCTCTTCTGAGCAGTAGTGCCTAATGGTTTCTCTCTTGAGAACCTCCTTGCTTAACATTGCAATGGTATATTGGGCTTTCAAAATCTCAGAATCTGCAACTCATAAATAGTCTGAGCTGCTGGATGTTTCTCGATGAATTTGGGTAGGTAGGGAGTTACATTAATGAACTCACTACTTCTGCTTTTAAATGAAGGGTTCTGGGATTCTGCTCTTGGAAGACGACTCTGTCTACGAAGGGAACTTCACAGAAGATCTCACATTTGTTGGAAAGGTGAGCACTTCATTCATCTCAGCCTTTCAATGCAGTTGCTTGCTTTCCAGAAGTGCTGATGGATTAATTTCAAAGTTCATACCCTCCTGCTCCACTTCTCCCAGTTCCCTGGAAAATAACATTTTCCTGGTTTTTGACTTTTTTTCTATTATCAGTCTCATTCACAGGACAAAGGCTGCAGCTGAGAAACTTCAAGTAGCTGGGGGCTTTGTGCATTGTTTTGGTTTTTACTGTTTGGTTTGCATTTGAGTTTTGTTTGTTTGGGGTTTCTTTAATTGTTTGTGAGACATTTTTGGCTCTGCTTTGCTGCTGCACTTGGGATGTTTTTGTACTCTTTGAACAAATGTTTTATCCTTTGTAGTTGTTGAGAACACAGGAAAACTATATATAAACTAAATGGAGTTTCGGTACCAGCACTACACTGACATAACTGAGATGTTAACATAGCTGAGGGTTCTTGGAAGCTTAGTTTTGCAATCTGGACGCTGCACTGACATGTTCAGCAGTTTGTGGTTGATCTTTAACAGAAATATCTGGTCAAAATGTTCATAAAGCATCCTGTTGCAGGGAAAACTCGTCCTCCGACTTGTTACAGAAATCTGTGATGAATCTGACAGGAAGTGGGTGGTTTTATCAGACTGAGTGGACATCAAAATAGATGCTTTGTAACAATTGCAAATGAGCCCTGTTATTTACTGACTTGTCATGGGAGGAAGAGTTTATCATAATCTTCTTCAGCCAGAAGATTCGAGGTGGATTTTGCGGAGACTGATTGTGATGCTGAGATACATCTTCCTCCAAAATTAATGTCTAGTTTGAGTGGTTAGTCTAGAAAAATCTGTTCTTTATCTGAAGATGGAGTGCTTCCTGCTATTAGTAATGAGGATTTCAGGCTCATATTCAAAGCCAGAGTAGTTATGATATTGTTTGGCTTTGGATTTGATTTAATTAAAACTGCTAAGTTTGAACCAAGCTACTGCATGTCTTCTGTATTTGCCTCAGAGACTTTAAGGTTTTTCTTGGTAGCAGCAAAACATCTTGAAAGCATTTAGGGTGAATTTCATATGATTGCCCCTACCTGTGAGGCTAAACTTGCTTGTGGTTTTAACAAGCAGAAGAAAAACAGCGGAGAAATTGAAGCTTCATGTGTTCACTCTAGGTTAGAAATAACCATTGTCAAATTTAAGCCAGAAAATTTTATAACTCAAAGAAGATATTGGATATTTGTAAAGCGTAATGCAAATGTTTTACTCTGTGATTGTGGCAGTCTTTCCCCTTCAGAATCCTATGCGTGTCATCCGATAGAAAGGACACGTTTTCTCCGGTGACTGTCACCCTAATGACACGATGGCTTTGGATGCTGCAAATCTGCACCTCCATGCTGGACGTTGTTCTAAGTCACCGTTTCAGGAGCTGGCTCTACTGAAAAGAGAATTTAAGATCTCGGTCCAGCTTGTTTCCTCTCACTAATGAGATCTTGGCAGAATAACCCTGTATTTCTCCCTTGCAGGGGAAGCTGTCCTTTGCCAATGGCTTCACTCTGGAGGGAACCTTTACCAACAAATCAGGCCAAGGCCTTCAGACGTATGGCATCCTGAACACGTCGAACGAGCAGCTGGATGACAGGATAACCAAAGCGTGAGCAACAACAGCTGACTTCTCGGGTTGTGGCTTGTGTTTTGACTCTACGTAGAGGAGTACTGGCTCAATCCCTGTAGGGTTAAGGCAGCCCTTGCCTGAAAGAGTTGATCTAAAAATTGGTTTATATGCAAGGAGAGAAGGAGGAAAAGAGAGCGCAGTTTGTTGTTTAATCATAATGTCAAATAGGAAGCAGTAAATGGATGTTCTGCTTTCATCCTGCCACCACATACCCAAAGATACTCCCATCCTCCACCTGGAGAGAGTTTTGGAGGCTTAACATTTTCAGTGATTTTTGCATGTCTGTGTGAACACACACCCATTTCCATGTATACACAGTGAGGCACGTACACAGACAGGTATGAAGCTACACAGACAAAACTTCAATGCATCACGTGCTCCTTTCCCATCCTTCTGTGCTCCTACATGAAAATTATAAGCCTCTGCAAGATCAACTGAGAAGGTTCCTCCTTAGATGCTTAGATGAGAATATTGTGTCCAGTTCTGGGCCCCTCAATTCCAGAAGGACAGGGAAGTGCTGGAGAGAGTCCAGCACAGAGCCACAAAAATGTTGAAGGGAGTGGAGCATCTCCTTTAGGAGGAAAGGCTGAGGGAGCTGGGCTTTTTAGCTTGGATAAGAGGAGACTGAGGGGTGACCCTACTAATGTTTACAAATATATAAAGGGTGAGTGTCAGGAGGATGGAGCCAGGCTCTTCTCGGTGACAACCAATAATAGGACAAGGGGTAATGGGTTCGAAATGGAACACAGGAGGTTCCACCTAAATTTGAGAAGAAACTTGTTCCTGGTGAGAGTGGCAGAGCCTGGCCCAGGGTGCCCAGGGAGGTTGTGGAGTCTCCTTCTCTGCAGACATTCAAACCCGCCTGGACACCTTCCTGTGGAACCTCAGCTGGGTGTTCCTGCTCCGGCGGGGGGATTGCACTGGATGAGTTTTCGAGGTCCCTTCCGACCCCTGACATTCTGGGATTCTGTGTTTTTGTGGTGAAGTTCTTAGAGACATATTTTAGTGACAGTGTTAGGTTAATGATTGGACTTGATGATCATAGAATTGTTTGGGTTGGAAGGGACCTTCAAAGCTCATTCAGTGCCACCCCTGAGTCCAGCCTGGTCTGGGCTGTCTTCAGGGATGGTTCATCCACCACCTCTCAGAACAACTTGTTCCAGTATTTTACCACTCTCATCATAAAAAATTTCTTCCTGATGTCTGGCCTGAATCTCCCCTCTTTCAGTTTTAAACCATCACCCCTTGTCCTGTCATAACATACCCTTCTAAAACGTCTGTCTCCATCCTTCTTACAGGCTTCTTTTTAGTACTGATCTTGAGGGTCTTTTCCAACCAAAATGATTCTGTGATATTGTAGCGGTAGGAAAACTACCAAAAAACAAGGAGTGAGGCATAGCATGTTAATCTCTGAAGAGCTTGGATTGGGTGGTGATTGATGAGGAGGAAGACTGTGGAACCAAGGTCAAACCTTTGCAGGGTGCTGACACCACTTTGGCAGGTGATGGTGTGAATGGAGGGTAGGAGTAATGGAGATGAATCTATCAGGCCACATCCTTTGGTACAGACTCTTGTCCTCAGAGCTCAACCTTGCAAAGGGATGCTCTGGTTGCCAGGCTGGAGGGGTTGGGTTCAGCCACTTTAAACCAAATTGGGTGTTCCAGTGGGAAAAACAGTTGCCTGTCCTCTGAGGGGAATTTTTCTCATTAAATCCAGTTCAATTCTTCTCTCTTTCACTCTTCAGAACACTCCAGTTCATCAGAACACCTACGCTGCAGAAGCAGCTCGTATTTCCTGGGTTTTTCAGACAATTGATGGTGATTCCTTGACTGTCTTCTTGCTACCAATGTTTTCTGCAGGCTTTCAGTTGAAATAAGTAGTCTATATTTAGAAACATCCATAAGTGGAGCAGAAAGCTGTGATAATCTCACCAGCAAAGATTCAGATTATTTATATTCCATACACCAGTAATTTTTATTCATCCAAACAACCTCATTGTCAGGACAGCAGACTTGAGTTGCTTTTTGCTAAATTATCAGTTAGGTGCTTCCATCTTTCTCTGCTCCCATAGTTCTTGTGTTATTATCTGATTCTGGAGAACCAACCATATTTGAAGGTGAAGTCTGAAATAACTGAGCAGGGACACAGAAAAGCTTAATGCCATGTTATGTTTTGCAGTCAGCTGGGCCTCGAGGAGTTCCCAGTGGAGAAGAGATGGAAGGGAATCTATGACCAGTTCCTGGAGTTCATCCATTCTGGCTGCAAAGAAGAAACGGAGGAGTCTTTCATGGGGTTCCACATACAAACAAGCAAGGAGCTGCGGAAATCTCAGGAGTACTTCTTCTGCCAAAGGTATGAATATTGCATGTCCTCATTGCAACAGAGGAGTCCATTTGTGTAGAGAAGATGGTGGTTTACATTAGTGTCTGCCATGTGTTGAAGTTATGAACCCAACCATTATCCAGTTTTCTCTGCTCATGAGATGGAAGGATGAATTTTCAGCTTGGATTTAAGGTTGTGATGTTAAGACTGCATCTTACAAGCGAAAAATTTGTTGGGATTAATTTGATTGAATGTAAGCATCTGCATGTGACCCAGTCATCTCCAGCTCCTCTTGTATTTGAAGGATACAAATCTGAAATCATCAGTGGATGCAGAGCAGACTCATCTTCCCTTAAAAAAATATCTAAAATAGATCAGACAAGCATGTGCAGGATGCAACCCAGGCTAGTTTTAAGGGGAACCAAAGGTGATGAATTCAGATCACATATGTTGTAGACTGGTGGAGCAATTCCACTGAAAAAGGTAAAAAAAATTCATTTGTTCTAGTGGTCTCATTGCCCCCTTGGTATCAATTAGTACCAATTGGGATTTGTCCCAGGGCTTCAGTTTGTGGTTTTCCTTCCTCACCTCTCATTTTTCAGGGGGACTGAGGATGTCTCCTGGAAGACAGAAGACATTCTTGAAGAGCTTGTCCAGAACCAGGGGCTGGAGTCACTACAAAGTTACTTAGAGAAGGTAAAGTTTAAAACCATAGTGATCCATGTGTGTCCACCAGACAGGTACACAGGCTGTAGCAATTTTCTGTTGCTTCTGTTAGAACATGTAATATTGCCAGTGACAATTGTTACTAACATTGCCAGAAGATGAGAGTCTTCTCTAAATTATATGTGAATACCTATGCTTGTGAAGAGAGGGTTATTCTTTAGGCTTTTTGGACACACATTTTGTTTACAGCTATACAGGCCAGGAAGCAATGATAAAGTTTCACTCTTGGTTCTCAAGCTGAGTCAGGGAATAACCAACTGTTGGATATGATTAATAAACTTCTATGCAGTCCTGGTTGCTGATTTTCACTTAGCCAGCCTTTCCCTGGAGCACCCTTTCCTTCTCTTGAGTATTACAGCTGATCTCATAGGAACAGCAATCCTACTAAGCACATTTCTGCCTGATAACGGGAGGAGAATGGGCTTGTGGCAGCAAAAATAGTCCAAAATTATAGTTTATTACCTCCAGGCATGTTCTTCTTTGCTGACAAGAGAAAGTTGGATGGCCTTTTAGTTTTATCCTCTACTAATGGCAAGGGGTGACTTGTAAAATTTAATTTTCCTCTATCATGCAGGCATTGAAGTCTTCCCTGCACCCTCTGGGAAAGCTGCTGAAGGCCTTGACGATAGCTTTTCAGGCAACATACTCTGGGATTGGGGCCAACAGACACTTGCTGACTATGGCACAAGAGGAAGTCAAGTACTATGCCAAGAAAATATGGGACTTCTACCAGTAAGTCAAGCCCGCTGAGTCCTTCCAATGGCTATGAGCATAGAGGGATGGTGGAGTAGACCATTGGGATAATTGTTTTCAGGTGATGGGCTGCTTTATTTCACAGCATATTTCTTGGGAGATTTGCTTCAGAATGGTGCTAAAGAGTCAATACCTAACATCCTATGGGCCTAGGAAATGTTTATTATACCTGTTGTTCAGTACATGACCCAGGGGTCTTAATGTGACTAAAACTCACTGAGTTATGGCAGCACAATGAGCTGCTGCCCATAATAAATAAACTTCCTTTAGACAAGCACAAATATGAGCAAGAGGTCTCGCTATAATAACAAGGACAGTGAAGTACATCAGAGCACACAACAGTGGTGTTCGATATCTATGTTTGAATTAAAAATACCTTACGCTTAACATGCCCCAACTCAACAGGAGTTAACAACATAGGGTGTAAGAACATTGTTGAGGCTTGGCTGATAAGGTACTGACTCTAAAATGAGGTTGTGCAGTTGTGTGTTTGTGCCCATGGGTAATTAAAGACTGGATCAAAGGCATGAGTAGGGTCCTGTTGGTGTCTGAATATCTTTTAGGAGAAGATACAAGAAATGCTGCGGTAGGCTGAGGTGGGGAGCTCTGCCTCTAGCTGCTCCTGGGGTGGTATTGCCTTAAAAATAAGAGGTTGGGTAAAAGCTCTGTTGTTATCAGTGTAGCCTTGTGTTCTTGAGGAAGGCTGCCAGCTATGCAATGAGGGGTTGTCTGTCCCAGAGCATCCTGAGAACATCAGCACAATTGATGGGAACAAGTCAGCATAAAAAAGATAATAAGCTACTAGAGAGTGTCCAGAAAAGGGCTACGTAGTTCTTGAAGGGTTTGGAGGGGAAGCCGTATGAGGAGAAGCTAAAGTTACTTGGTTTGTTCAGCCTGGAGAAAAGGAGATGAAGAGGAGACCTCATCATGGTCTACAGCGTCCTCACAAGGGGAGGAACAGGGGCAGGCACTGAGCTCTTATTTCTGGTGACCGATGACAGAACCACAGGGAATGTCAGGAAGATGTGCCAGGGGAGGTTCAGGCTGGACATGAGGAAAAGGTTCTTCATGCAGAGGTGATGGACACTGGAACAGGCTCCCCAGGGAGGTGTCACAGCCCCAAGCCTGACAGTGTTCAAGAAGAGACTGGACAACGTCCTCAGACACACGGTGTGACCTGTGGGGTGTCCTGTGCAGGGACAGGAGTTGGACTCCATGATCCTTGTGGGTCCCTTCCAGCTCAGGACATTCTATGATTCTAAGTCAGATTTGATTCAGTTTGTTGAGCTGTGCTCATGAACAGTGCAACAGGGCTGAGAACCTGAATGCTGGTTCATGTGGAGGTGTTTCTGAGCTCAGCACATACCTTGGAAAGCTTGTTTCATGCCTCAAGACCTTTTAGATGTAGTGTGGAGAGGGAGACCCCCCTTACTCTGCTGTGCCCCTGGCTAAGTTTCCTAGGCTGATACTTCTACACCAAAAAAAACCCAGAACCTCTCCCTAATCCTTACTTTAAGATTATGAATTTTTGTCTGGGAAATATCAAGACAACACCAAGATACTTTTTCTGAGTAGAGTGAAGATCCTCTGATGTTCATAGATAGAGAGTTGATTGGTATGATAGGTCCTGAAACCTCATGTCCCTTGAGTGGAAATACAAGGAGATGGTGCTAGATGCAGACCGGAGTTAGGATCTTCAGCGTGACCACCCTACTCTTTAGAAGTGATGGAGATTTTTGAAACATGTATTTACTCCTGGCAGCTTCTGCTGATAATGGAGAAAGCCCTCACACAGTGAAACTTGAATACTGAAACAACATTGCAAAGATTACAAAGAGATTTACTAATACCCCACTTGATGCTGGGACAGCTGAGCTCCTCACTTGTGAATAACAAATTACCCTTAAAAAAAGAAGGAGTGGAACTAAACCTTGTCTCTGCTCCTCTTCTAGGGGTTTGCTCCATCTGGCACTAGAGCAGAAAGGCCAACTGCCCACCAAGTGTGTGGATGGGGATACAAGGTATGTGTCACCACTGGTGGTTTAATTTTAAGCTGCTTGAACATTACAGGTGTCTTCTAAAATATGTTAAGTGCTGAACGGATTGTATTTGTCCATTTGAACCAGGTTTAGTGCCTACTCTTTCCTCTGAGTGCAAAGATTTCACTGGTTCTACTTGAAGCATGAGAGAAACTACTTCTAATCATGTTCTGTAGAAGAACAGAGTAGTGAGTTGGATGGAGGTGTGTGTAGCAGACATCCTTCCAAGATTGCCCACACCAGGTACCATGCACTAGCACAGTTGTGTGCAAGATTGTAGTCCCAGAACTACCATGTGCTTTGCATTAGTCACAGCAACTTGTTTGTTGTGGGGATGGTGACTTCCATACCAGCACTGAGAGAAAGGCAGGCCTGGAAATAGGGAGTGCAGTGTGGGAAATGTGGCAGAAGAGGTAGAAGACATGATTTTCCTAGAATAAAAGGGTAGGAGTCATTGTGGGAGAGCCAGGTTTAGAGTTTTTGGGGTGGGAAGAAGCGTGAGTTGGACTTGATGATGCTTGTGGGTTCCTTCCAACTCAAGACATTCTATGATTCTATGATAATTGTTGAGCTGTCCCCTTTTGATTTGAATTTCTCTTTGCTCTAATATGTGGCCATTCCCATGAGGGCTGAATGATGCCAAGAGGTTGAGGAATGGTAAACAGCTTTATCTGAATTTATTTGGCTTTTCTTCCTTAAGAAACAAAAAGTGCTCTACTGAAACAGCTCAGAAAGAACAGCTGGAGATAGGTCTCTGTTGCTCCAGGTTTCTCCCAGTGAGTAAGGTGATCTTGAGGAGAAACAGTACCCTGTCCTATAGCATAAGATGCATCTTCAGCATGAGAGTGTTCTATGTGTCACTACTTTCCAGCTGAAACATTGAACTCAAAGGTGAAGGAAGGAGGGGAGAGTAAGGAGAACACCTTGCAATCTCAGAAGCTGCCTCTTCCATCGTGTCCTGTGTGCCTCAAGGCTGTAGGTCTCACTTCAGGACTCTGCTTTGCTTTTCTTCACCATAGCGACCAGAAGGCACGCAGTGTGGTCCTGCCGCTGATCTTGCCCTGCTTCTACCCAGAGCTTTTCATGCTCTACATGCTCTATCATGAAAGAGAAGACGACCTGTACTGCCAAGGGATCGTGGACCTCAGCCTGTTTCCTGACATCAAGCTGCTAGAGTTCCTGGATGTGCAGAAGTAAGTGACATTTTTTCATCCCGAGATGCAACCCTATGATACCAGCTGGGAAGGCAGGAGCCAGGGAAGGCTCTGGTGGCACAGGAGGAAAGGACATATAACCTGGTCCTGGGTCCATCATTGACTGTAGCACTGAGCTTTTCTCTAGTCTGTCAGAGCAAGTCCTGTCCCAGAGTGTCTGCAATTCTGTCTGGAACAACACTGACTAGTAGAAAGCCACAATTACCTATGCTAATCTTCATTTTCCTTTAGCAAAAATCTTTTCTAGCTCACCAAACAAATGGTTTGCTCCAACACAGAAGTAATCAGATGTAGTTTATAAATGTGTCTCAGAAAGAGCTGTAATCCAACCAGTGGTACTTCCTATGTAGGCACACAGTCTCAGCACAGGGGAAAGGCTGTGGAGCCAGATGTTCTCTTCACCTATTCCTGCAGCTAGATCCATCTTTAGAAGTGATGGGTGAGGATCAATGACTCACACTCAAGAAGCACGTGAGCTTTTCTAACACAGCATCATCTACATCTTAAAGGTTTACTCAAGGTAGCAGAAGACCCAGAGTCTCAATCTGACAGTTTTTTTTCAGTCTAGACTCAGTTATAGGTATTGAATCTGAAAGTGTGAAAACTCCCCACTG
The DNA here is from genome assembly GCF_037038585.1 of Patagioenas fasciata. Classification (NCBI taxonomy): domain Eukaryota; kingdom Metazoa; phylum Chordata; class Aves; order Columbiformes; family Columbidae; genus Patagioenas; species Patagioenas fasciata. Next base: position 167,652,958 of record NC_092521.1, on the reverse strand, counting down.
ATTATTACAGGAGCATCTGTGAGTAAAATCAGCCCTACACTCAGGTCAATAATTCTTCCTGCAGCAGTGTAACGAGAGGAGGAAACACGGCCTCATGCACCTACAAGACTTTAGCACCACCTTGAACGAGGATATAAAACCAGCCAAGACTGACTTAGGGTGGAATTAAGCATGGAAATCTCCCTTCTAAATATTCTCTCTGTAATCTCCTTTCAGACACCTCTGGCCTCTGAAAGATCTCACGCTGACAACCAACCAGGTAAGAAATAACCCTATAGATGGTGTGTTAATGAGATGGTGTTGGGGCTGGTTAATGATGGAGCTTCTCATGAGTAACCACAGGGCAGACTGCACTCAGAAATCAGAGCTACATGATGTGTGTTGATTAGTTATGATTCATAGCAACTACATATGAATTTCCACAGATGGGAATATGAGCTCTGCTTTGTAACGTGGTGCTCAGTGATGTTTCAAAGATGTCTGTTTGCAGACTGGCGCTGGAGAAATCCAAGTGTCTCCAGAGTGTCAGTGTCTTCAACAGCTTTAATTTGCTCTCCTTTATGGGCACCAAACATGCTTATTTTGGGTCCAGCGCTGCGGAGCCATGTGGTGGCTCTTGGAGAGATGCTCTTATAGATGCACAACTCTTTGTCTCCCTTTCAGAGGCGGTCCCTCATCAAAGACAAGTGTTTCCTGTCCGCCACCGAGTGTTTGCAGAAGCTGATGTAAGTCACCAACCATAACCTCTGATTGACAGCCAGAGCTGATGGGGGTTTTCTCTATTCTGGGAAATGCTGTAAATTTGCACCTGTTTATGAAAACAGAGCTGTGTCAGCCTGCAAGATAATTTAATGTTGTTTGTGATACTATTTCAGTTGAAAGGAAAAGTAACTTATTTCCCCACCCCCCCAAAAAAATGTCAAGACAGGATCAAGTGTGTTTATATGCAACTCTCCCCTGGCAAATATCTCCCCTTAATTTTGCCGAGACATTCCTACACAAGGAATAGGACAAGGAGTGATGGTTTAAACTAAAAGAGGGGACATTCAAGCTAGACGTGAGGAAGAAATTTTTTACAGTGAGGGTGGTACAGGGTGCCCAGAGAGGTGGTGGATGAACCATTCCTGGAGACATCCCAGGCCAGGCTGGACGGGGTCTGAGGAACCTGAGCTGGTGAAGATGTCCCTGCTCATGGCAGGGGTGGCACTGGATTCGCTTTGAAGGTCCCTTCCAACCCAAACTATTCTATGATTCTACACAAAATCTGACTTTAATGAAATGGAGCAATGTCAGTGTGCACAATAAATTGGGCCTGGCTGTGACTGCCCGGTCATGATAGGGCCCATTGCTTTGGACACATGGAGCTACATGAGGGTTATCCATCCAGTGTGGTGACCCAAGATGTTAATGTGGCAAAGCAGAGCTCATTTTAAGAAGCTCAGCTTGATTTACTGGCTTGAAGTCCAGCCTAGGGGATGGTGCTGCAGTAACACATGTGAAGAAAAATAAAGGGGAGCAGGGAAGTGTTGTGGGATCCATGACAGGAGGTCTCAGGTCCCTAAGTACACTAGTCCTGGTGAGAACCTCCCTATGAAAGCCAACGTGACTTCTCTTCTGGGGAAGGCAGCACAGGTTACGTGCACATTGGCAGGGAGGTATGGGCAGAAAAAACAACCTTATAGATGTGACAACCATACTAGTCCCCTGTAAGAGGACATGATGGTTGGACTTGATGATTCTCTTCCAACCAAAATGATTCTATGATTCTATGATAAGAGGAATTTGTTGGTAGAACTGCCCAAAGTGATTAATGTCATACTCCTTATCTTTTATTTGAGGGATTATGACTGGGGTTAGTCCTGTCTAAAATGAAAGACTCACACTAGGGTGAGCAGCTCATACTCAGGACTCAGGAAGACTCAAGGTCCATCTGGATGATGTTGTGCCCTGGTGATGCCTCCTGGTACAAGCTTTTTGATCCCTTTTTGGTGCAGCCATTTGATATGATTGGGAGAATGTTTTTGTAGCATGGTGGTCTGCTCTGAGCTTGTTGTAGTTTGTGTTTGTTGCTGTTGTTGTTGTTTTACGGCTTTATCTCTTTAGCTGTGCAGAAGCATCATTGACATGGGTGTTTTCACATTGGTAGCACCACGGTGGATCCCCGGGAAAAGCTGGTGATCCTCCAGAAGACATATGAGGAGATAGAGAGCACCGTGTCCCGGGTCGTGGAGAAGGATTACAAACTCCCCATGGATGACCTGTTGCCCCTGCTGATGTACGTTGTATCCCGAGCAAAGTAAGTGAAAGCTTTTCATCTCCCAGCCCCATTGTTGCGTGAGACCTCAGTCCTAGAAAGGACAGGCACGTTTCCAGGCCAAATAGTTGAGATGAAAAGCTAGGGTTTGTGTTTTAACATGCTTTTTCCTGAGCTGTAGTTGGGTTTCTGTGTGCTAATGTCTACCAGCTTTGGTGCGATGATGTTGGTCGTGATACAAAGTGGCTTGGGACTTCTTGAGTGCCCACTGAGTTATCGGGGTTGTCATGGCAAATGTGGTCTTACCTGCACCTCAGATTAGCACAGAAAATAGGAAAATGAAGCCTCTGAAGGGCAATTGTTGATGTCTTCAGTGCACCACCTATGAAATGTACATCTTCTATTTTCCTTTCTCATTTGGCCCTGTGATTCAGTTGAGAGATGAGCAAGAACTTGGACACTGACCTGGCAAATTTGAGTCAAAATCCTTGACTGACTTTCTGGACATGATTCAAAAAAGGGTGAAATGTTTGTTTAAACTTGGGGCCATGAAATCCAGAAGCTTTTTTGTTGTTGTTCTTTGCTGCAGTCACGTTGGATGGCACAGGTTTGTTCGCTTGGCAGCTTTCTTGACTGTAGATGGGAGAGGAGGGGAACAAGAGAGACTGTGTACAATGGAGGAGTTGAAATTCTCTTATGATCGAGCACCTTTGCTGAGATTTAGTTGTGCCAGATACCTCAAGAACTCAGTCTCTAGAAGATAAAGGTGATGCACAAGGAATCAGCAATGGACTCCCTGATCCATATCTCTCTCCAAACTTTGGTTTCAAACATGCGTCCAGAAACACCAGGGCCCAGAGATTTATTCCAGTTGTGACTTTTTAATTTTTCCTAGAATACAGCACCTGGGAGCTGAAATCCATCTGATCAGAGACTTGATGGAACCCACCAATCAAGGAGGACTGTATGACTTTCTGTTAACAGCACTGGAGGTAGGGAAATGTTTTCAAGTGACAATCGCAAGCTGAATTTGTCTTTCTTGAGCAGTAGAGACACTGATGAGTTAAACTCCCATTTAACTGGCCAAACCTCAAATCCTGGGGGCAGTTTTGGGCCCCTCACAACAAGAAAGGCCTTGAGGTGCTGGAGCGAGTGGAGAGAAGGGAACGGAGCTGGTGAGGGGCTGGAGCACAAGTGTGATGGGAGCGGCTGAGGGACCTGGGGGGTTCAGCTGGAGAACAGGAGCTGAGGGGAGACAGGGACACAAAGAAACGGCCTCAAGTTGCGCCAGGGGAGGTTGAGGTTGGATCTGGGGAACAATTTCTTCCCCAAAGGGCTGTGGGGCATTGGAACAGGCTGCCCAGGGCAGTGCTGGAGTCACCATCCCTGGAGGGTTGGACAGACGGACATGAAGTTCTCAGGGCCATGGGGCAGTACCAGGGGTGGGTTATGGTTGGACCTGATGATCTTAAAGGTCTTTTCTAACCTAAATGATTCTATTATTTTATGATTCTATGAATTCTAGAGGCCTAGCACAGGTTATTTCCCTTTTAGTCTAGAGAATATGCTTCTCTTTAACTCATAATGTGGAGATTTAATCTTTCATCTCACCTGTGGGGCAATGTGGATTCACCTCCATGTGCAAAAGACCAGATTTTGGCCCAAAGTTCCACAACTTCTCCTTAATGGGCTGCTCTGTTCCTTGCCCAGTCGTGCTACGAACACATACAGAGGATGAGACTCCACCAAAGAGAGAACTGCCATGTGAACCACCGCTCCTGAGCCCAAGGCCACAAAGGGAATCTCCTCCCTGCTGCACTTTCTTGACCAAACACTGTTGGATGAAGACGCAATCGAGTCACCGCTGTTCTGGCTTCCTTTAAAAACAGGAAGGATGGTTATTTATCCCTTTGCTGTTTTTTTTCTAGCTACAATCAAAGCGCAGACATAGGGATGCTGTGGGCTAAGCCTTCAGCTTGCGTTTGGGCATCTCTTTGTGGAAAGTGGCCACAGACTCTTTTTATTTCACTTTCCAGCGAATAGCAGCTTGCTCTGAAACCGCTTTTAGCTGTTCCCTCAGATGCTCTGTTTGTCTTGCGCTAGTGAACTGACATGAGGGAGGTTTTTGTATAGAAAGCGGACAAATGGAACCATAAGAAGCGTTTTGGTGGGACTATTTCTGGCTGGCAGAAACAGGACAAATTATCTCCATGCTCTTAAACATTCCTGGAGATGTTTTATTCCTATATCCCGAAGAGGAAGGGTTTTCCATTCCTTTTCCTACCTTTGGCAAACTCAGTACCTCTCCGTTGCATTGTAAAAGCTGCTATTGACTAATTTCTCTTGTTTTATGATACTTAAAAGTGTATATTTATACTCTGCATTAAAGCTCAGGGATGTCGCACTCGCACCTTGAACATGCTAGTGCTGCTTTGTTACCTCTGCAGGGGTTCACGTGTGCCTAATAAAAAGGACATAGATTTATCCTGGAGTGAGAAATCTCAAATCCCGGTGAGACAAAACATAAACCCACCTGCTTTTCTGCACTGACAAAGCTGTAAAAATACAGGTTTTTGGAGGTATTTTTGTCCTAAGTGCACAGCTTTGTGCTGACAGATCACCCACTGATGCCAGTGGGGCACAGAGTGGGCTGGGTTTTAGGCTGCCTTTATAAAAGGCAAATGGATATTTGGTATCCTGTTCCTATCAGGCAAAAATACTAATGTCTGAATTGCATATTAGAGCAAAAGCTCTTTTGAACTAGATTTTAACCTGCTCTTTTTTATTTTTTCAGTTTAAGTTGTCTAGGTCTGTGACTTCAGAAAAATAAACACTCTACAGACTGTCTCCTCCTGTTTATCACAAGTGTTATGCTTTAATAAATAGTGCATTGATTACAATAGTTAATATATTGGTATGAAAGTATCTTAATGTATGTTTTACAGTAATTTTGTATTTAAATAAAGCTGTTTAATTTTTAAGAGAGATTACAGGCTTGCATATGTTTTATTCCAGTCTTCTTGTAATTTCCTTTCCCCTCTTGGCTCCCCTACTGCCTTGATCATCCATGGCAATGGGGAATTAAAACTACAAATTAGTTTCCTAATGTAACTGTAAGAAGAGATTGCATTGATAAACTCATTTTTGTGCCTCTGTTCCCTGCCAAATCGGTAAGGAGGCCATGGCTTAAGCTTTATGATCACTTCCTGCAATTAAACCATGACTTTTTACCCCATCTGATCACAATAAGCCTTAGCAAGCATTATGAAGAGTGCTACGCATCTTCAGAGCTGAAGATGCTGCGGTGCAGAGACAGCTCAGGTGAAGAGAAAATGAGGAGTTGAGACCCATTTTCTTCTGTTTGAACCATGGTTTAGCCATCTTACCACACTGTCCCATCTTCTTCCTCACCGGTGCTTCCCAGGGAACAGTAACTAACTGCAGAAATGATGCTTCTTGCCTGAGAAAGAGTTTTTGCATCCCAGCAAGCTCACGCCACCCATATGAACCAGGATGGCGTCTGTCAGACAGTCCAGTGTCTAAACTGGTCCTGGGTCTGTTGAGATACTGGGTTCTCAGTGCAAAAGTTATTGTATTATCACCATTTTCATGCAGCAAAGCCAAGCAGTTCCAGCTTCAGGAATGAGAAAACAAAACCAAACCTGTTCACCTAAGCAAACCCTTTATAAACTCACAGTATTTAAAGCGGGTAGTGCCAATACCAGTTACACAGCATGCAGTGAGACTGGTGAGTACAAGACCAAACCCATGCGTTCCCACCAATACAAGGAATTTGAACCACTGTTCCTCACCTCTCTGAAATCCCACCTTATTACTATAAAGCAGAAAGCTCCAGCTGCCTGTCTGTGAGAATGTAAACAGCCATAAGTAACAGCTGTGAACTTTTAATTTCAGAGTTGTTAAAAAGTGGCCGTTTTCCAGTCCAAAGAAAGATCCTGCCAGGAGGTTGAATCACTAAGATGTAGTCACAGCTGTTTAAAAAAATTAAAGAAGAAAAGTGTGTTTTCTCCATACTGCGTTCTTCCATGCTCTGGGTATTGATTTTAGCTTCAGGTACCATTTCCTACTCCAAACGCAGAACTTCTACTACAAAAAGGGGACATGCAAAATGCACGCAGGTACAAACTCCACGGTTTTACCTAGAAAACAAGGAGATTTTTCAGCCTATGAAGGTTTCTACTATTGCACTTTCTAAACAGAAGGTTCTTAGCTGCTCTTACTGGTTGAAAATTGAGGAGGTTCTTGTGCAATAATTCAAGTCAGCCCTAACGGAGCAACTAAAGTAACAGTGTGCAGCCATTTGTGCTTCTCGGCTTTCTCACCAACCAGTAAGAACAAGAGGGATACTCACTGGAAAGACTCTTTTTAAACCAAAGGTAGCATCCAGGTTGTAAATTGTGCTCTGTAACCATGCAGTAGTGCTATTTGGTGTGTTAACAGCATGGCTTTTCTTTTAGGAGATAATATGAGGCTACTTGCCAGCTTCCCTGATTAATCAAATATCTGCTTGATAAAATACTGTGCCTTGGAAGTAGCACGGAGAGAAATGTGAGAGTACATTCAAGTTCCTCCTTTTGAGCTTGGGCAGATCACATCCTTAATTATTAGTGACAGATTTGCTTATCAGGACTCCAGCTTCCTGATATGTTAAATTTAATCCTGCAGACACTACAGCAGTACAAAGTCTGGCCCTAACCAAGACTTTAAGCTTTAAAGAGATGCAACTGGACAGGAAAATATTAATAGCATAGTCAAGCTCTTCCACATGCAGGCTACAGCTTCATGGGCTGCAAACTAATTAGGCTCTTCTTATATTTAAAAAAGAAAGTTTGAGCTGTAGCTGGAAACAGGAAAGGTCTTAAAGCAGCTTAGGTTTGATCAGACAAAGTAGAGCTTAACTGCTGGAGCCTGTAGAGCAGGTTTGCTGTCCCTATAGAGGAAATCTGGTGCAGAAATTTAGTGTTCAGCCCTGCCAGACCTAACCTCGATCCACCAAGAATTTCTGTTCCCCTTCCCTGAATGTAAACTCATTCCTCATATTATAATATGAGCATGATTTGGGTTTTTCCTTTATCTGTGGTGTGTTTTTTTCCTTTCCCCTGCTCAATCACACTAGATACTCAAAACAGCATCAACTTAAAAAGTATTCAGTCTTATGAATGTACTCTCTCCTCGCTCTCCATTAAAGCTCTTTGTACTTAAACTGCAACAGCTGTTAAACAGGGAGGAGCCCGTCTTTTCCAAACACTCCTTCTGCAGAAGGTTCATCTTACAAAGAACCGAATAAATAGGAAGTTAGAGCAGCGCTGTATCTATTGCCGCTTTCAAGTGGTGGAGTAATGCCTCCGGAGGTGGAGAGAGTGACGTCAGGTCTAGTTTCTTGAAATCTTCATTAGCACTCAATGATGTTAACACCTTCACAGCCCTCTTTAAATCAAACACAGCGTGAAGCATGCCCAAGGTGGAGATGGCAGCTTTTGGAGTGTTCTTTGCCGAAGCTTCGTCATCGAGGCCGTTTTCCAAGACAGAAATCCTGTTCTCCGCAATAACTTTGAGGAAGTTGTAGAACTCCTTGTAGTCTATACCCGTGCAAGACTTCATGATCAACTAGGGGAAAAAACATAAGCGGCGCTGAAATGGAAACAACTCTCTTCTATTCACAGTAAGAATTACAAAACCGTATTTTATTAAGCTAGTAACTATCTGGAATCATAAGCAATAAGATTGGTGAAGGGACTTGAACACAAGCCCTATGGGGAGAGGCTGAGGGAGCTGGGCTTGTTCAGTCTGGAGCAGAGGAGGCTTAGAGCTGAGCTCAGCACTCTCTAGAACGACCTGAAGGGCAGTTCTAGCCAGGGGGGATTGGGCTCTTCTCCCAGGCACTCAGCAATAGTACAAGGGGCCATGGGCTTCAACTCTGCCAGGGGAAACTGAGGCTGGAGATTAGAAAGCAATTCTGTGCAGAGAGAGTGGTCAGCATTGGAATGGCTGCCCAGGGAGGTGCTGGACTCACCGGCCCTGGAGGTTTTGAAACTGAGATTGGCCATGGCACTTAGTGCCATGATCTGGTCAATGGGCTGGAGTTGGACCAAGGGTTGGACTGGATGATCTCTGAGGTCTTTTCCAACCCAGTCCATTCTGTGATTCTCTGATAAGCAACCATGTTTAATAATATTTTTTGGTAATTCTTTACCTTACTTGAAATGCCACTAAGCCCCAAAAGCAACACTGTTTCTTTTAAGTACCAAATGACTGTTTTTTGAAAGTATTTTTGAAGGATACCATCCTAGCAACAGTAACAGCCTCCAGAAATAAAACTTGTATCTGTTTCATACTTCAGATTTTGGAAGCGCCCAAGATACAAAACTGCTCGGTATAGTTACGTGTTCTGAAAGCATCACTTTGCAGACACAGAAACTTGCTGCCACCTTCACCTTAATTTTGCTTGTCTCAAATTCACCATTTCATCATGAATCATCTTCAAATCAGTTCCTCTGTGTTATCTGTCTTATCAGTTCTGCTGTTTACATGAAAAAGCACTTATATTTTATCAAGGAGAAAGTAAATACTACATAAAAGGACTGATTTTGATGCTAGTACCTCTATAGTTGAAGAAGAGTGGTTTAAGCATTAGTTTTTCAGACAACATCCTAACCTCCTCCACATAGCAAATATTCACGGGCATAAGCTTTGACTTATTAAAGTCATCACCTATTCCTGCGTCCATATGAAACGTGTCGTAATTCCAGATGTGAGGTTAACGACTTGTGTGTCTTAGAACTCACAAGGTGGTGCAACGCACCCTGGAAATACGTGGTTTTCAAACAGAGAGCCGTGCAACCAGCATCATGTTGTCATACCTGGCATTGTAGGTGCCAGTCATCCATAGGGTCCTTCCATTCATTGATTTCCCGCTGGACAGCTGCTAATTCATCCTGCAGGAAGCACCACATTATAGCCACGTTGCAGCCGTTCACCCAGTTGTGGTTAATGGAAATAGTATCCTCCTGAAGGAATAATTTAAATGGTTATTAGACTCTTACGTAGGGAAGTGAGAGAAAACAGCTGTAACAACACCAGTGCTGCATAATGTAAAATCATATCCTTCAGCAAGGGAAGTGCTGCTTTGGCACTGATCCCACCACTGTGCTGAAACGCTGTCTTTTTACTAATGTCCCTCAAAAAAATTCAATATTGTTTCATTCTGTAAACTGGTAAATGTCTCTAGTTCCTCCGTCTGAGCATAATTTTTAAAGGCACAGAATGTGAGAGGAGGTGGTGGGGAGAAAGGATTAAGGTTATTGATCTTCCTGATTACAAATGAAGATTAACTTGTTAGCATTCTCCATTATTAAATTGCAACTTACAGTTAGAAAACAAGAACCATAGAATCGCTTCAGTTGGAGAAGACCCTCAGGATCATCAAGTCCAACCATAACCCAACTCTAGCACTAAACCATGTCCCTAAGAACCTCATCTAAACGCCTTTTAAACCCCTCCAGGGATGGTGACTCCAGCACTGCCCTGGGCAGCCTGTTCCAATGTCCCACAGCCCTTTGGGGAAGAAATTGTTCCCCAGATCCAACCCCAACCTCCCCTGGCGCAACTTGAGCCTTACCATAAGCCCATCTCACCCAGCATTCTATTTCTTAGTGTTTAGTAGCATCTAACGAACAAAAGCATAAGAAAAGAGGGTGCAGACAGTTTCTTTGACTGTACACTCTCCCAGCTTCTAGTGGTCAATGACCCAAGGAGCTTATAAGTTCAGTTTTCCTTTTAGCCACTATCTCATGTGGCCACTGATAAGACTTTTCCTCCCAAATCTCTACATTTTTTGCATCCCAGTCATGACTTTTGGCATCCACAACACACTGTGGCAATAAAATGCTTGACCTGATCCAAGCCTGTTGCCCGATTGTCTCTCGACGTTATGAAAAAAAATAATCAGTATCGATGATTTTACCAGATTGTAAACCTGATGATGCCATCCACTGGGGATGAAGACTATTTCCCCTGCTTCCTGCACGATTTCAACAGGGGGTTGGCTTTGGTCGTAGCGAGGGTAAACGCTTCTGTCCTGAAGACTGGGCGCAGTCACATCGAAGGGCAAGTTGCCGTGGCGATCTTTGAGGTATTCCTCCTGTCCCGCAGGGTACAACAGCCATTTCTTCTTCCCACATACGTTGGCTGACCAGCTATAGGAACGGAAGACATCAGCGTGGAATGGAGTCCTGTGGGGAAAGAATCAAATCAGATGTTTAAGTAAAACACAAGATTTAAATGCTGTAAGATCAATTAAAGTCTGTGAGAATCAGACAGACACACAGAAATCAACCTTTACAGTGCAAAGCTGACCCCAAATTCTCAACTCTTTAATTTAATTTTGACTGCTTCAAGTATTAAAACACCACTATAACTACATAGTATTGCAGTATTTTCTATCCTCTGTGCTTCTCTATCACTTAGTTTTGAATCTATCCCACAAATACCTCAAAGGCAGAAGATTCTGTGGCATGAACTGATGAGAATATTGTAAATGCTACTTTATCACCTGGACTTAATTTTTCACCTGCAAAATACTTAAGCAACTCATCAGCGCCTCTCCAAGGCTTTTGTTGACTGTGCAAATCACTAGCGGATGAGGATCCCCAGGGAGTTTCTGCTCTAAAACCTTATATAAGGTGGCACAATTCAAGGCTTTTTGAAGCGCAAAGCACTTTGACTGCATAAGGACAGCTCAGATTAGAGAAACAAGACTGAGTTCAACTACAACACTATAGCCACACGCTGCTTCCACAGCATGATGCTATCACAGAATCGTTGTGGTTGGAAAGGATCCTCAGAATCATCCAGCCCAACCATAACCCACCTCTGGCACTGCCCCATGTCCCTGAGAATCTCATGTCCATCTGTCCAACCCCTCCAGGGATGGTGACTCCACCACGGCCCTGGGCAGCCTGTTCCAATGCCCCACAGCCCTTTGGGGAAGAAATTGTTCCCCAGATCCAACCTCAACCTCCCCTGGTGCAACTTGAGGCCGTTTCTTTGTGTCCCTGTCTCCCCTCAGCTCCTGTTCTCCAGTTGAACTCCCCAGGTCCCTCAGCCGCTCCCACCACACTTGTGCTCCAGCCCCTTCCCCAGCTCCATTCCCTTCTCTCCACTTGCTCCAGCACCTCAAGGGCTTTCTTGAAGAATAACAGAAACCACACTGGCTTACCATGAACCTTTAGGTCCCATGTAGACAAACCGATAATCATCCACAGCTACAGCATCCCAGTATTCATTCAGCCAGTCGGATGAGAAATACACAGGGGTTGTATAAACATCTTGCTCCGGGAAAGCTCTTAAAAAAAATAAGGGGTTGGGAATCGGTCTCAGAAAAATGCAGCATTGCCCCTTCTACTTCAGTTTCCAAAACCCAGATACAGAGACAAATCAGGTCTTTAGCAGGCTCTCTCCTTTATTTCACTGACAGCTCCAAGTTGCACAGCAAATGCACACAATAGTGTTTTTCTGTCTCCCAGAAAAGCTGTGAAGATTAACTTCTATTTGGGAGACTCCTCCTAATTATGGCAAAGACAGTTCCTAATAAAAACATTCTCTTTAGATGAGATCCCTTCAAAAGTGGTTGTCCAATTGGACCACGGAATAGTTTGCGTTGGAAGGGACCTTCAAAGCTCATCTAGTCCAAACTTCCTCTATTGTAAGTAACCGGCACACTCAAAAATGAAAACAAGGTGATCACAAGAAAGTTGGATTAAGAGCAGGAAGGAAGAAAAGATTTGAGTGAAATGACATAAAACTCCTATGCAGACATGAGGATTGGACAATGCAGCCACCTCGCAAGCAGAAGGCTGGAGGAGAAGGAAAGCCAGAACAGGGTGAAGAGAACTTTAATGTCCAGGAAGGTTAAGAGAAAAGAAAATGGAGAATAAAGGATTATAACTCACGCACACTCACTGAATTTAACATAAGTAGAAATATCCCCATTCTTTTTAAGAAGGTTCACGCTGTAGCAGTTCAACAAAAGCCAAATGTTCCAGCCACAGGGGATAACAGGCATTTAAAACACAGATAAAATGGAAAGTGCTCAAGAACATCAGCCTTGTCAGGAAACGCCTTGGTTAAGGGTCTCGTTGTGTGAAATACACCAAGAACTGTGCAGTATAAACCTCATATATCTCTTACCTGCTCAGGTGCCAGTCCTTCAGATAAAGGCAGCCGCGGGACGACCGGTAGCCGTTTTTAATGTACTCTTTCCAGTAATTTATGTATTCCTTGAAAGGGAGCTGCTCCTTCGGGTTAGAATTGTACTCCTTGACATCACAGTTGGCAACAGGTACCACAGCATCTCCTGAAATATCAACTCTTTGAGCCCACGTGGGGACAGAACAATTGATGCTGACACTGAAGTCGCTTAACTTTATCTACTGGTAGCAGTCTCTAATTTCTGTGTCTTCTAATGCTAAGCACAGCACAAACACATAAAGCGACAATCCCTGCCCTAGCTCTCACTTCCAACACCATCATTCTAAGCAAACATGATTCAGATAATAAGTTATTTATTTAATGGGACCTGAATTTTCCCCTTAAACTACATTAGGAGAGTGGTATTGATTCCTATAAAATATACTAATATTTTACAGCCTGAAGAGATATTTTGCTGTACCTACAGAATATTTTCCCCTTGCCTTGGGCAAGCGTGATGCTGCTCTTGAGATTAAAGTCAATTAGCTATATAATTTGGTACGGATATATTATACAACATTTTTTGTTTTATTTCATTAGGGGAATAAAATCGAGATTGGAATCTGTGAAAAAAATGCGTCAGTAAACGTAGAAAGTGAACTTAAAAAAAAGTCTGGAGAATTGCTTGGTTTTGTCTACCGGTTCTATCCCCAAGATTAAAAGAAGAAAGCCATGTCATTTAGCACACATGTTTTAATTAGGTATTTAAAGTGTCATGACTTACCAAACTTCTGCAGCAGATAATCAAAGTCAGGTTTTCCATCCCAAGTAACCCAGTTTCTCCTGCTGGCCCACTCCTCAGTGAATTTAGCTGAGAAAATACAGGGGTGGTTGGGAATCAAATAATCCCGGAAAAAGTCCGAGTAAGTGAACGATTCTACTTTTTCAATAAAGTCAACGTGTCCTCCGCAGAATGTGCCCTGAGATGAACTGTTGTAGTCACGAAAAAAGGCAGTGGAACAGGCGAATGTTGCCCTGTCCATGCAGGCTGGATACCCTTCCTGGCCAAGACAGCGTTGACCAGGTGCTACCCCGTAAACCCAAAACCAAAAAAAACTGCTTTAAAACATGACTTGAGTCTTTAAATCCATGAAAACTCATGGGAAAATATAAATGGCAAGAGGTAAAACAAGAAGTCGTGCAGGTGCATCCCACCACATTGGGCTAACAAGGATGTTCTGTAATTTATAAAGTTTAATGCTAGTGGGATATCTGACAACAAAGTCACCCTATGGATGGTGAAGACGTTGCTTTTCTCTCATCTCCTTCTTGCCAGGGCGACCACACTCTCCAGGGATGATCAGCAAAGGTTGGTTCCTTCCTAAAACAGCAAAAACATTCATGTCAGTGGGATATTCCTGCTAACTGAATTAATTCCAGCGGTGGAGGGAGGGAAACCCTGGAAATATTTGGGGCCCTGGGAAGCTCCTGAAGCCCAGTGACTCTATTGGGGTTCACCCCTTTGTCAAGAGAACACACAAGCTCTTGCACCCCCAGACTCCCCAGACCTCTGTCTATGGGCCAGGTAGAAATTATAGGTTAGAAAATGGTAAATAATAGTAAATAAAAGGAAAGTGTCTGGGGAGGGGGATACTGAGGCTCATCCCTTTGTCAGGAGAAGATTTAAGCTCTGGCACCCCCTTACGCTCCCAGACCTTTTTCTATGGGCCAGGCAGCAATTATAGGTTAAATTAAAAAAAATGGTAAATAATAGTAAATAAAACGGAGGTGTCTGAGGAGGGGGAGATGTGGGCTCAGCCCTTTGTTAGGAGAAGATAAAAGCTCTGGCATTCCTCTACTTTCCCCAGACCTTTTTCTATGGGCCAAGTAGTAATTATAAGTTTAAAAAAAAAAAGTAAATAATAGTAAATAAAAAGGAGGTGTCTGGGGATGAAGATGGAGAAACAGAACCTGGGGCTCAACCCTTTGTCAGGAGAAGATTTAAGCTCTGACACCTCCCACCCCAGCCTCCCCAGATTTTTTTCTATGGGCCAGGCAGCAATTATAGGCTAAAAAGGGTAAATAATAGTAAATAAAAGGGAGGGGTCTGGGGAGACGGAGGGAGGAGGCCCGAGGGCAAATGAGGCCACATACCCTACCGGGATGGCCTTCAGCAGAGAAGAAACAGCGGGGGCAACGGGGAGACCGGGGTGTTCAGGGGGTAGGAGCCGCCATGAGGTAACTCCCCCCTCACGGAGCACGGGGTGGGGGGAGACCCGGACGCCACAAGGCATCGCACACGCCCTCCCCGCATCGGGCTCTCGATCCCCCCACGCGTCCGCGGGAGCTGAGAGAACACCGGGGGACCGATACTCACCCCCGTCCCCCGAGCGGGGCAGAACCCCGGGGCAAGCGGCGGAGGGGACGGACTCACCCCCGCGGCCGCTCACGGAACCTCCGCGCTCGGCGAGCGGAGCCCGGGAGGGGACGGATGAGCAAGGGGGCGCAGGGGCACGCGTCTCGGCCAATAGGAGCGGGCGGCGGCGGGTGTCTCAGCCAATAGGAGCGGGCGGCGGGCGCAGGCGCGGATCGACTGTGCGGGGGTGAGCGCCGGCTGCGCTGAGGTGGGTTCGGGGCCGGGCCTGGGGGAATGGGGGGCATGGGAGGGTTTAGGATGGTTTAACCGGGTTTAACCGAGGTTTGGGGGAAACGTGGAGGTTGGTAGAGATGTAAGAAGGGTGGTTTGGCCTAAGCCTGAAGATGGAGAGGTTGGGGTTGGCCTAGTTGGAGGTTGGAGGGAACAGGGATGAGGTTCTGGCTTAGAGGTGGGGGAGCGTTGTAGAAGTGGGGATTGGGATGGATATATAGATAGGAGAAGGATTAGACATGAAGCGGGGAGGTGGGTCTGGCCTTGGGGAACCTGTGGGGGTTTTAATAGAATAGAACAGACTGGTTTAGTTGGAAAGGGCCTACAGTGATATCTAATCCAACTGCAATGTCAACGTGCCTGTGAAACACCAACAGGCTTGGGACATTGACTGCCTGTCCAGGGAGCCTGTTCCAGTGTTTGACGGTCCTCTTGGTAAAAAAATCCTTCTTAATGCTAAGTCTGAACCTCCACTTTTGCAGCTTTGAACCAATTTCATGTCCTATCATGGGTGACCAGGGATATTTGGAAATGATTTCTTCCCAGAAAGGGCTGCCGGGCGTTGGAACAGGGTGCCCAGGGCAGTGCTGTAGTCACCATCCCTGGAGGGGTTTAAGAGATGTTTAGATGAGGTTCTTAGGGACATGGGGTAGTGCCGGAAGTGACTTCATGTTTGGACTGGACAATCTTGAGGGGCTTTTCCAACCAGAATGATTCTGTGATCAGAGAGCTCTAGGGATCAGTTTGTCTTAGAGCTGTGGCAGAGAAAAATATGAGGGTTGTGGTGTAACCTGACCAGGCAGCAGAGGGGAGAAGAGGATTTTGGGTGACTGACCTAGAACTTTCCATAGTAGGAGCAGGGAAAGAACGGTGTCTCTTCTGGTAAAGAGAAAAGGACCAGAACTAGGGAAAATCTGGTGTAGCAGGTGACTGTGTTGTATTTGGGATTATGAGGAGGAAGGATGACTTTGTAGTGGGAAAAAGCGAGAGAAAAGGATGGAGATGTTTTTTGGAAGGGGGCAGTTCTAGCTTGGGGTAAGTGTCCAGAAGAGGCTGCAAAGTTGGTAAAGGGTTTGAAGGGGAAGCCGGATGAGGAGCGGCTGAAGTCACTGGGTTTGTTCAGCCTGGAGAAGAGGAGACTGCGGGGAGAGCTCATGTCAGCTACAGCTTCCTCAGCAGGGGAGCAGAAGGGGCAGTCACCAAACTCTAGTGACCAACGACAGAACCCGAGGGAATGTCAGGAAGATGTTCCAGGGAGGGTCAGTTGGACATGAGGAAAAGGTTCTTCACCCAGAGGGTGCTGGACACTGAACAGGCTCCCCAGGGAGGTGTCACAGCTCCAAGCCTGACAGTGTTCAAGAAGAGACTGGACAATGTCCTCAGACACAGGGTGTGAACTGTGGGGTGTCCTGTGCAGGGACAGGAGTTGGACTCCATCGTCCTTATGGGTCCCTTCCAACTCAGTGCATTGCATGATTCTGAAGGAGATAGATAGTGGGTCTTGGGGATGACATTGGGGAAGGAGAAGGGTTGTGGAGGAAAGCAGGGGGGCAGAGGAGGGTTCACCCCGGAGGTGGGGCAGGTGACCAAGTTTTGGGAAGTGTAGATGTGTCTGTTTTGGGTTGGGGAGGTGGAGGCAGGCTCAATATTGAAAAGAAGGCTGATGAGGTTTAACCTGGATGCTGGGGGGCTGGTGTGGGTTAAAAGATGGGAACTGAGGCTGTCCCATACTTAAATATATTTGGGAGAGGCTGATGGGAATTTGTTCTTCTGTGAAGTTGCTTTGTATCAGAAATTGAATGAGGTCATCAGTCTAGAGCTGCTCTTTAGTGGGGATCTGTTGATCTTTTGAGATGAGGGGAACTGAATTTCTTTATGTGCCGTAGTAGGGAGCTACTGTCTGACTTTTCTTGGTGCACCTCTTGGATGATCACACCGAGTATTTTCTGTCTTGTAGCATCATTTGGAGAATCATAGAGTTAGACACCTGGTGGAACTGCGTCTTAGACCTTTATTTAAAAATGAGGAGAGAGTCACTTTTAGGACCTTATGAACATTTTTATTATGAGAGTTGTTGGGTTCACAGAAGCATTAAACTCATCATTTGCCAGATGGTACTTTGGGAATAAACCACCAAAGATAATGAACCTATGGAAATTTGAAGGACAAAAAGCAAACAAACACCAACCCATTAGAAACCTGTGCAGAAATGTTCTGCAGGTGATTAGCAAGGGCAGATGAGAAGAATCTCATGACTGAGTTTTGGAAGCTCTGAGATAGGCACATTGTGAAGGGACGATGTTCTGCTGAGCTGGCAGCACCTTCTCCCAGTGTATGTGACATCTCCTCCCACCCAGGGTAATTAGTAGTGCTTCCAGTTAATTGAATGATCTCAAAGCATTTCACAAGAGAAGGTGAGTCACCTTCTTTTTATGGAAGCAGCCGCCGAGTTATGCGTTAGGTAAAGAATCTATACAATGTTGTGGTGACGCTGCCGGAAATACAAATCATGTCTCTTTGCTGCTGATCCAAGTTCTTGCTCTGTGCCACTGTATGTGGTACCACACTCAGTTCAGGGGGCAGGTGTGTCGAAAACACAGACTTTTTGCTGAAAAAAGAGGTGATTTACAGGATGTGGATAATGTGTTGATGTTGGGGACTCCAGATTGGGAGAGACTCTGTGTGTGTCTTCCACTCTGTAGAAAAACGTGTAGGCAAACATACGTTCCTTTAAAAAATACAAATAAATTTAGTGTGAGTTCATTTCGATGTCTCCTTATCTTTCACTGCATACAGGGAAGTGGTTTAAGGGCTGTAACCCTCCCAAGTTTATAAATGTTCCTGACTCTGTAAGTAATTGGAAGACATTTTTTTCTGACAGCTTAGTGCTTTACATGTTATTCTAAAGGACTTATATCTGTTGGTTGAAAGTTTTTTGTTTTTCGGGGTGCAAATGCTGGGATGAAATGCTTTATTGCAGGCGAGGCTTTTTTCACTGTGTTTTACAAACCTATGAATATTCTGTGTCTTGTTGTATGAGGAGGAATAGAACGGGAATTTGGCATTAATGCTGAATTTTAAGTGGCATCGAAACAAAGTCATGGGAGGAGCTATTTGATCTTGGACTGGTATATTTAACATTTCATTGCAGAGCTCAAGGCAAGATTTGGTTTTATAAAAGGCAAAATGCTGTCAGGAGATAAGATCAAGGAGCTCCTTTAATATTGAGAAGAGTAACGAAAGTTCCAGGATAATGATGGTTTTTAACTGCTCAAAAACTAATCACAGTTAATACCCAACGTTATACAACACAATGCATGAGTGTCATAGGTGAAATATATATTTAATGCCTTCTTGCAGGTAACTTCACGTAGTTGTGACCGTTTCTTCCTTCTTTGTTTAACATTGGGATAATTTCTCATGTGTTTTAATCCAGCTCCTTGAAGCCTTGTGTTAAATTATGGTATGTCGGTGATAAATGTTATGTAGAGTTGATAACTATTTTCATTGTTGAATAAAATCAATCTGGGTTATCCTTCCATCCATCTATATATCTGCAAAGTTCAACTTTCTCCACTGTGAGAGAGAGAGAGGGAGGGGAAAAAAGTTGTGTAGATCTGATACTAATGAAAACATCATTATATTGGGGAAATATGTGCCAGGACAATGAATGGATTTAATTACCAAATAAGTTTTTGCTTGGAAATTCTGGCCTCGGGCACAGAAAGGAGCTGATGAAGCCTTTAAGCTCTCAGGTGAGTCAAAAGTCATATGACCCAAGGTATGTACACGTAAATATATATATATATATATACACACACAGAGGTCGAGTGATTGCCTCCTTTTTTCTCCTGGACTGAGAGGACTTGTTTTGCTCTTAGACCCAGTGTTAAATATCCATTCGTTATTCTTCATCTAGTTTTTGATAACGGCCATAGTAGAACTTTTTGCTTTAGCTTCAGGGTTTGGGGTTTTTTTTACCCTCTTTTTTTTTGGACTTTGAAGAGAAAGAAACACTCAGGACAAAGTTCTACTTACAGATGGACAGTTCCGGAAAGGCAGCAGCCCCAAAAAGGCTGCCTGGGGGTTTTACATCTACAAAAAGAGGTAAGGAGCTTCAGGTATTGTTTAAGAAGATCTCTTTTTATGGCACACTTGTGAGACTGCATAGGACATTAATATTTTCACAACTTTAAGGGGTAGAGAGAAAACACCGTCTTGATGGGGAGCTTGGGGAGAGTTTGTGAGACTCTTCGCATGTGAAAATGGGCTCTAGGATGAGATTTTATGAGAGTTTAAGGGTCATTTGCCTCTTTACAACTTTCTTGCGTGGCTGTGCCTGGTTGAAGGTTCCTGTTGGGATGAACAAGGTCTAGGGGTTGTTTTTCAGATGATTTGATGTTTCACGGTGTCTGTCCCAACAGCAAAGGTTGAGAAACCTGCGTTCACTTCCAGGTTTCCCTTGTGATCTTCTGCAAGGCGTGTAGTCTTTCAGTGTCTCGGTTTCATCGTTATTTATATATATTATCTATAAAGTAGCAGCTCAGCTTGTTGTGAGCCCTGTGCTGATATTGATGAGATTGTTCAGAAACTGGTGTAAATAGCAAAGACCTGCACAGGCTGAGGGAAGGGGATGTCACCTCCTTTGTATGAGCTGAGACCTATTGCGTCCCTCCCTCCTTCTTCTTCTCCTTCCCTCCCTCCCTTCTTCTTCTTCTCCCTCCCTTCTTTTTCACCTTTGCTGTATTTTCAGGCTGTGAGGAGCTGGGAGATGTAACCCAAGATGTTTATTTTTGTTTGTTGGCTTGTACTATCATATTTACTTCAAACCTAGGCAGTTTCAACCAGTTACACCTAATCTGGATTTGTAAATCCTGATTAATAACATGATTTAGTTTCAACCCTCATTGATTTCAACACTAATGCCATTTATGCTATTGTTTAAACAGACATAGTTGTCAGTTATGGTAGTAAAAAGCATCCCATTATTAGCACAAAATTCTGTATCCTTATTAGAAACATTTTCCACTTCTTTGTATATGTATGTATGTCTCTGTTCAAATTATGAATTTATGTAGTGAATGATTGATAAACTGTTAGAAACCCTATTTCCTAGAACTTGTATAGCTACTCAAATCAGATTTCTGGAGGTGATTTTCCCCCCATCTTTGTCCCATAGTAAACTGCAGAGAGAGACAATTACTCACTGGATCGCAGTTTTATTAAGGCTGGACAGACTGAGAATTTTCACTTTAAACTCCAGCTGCTTTGTAAACTTGTGGCTTATATTTTTCCACATTCATATCACTAAAACCCATAATGCCATGGAACTAAGGTATGAAAACCAAAGTAACAGTTTTTCGGGAATATGATGTACCACTAGTAGTCCTTATCTCAGTAATAGTGACGGTTTGAATGTATTTCATAAAAAATGTCATAACTGGATGCAGAGTTAAGTGTATTTAAGGGATATTAATGATGCAGCATTTGGAGATATTTGGCGTGTGTTATAGGAATTCATACCAGTGCTGCCTGCTAAAGGACTATTCACTTTTTTATTTGCATTAGGATTTCCAGACGTTTTCTTATGGGGAACAGAACGTACTGAAGTGAAATGTATAATTAGGGTCAATGTCAACCCGAGTGGGGATTTTGTGGTGGAGCTCGAGCTTTTCGTTTGTCGCGCCGTACAAGCAGCAGAAGAGCCTGAGATAGTGTTACAGTGCTAATCTGTAAAGCGTGCTGTGATACATCAAAGGCTTTGAGAAGATTATGGGTATGTGAGTAATTAAATCACCATTATGTAATGAGTGCTCACTAATTAGTTGTGGAACGTGATTGGTCTTGAGTGTTCAGCCTGAAAACTGTAGCGTCCTGAAGATGTTACAGGAAACAATCTCACCCTTGGGTACAAGAAGCCACCTTAAAAATGTGGAGAGATACCACTCTGGACACATTTAATATAATTAACATTTCCAAATGTGGATTATTTTGATATGAGCCAGGTCTGAGGTGTACGACACCAATTTGTTTTCTTGCTGCGATTCCAGATACCGGTGAGCAAGTCTTGTAGGATTAATATTATGTCATCAAATGGCATCATGGGCTCCCAGGAAATCATGGCTTGGCACTGAGGTGCAATGAAATGATTTCTGAACGATATTTATTCCTTTGTGGCTGGGTGTTTCTGCTCTTTAGTGATTGTGAGTTCTGATCGGTGGTGATTTTGGTTTCACCCACACTGGTGAATACATTGGATAGACATTCTGGGTGTGTTCTTAACATACTTGGATGTGGAGATATCAGAGTGGAAGGGGAAGGACCAGTTATTTATTGTGATTGTTGTAGATATATTGATGTGCTTGCGTTTTGATATACTCTGGATTTTCTTCAGTACCTGTTGGTCTATAGGAACCTGTTTCTAATAATGAAATGAGGAATGGAAAACATTTTATGCGGTCATTTTCCAGTAAAAAGGAACATGTGAAAGACTCAGAAAAGTTAAAAAGTTTTCATGATTTTGGTTTTGGAAGGTTCCCATTCAACCAAAAATATGAACATATGCATGTGAATATAGAGACTGATCTAATACTAAAGCACCTCCCCTGTCCAAAACAGCACAGCAGGTATTAAATATCCAGGGCGTTGATGCAATAGTCACTTGAAGTTTGTGCTGTTGTAAATCACATGATGAGAACCTTATAAAAAGGGAAGGCAGTGCTGTTAAGGAGTGAGTGACAATACTGACAATCCTGTTCCAAAAGGCTGAACTTTCACGTTACCGAAGTTTGGAATCCATCCACACCCATTTCCAACTCTATACCGGGTGTACACCTGAAAGGTTACAGTGAAAATACTGGAAACCAGCTGTGGATGGGACTAATTATTTATGAGTGTGTTTTAACATCAACCTTTAAATGTCACTAAGGATTCTTGTTTTCTTTCTTCTAGGTTCTCCTTCTGGCTTTGAGAGCATCGCTCTTGTAGAAGAGGATCCGAACGGCGAGCTGATGAACGAAGACATACGTATCCATAGCTGGCCTTGTTCTTACTACTTGGACACCAGCAAACAATGGGTCTCCGGCAAACTCTCCCTGACTCCTGTGGCGATCAAATTTACAGCTGACAAAACTGGGGAGCTTTTGGTCAACTTCCACCTTTCCAGTATCAGCGAGATCAAGAAGGAATCTTCAAATTTAATCTTCAGCTCCCTGACGGTCTTAGAGAAGAACACCAAGCACTGGTTCAGTTCTCTGCAACCCAACCGAAATGTGGTGTTCAACATCCTCGAGCACTTCTGGAGGGAGCAGCTGCTGTCGAGCCAAAGCGCAGGAGCAGAAGCAGCAGCTTTGCAGTCAACGAAGGGAAAAGAACTGACCGGATTGTTGACCGGATCCCAGAAACGACTGGAGGACACAGCAAAAGTGCTGCATTACCAGGGCGAGCAGTTCGATAACATCATGAAAGGCCTCAACAAGATCGAAGGGGATATGGATGTAGCAGACAGGTACCGTAGCATCTCTGAGCAAAGCGGTGGTTGTGGGATTGTGTCACTTATGCCTGAAATTTATGGGGCAAATCGATGGGAGTGTTTAGGAAGCTAAGCCGTTGACTTTTAGGGGAATTTTAAGCTCATGATGCTCTTTTTGTGGATCTAGTTTTTGTTATGTTTCTGTATTTCTGTCCTTTCTGTGTGACATCTTTTTACCCTGCTGAAGTTCTCTCTCTCTGTGTGTATATATATATATATACACACACACACACACACGTGTCCGCTCTCGTTCAAATAACTTTTCTAGGCCTTATGAGTTTCAGCTACTACAGGTGGAAATGATAGAGGTCTCCAAAATATTGACAACCTGTAAGTTTTGAGAGAACAGGCAACCAGTTTGGGGCAGGAGGTGCAAATTAATGTCCCCACTGAAGGATAGGTCATGTAATCCACATTTTTATTTGATGTCTTAGAATATGCAGAGATGAAAAGTAGTGGAAGTTGAGTGAATTTTTCCAGTCCTAGACGAGGCTGTTTTGCTGTTCTACAGCAAACATCACTACAGTTTTGCTTTTCTGGTGCTTTTCAGAAGAAATGTTAAATATGGCAGATGGGCTGTTGAGTTGCACAGTTTCCTCCAGTTTGCATGAGACAACTGCAAGATAATCTTTAGTTTAATTAGATTGGACTCATCTGAGCTTGTAAGTCAACTCTTGGGGCTGTGTTTTGTGTACAAAGTGTGTGTAGTTGAGGGCTTTGATTTTTTTATTTTATATTTATTTATTATTATGTTTATTTTTTATGTGACCTTTTCTTCTCAAGAACTTACTTCCCAACCAGACACAGCACTGAGTATTGGGTCTGTGATGCGATGTAGTCAGGGAAAATGCTGTAGAAATATTCTCCCTTATTTGTGCTATAAAACTGCACTTGCTGCTTTTACCCTTCCATGGAATACACCCTGCCTTTAGATCAAGGTGGAATAAATACGTTTTGAGGGAAAAATAAGCAGTATTGAGCACCATTGAACTGCGGAGCTTTGTCTGCAGAGTGCGGTGGAGAAACAGTAATAAACTATTTGTGGTAATTTCAATTAGGCACTTAAACCAGTGTATTAAAATAAAAAATGGAATAATACAATGTCCTGAGTTGGAAGGGACCCACAAGGACCATGGAGTCCAACTCCAGTCCCTGCACAGGACACCCCACAGTTCACACCGTGTGTCTGAGGACGTTGTCCAAGTCTCTTCTTGAACACTGTCAGGCTTAGGGCTGTGACACCTCCCTGGGGAGCCTGTTCAGTGTCCAGCACCTCTGGGTGAAGAACCTTTTCCTCATGTCCAACCTGAACCTCCCCTGACACACCTTCTGCCATTCCCTGGGGTTCTGTCGTTGATCACTGAAGAGTTTGGTGCCTGCCCCTCCTGCTCCCTGCTGAGGAAGCTGCAGCCTCATGAGCTCTCCCCTCAGTCTCCTCTTTTCCAGGCTGAACAAACCCAGTGATGTCAGCCGCTCCTCATCCAGCTTCGCCTCCAAACCCTTCACCAACTTTGCAGCCTCTTCTGGACACTCTCTAGTAGCTTTGTATCTTTTTTTATCCTGTGTCCCCAGCCCTACACACAGTGAATGCTCCTGGTGAGGCCCAAGCAGAGCGGGACAATCCCCTCCCTGCCTGGCTGACCGTGCTGTGCTGGATGCACCAGGACCACGGGTCCCTCGTGGCTCTGGGGACACTGTTGGTGCATGTTCAACTTGCCATCGACCAGAACCCCCATATCCCTCTCCATGGAGCTGTTCTCCAGCCTCTCATCCCTCAGTCTGTCTGTAGAGCCAGGGTTGCTGTCTCCCAGGTGCAAAATCCAGCGCTTGCTCTTGTTGAGCCTCATGCATTTGGTGATTACCCAGTTCTCCCATTTGTTCAGATCCCTCTGCAGAGTCTTTCTGCCCTCAACAGTGTCAACGTTCGTCACCAAGCGCTCCCTTTAGACAACCGAAATAAGACAACTTATTAATCAGACAACTAATTTAGAGCCTGTTTGAGATGTTTAACTTGTCGCAGAACTGAATGTGTATAGTAGATGATTGGTGTCTTAATCAGAACGTTATGACTTTAATGATTAACATTCAAACTGAATCATTCTATGCTGGTTCATATGCTGGAAGTTGGATTCAACAGCAGTTCAAAATAGACGATAAGGTTAAGAGCAGTATTGTAAAGTTTGAAGATACGTACCTATGGGTGTCGTTGTGGAAGCTCTGACACCTGCAGGAAGAAACAAACACAATAAAGTTCAAACTGGTTGTTTTTGGAAGAAGCAGCTGTTTTTAGACGGATATCATGTCTAAAAGAAAGTGTTGATTTCACAATGATTCTGGCGATATTCACCATAGCCTTTAATGAAAAGCCAAGATAACTGAAAGCTGCAGCAATAGCTTTTCAAGTTCTCTAGCAACAAACAATGAGCAGGAAAATAAATACCTGTTCATTGTTTTTGGAAGAGAATTTTGTTTTGGGTTAAGATGCACTGGGACGTATTATTTGTCCTGATGAATCTGAAGAGCTCGGTGCTTTGATTTTTACAAATGGAAAAATAAAGCAGGGCATTGGCCAAATTTTAGCTGAGATTCCGTTTTATCTGCGGCATGAAGAGTTTGTCCAGCTTACTCGCAGGCTAAAACACAGCCCAGAAGCCATTAACCAAATGGTGTTTTACTTCCACTGTGCTTTTTGGGGAGCTCTAACACTTATTTTTTTCCCCATAGTTTGTGTGGTTTTTTTCTCATAGAGCTGTTCCCCCTCCCCTGATGCCTCGTATTATGTTTCTGTTAGACTGGTGGCATCTTTATGTCCCCAACCCATGTAGAAACTGGGGAAGACCATGACTGAAGCTCATTTGATTGATGTGTATTAGGTAATTCAGACTATTAACATATATAAATAGACTGATGTCTATTAAAGTGCTGTGACTCTTGTTTTCTTCAGAAGCAACTACTGGGAAAATATGAAGGGCCATGACATTATTCAAGCAGAGACTGGACAACGTCCTCAGACACACGGTGTGAACTGTGGGGTGTCCTGTGCAGGGACAGGAGTTGGACTCCATGATCTTTGTGGATCCCTTCCAACTCAGGACATTCTATGATTCAATGATTTTGCATGTGGAACAGATTTTGTGGAGAAGGAAACAAACTTGTGTGTCCATTAGTTCAAGGTCATATAAGTGACACCAGTTTGGTGGTGTCTTCTATAAAAAGAACCAGGCCCCTTTATCTAGTTTTGTATGTTTAAAACTGCGATTATCTTGCCTGTATGTGTGGGCTTTTTGGATTATTAATTCTGTTATTGTGTATGCCTGGGTATGTACAGCTGCTTTCAGTGGAACTGTGGACAGATAAGCAGGGTTGAGCCTGACGTGCTAGCAGATGTTCGAGGACCAAAAATAAACAGAAAGCCAGATTCCCCGGTTCATTTTTTAATATATTGCTATTAGAGGATAAGCTACGCCGGTTGCAAATTTTCCTTTGTATATAAGGACTGGTCATATAGTTTGTTGATACAGAGGGGAGACTCCTCTGTGCAAGGCCAGAGAAGTTGGCTGGAGACTTTGGTAGAGCTGCGCAGCAGAAAATATCCAGGTTGTAAATCAGACATTGCACAGCCAGGATGTCAGTCCCCGGGGACAGAGGGGAGGAGACGGCTGAAGGGATAAAGTGATAACAAATTAAGGCTCAAAGCTATCCAGGATAAGTTACCGCAGTGTAAACGGAGGTTTAGACTTGTTACGTTGCAGCTGCTTTTCAGTGGGCGAACACACGCGCTTTTCTCATGGTGAATGTGATGAAGCAAACACGTATTGAGGGAGGAATTTAATGACTTTTTGTAGCAGAAGACACAGACATAAGCTGTTGGTGCCCTGAAGCACCTTGTGGCTCTTTCGTACAACAAAGTGACAGAAACTGCGCTTTTTATTCTGGAGATATGAGATCAGGTCATTTGTTTCTGTTTAGTTACAGCAGGTAGGTTAGACACGGCTTTTAATTTGGAAGATGGTTTGTGCTCACAGAGCCTGAGGCTTTTTCAGTCGTTCTTTGTGTTGAACTTCAGTTGAACCTCATAGTTTCAGAATTCAGCCCTAAATCTATCATACTGTGCCATTTCAAATTCTGTTGTTGTAGAGCTTTGTTACATCTCCTTTGGTCTTTCCCCCTTGCCCCCCTTCTTTTTTAAGGACTGTTGCAGCATTTTCAGAGGGCAGCAGCGAGCTCCAGACCCATTACTCATGTTTCATACTATCTGCATAAATATCTGCTATTCATGCTTTAGTTGGGAGTAGATTCTTGGAACAATTCATTCTGCCTCCGTGAATTCAGTGATTGACTCCCAGTAGGACTTTTTCTGCTCTTCCTAGCAGATGATTTTCTTTAAGTAGGTTTGTTTTGAAGCTGGTGCAGAACTTTGATGGCTGGTAAACAAAGCGTGTTCATTTAGAGCTTCCTCTTTCATATTAGACTTTGTCTGCAGCCAAATTAAACAGGATTTAAAAATTACAAAGTCTCCCGGAGACGCACTCCAGTTCTCTCATGGAAAATAAATCATTACGAAAAGTATTTTGAGAGCAGCACCGCTGTGATGCAGATTTTATCAGGCAGTACCTTTCTGGAGTAAACTTTAAAAGCAAATTAAATCAAGCTGACTCTCCAAAATAGCAGTGAAGCAGTAGTACTTTGTATTTTGGTCTGACTAGGCTTGCACCTCTAGGATTTAAGTCGGTAAATAGCATTTCATAGCATCAAGAAGATCACAGTGTTTCATTAAAGATTTTATTGTGCGTGCTCTGGCTTCATTAGAGGCGTCTGCTACAAGCACCATGCTGGTGGCACATGTCTGATCACTGGATAGAATTCAAGGTATTTATGGGGCTCTGCCTCTAACTCCTGTCTAGACCTGGAGAGGGATGTTAACAGGCAGCACAGCACTTGGAAAATCAAACCAAAACCACCACCTTTCCTCTCGTTCCGATTATTTTTTTGGTGGAAAGAGTACAGGTGAGGCTTGGTCCCAAAGAGATCTGTGATCACGATCCTTTCTTGGGAGAGAGCCCCAGAAAAGGGGATGGAAAACACAACAGAAGGATCATGTCCTGCATGTCGTTGATTCTTCCGAACAGCATGTGACATCTTGCCCACAGCTGATGAACTTAATTGCATCTTCTTGCTTAGAAATAAGGGGCTTGACTCCCTGTGTTTGGTCCTGGCTCTACAATGGTCTTCCCTGGGAGCAGTTCATAGAATTGTAGAACGTCTTGAGTTGGAAGGGACCCACAGGACCATCGAGTCCAACTGCTGTCCCTGCACAGGACACCCCACAGTTCACACCGTGTGTCTGAGGACGTTGTCCAGTCTCTTCTTGAACACTGTCAGGTTGGGGCCGTGACACCTCCCTGGGAGCCTGTTCAGTGTCCAGCACCCTCTGGGTGAAGAACCTTTTCCTCATGTCCAACCTAAACCCCCCCTGGCACATCTTCCTGCCATTCCCTCAGGTCCTATTGTTGTTTACCAGAGAGAAAAGCTCAGTGCCCACCCCTTGTAAGGATGCTGTAGACCATGATGAGGTCTCAGTCTCTTCTCCAGGCTGGACAAACTAAGTGACTTCAGCCGCTCTTCATACGGCTTCCCCTCCAAACCCTTCAACAACTTTGTAGCCCAGCTTAATTCCTCCATAAAGTGAGTCTGGTTATCTTTAAGCTAAGGCTGAAGTTTGCCTACAAGGAGTCCCATCTCCTTCAGGAGCTACATGGGTGGTGAGGCAGATGCGGAATGCCAATCTGCTGGGCTTTTCAACCTCAACCTTGTACTCTTAGTGTTTTAACTTGCAGTGGGAGTTTGGGAGTGGGGCCGAAGCAAAATCCAGCATCAGACTGAGGTATAAAGGGGCAGCAAAAGGCAGCGGTGGTGAAGGCCAAGTGTGGAAACACCGAGATAAAAGGCAGCACTAGCTGAAGAACAGATGGGTGTAAATTGGCCTGAATAAATCCAGTTGGAAGCTGGATTTCTTATATCAGAACAGTGAGATTCTGGGACTGCTTTCCAGCTTAGTAGCAAATGAAGAAAAGCTGGGTTTTGAAGTGGATGGATCCCTGTAAGCTGTGAATAGGTTTGAGGAGCGAAATAACAGAAGGCTGGATTCAGTCTTAAGAAATCTTTGCGTCTGCGGCAATTTGCTTTGAACTGGTGGGGTAGCGTGACCTTCGCTTTGGCTTTCACTCTCCTAACACTCTCTCTTCTCCCCTAGGTTGTTGACTGAGCTCGAATCTCCTTCTTGGTGGCCGTTTAGCAGCAAGCTCTGGAAAGCGCCATTGGAAACCAAGCCAAAGGAAACTGCCACAGTTTCCGATTCGAAGAACCAGGAAGGAATCATAATTAGAATTCCAGTTATTATCACCCACAGAACAGACTCAAATGTCAAGCCAGGAAAACTCACGCTCTTCGCTTCTGGCCTGGAAATCAGTGACTGCAACTCTCAGGTCATTCACCGGTTTGAATCGAAGGATGTAGATGATATCAGGGTTCATACGCCGTACGAAATCAGCGTCCGTCAGAGATTTATTGGGAAGCCTGACACCTCTTACCGGCTCTTGTCAGCAAAGATGCCAGAAGTGATCCCCATCTTGGAGATGCAGTTTAGCAAGAAGATACAGTTTTTAGAGGATGCCCTGGGATTTGTCGGTGCCACAAAGTCTCCTCAGGTAGATTTGGGGACCACCATTTGGCAAGCAGGTACGTGGCAGGCAAAGCAATCCATCTGCAAGCACTAAGTTTTCCAAGTGGTTTTTAAACTCAGAATAATATGTAATATTTACAAGGCAAATCCCCTCCCTGCTGCCCCAACAGTGAGACTGTGCTGCTGATAAAATCCAAGAAGTAACTTCTACGTGACCCTAGACCCTCTTGCAAAGTGGGAGAGGGTTGAAATGATGGCACTATGTGGCTGTGGTTTTAGTGTTGTTGGATTTACTTTCTCACAAGTCCATGAGCAAAACTTTGCGACTATATCACAGAATGTCAGGGGTTGGAAGGGACCTGGAAAGCTCATCCAGTACAATCCCCCCATGGAGCAGGAACACCCAGCTGAGGTTCCACAGGAAGGTGTCCAGGCGGGTTTGAATGTCTGCAGAGAAGGAAACTCCACAACCTCCCTGGGCAGCCTGGGCCAGGCTCTGCCACCCTCACCCCGAACAAGTTTCTTCTCAAATTTAAGTGGAACCTCCTGTGTTCCAGTTTGCACCCATTGCCCCTTGTCCTGTCACTGGTTGTCACCCAGAAGAGCCTGGCTCCATCCTCCTGACACTGCCCCTTTCCATATTGATCCCCAGGAATGAGTCCCCCCTCAGTCTCCTCTTCTCCAGCTCCAGAGCCCCAGCTCCCTCAGCCTTTCCTCACACGGGAGATGCTCCACTCCCTTCAGCATCTTTGTTGCCCTGCGCTGGACTCTCTGCAGCAGTTCCCTGTCCTTCTGGAACTGAGGGGCCACAACTGGACACAAGATTCCAGGTGTGGTCTCCCCAGGGCAGAGCAGAGGGGCAGGAGAACCTCTCTGACCTACTGACCACCCCCTTCTAACCCACCCCAGGTACCATTGGCTTCCTGGCCACAAGGGCCCAGTGCTGGCTCATGCTCACCCTGCTGTCCCCAGGACCCCCAGGTCCCTTTTCCCTACACTGTTCTCTAATAGGTCATTCCCCAACTTATATTGGAACCTGGGGTTGTTCCTGCCCGGATTCAAGACTCTACATTTGCCCTGTTCTATTTCATTACGTTTTTCCCTGGACAGGCTGCATGGATGAATGGCAGCACAGCCTCTGGCGTGTAGATGTGAAGCTGAGTGTCCCTCAGGAACCTGGCAGCTGGAACACGCCAAGTCCTCTTTACCATCGAGCTCTCAGCTGGTGTTGTCGCTACCTCCACACCACTTTGTGAAAGGATTAGCTTAATTTTAGTTTCAGCTGCTGGCCTGGGTATTTACTAGTACGTCGTTCTTTTTCCAGTGGTCACCCATTCAATATTGTGCCACTGTGTGGGGAAGGGTCATTAGAAATCCATTTTTCCCTCCTTCCACATGCTTCAGAGTCCTCTGTCATTGCTGTTTTTACCTTTGTCAATTTATAGCTGGAGGCATATTTATATTAATATTGCCATTCACTTAACTATACAAAGTTTAAACCATATTTCTAGCCCAGCAAGTTTTTAAGTAAAGTGTGGGTTTGACATCACATTAATTTTCATATCTTAAATACAGTTTTGTTATTCCAGAAGTTCAGGTGTTTGGATATAGGAGATTTTTAGGTCTCAGATTAGGTGAGCGCTTAATTGTTTAAAGCAAACAGTGGAGACTGAAACAGTTTCACAGCAATAAGAATGACATTCCTTACTACTATTACTTCTAAAATTCCGGGGAGGGTTGTATTTTTTTATTCTTATTGTAATCCAACCCTGAATTCATTTGCAGAACTGTTGAATTTCTATCTGTTAGGAATTTCTTTCTATCAGCATGCTCGAATCCTCTTCTTTTTCCTAATTGTCAGTGACAAAAGAGCAAATTGGTGAATGGATTTTGTGCCAACGCGTTAAAAACGAGCAGAGAAATGATACAGTAAAACAGATGATGAACCTATTGCTGTGCACCAAGCTAAAACTGGACTTCGGTAGGGAGGATAATGTCCTCTTGTTGACAACTCATCAAGGACCATAGCTTGGAAAAGCTTGTTAATTTTGAAGGAAGTAAGTCTTGGGCATTTGGCACTAAAATGTCAGCACAACAACTGGGAGGAAAAACAACCTGCTGGTTTCTTAAGTCCCGAGTTATTCCAACGAATTTGTGTGCAGTTCCTGATGGTCTTAAGACCGGTTACATAAAATAATTGGTTATACAGCCCTACTGTGCTTAATTTCCCACTGCTCTGCCCTGTTTGCATCTGAGTCAGTGAGTTAAGAATATTGCTCTCCTACCCCCACCTGCATTTTTGGCTGTTTAATTTGGAAATGGCAGTCAAGAAAACTGGAAGTTATGGAAATCCTGACTTCTCCAGCTCCACCAAAACCCTTGTTTGTTCCTTCCCTGGCGTCCATCGCCGTCTGGTTTCTGTCGCAAGGTGGCACTCACGCTCTGTGGTTGCACCTCTGGGTTTTTTCCATGCCTGCTCACATGGTGGAAATACTCATTTCTCAGGTGTTTTTTCTCTTTTGTCCTAAAAGCAAAGAGGAAAAAAATAAGAAGTTGTGCCTATTGCACATTTGTATAAGTAAATACCAAAAACTCGCCTTTCCTGAAGAGTTTTGGCTCCATTCCACCTAGAAGAGGAATTTGTGAAGAGTTTTGTACACAGCAGATTATCTGAAAGTATTTTTAGCTGCTTTGCGTGTCTTTTCTCACTGGTTTTTTTGGACCGTGGGTGTTTAAATACTCAGGATGAAGCAGCGAGGTTGGTTTTATAACAGATTCTTCTGTGCTGGATCAAGCCAGTATGGCACTTAGTGCCATGATCTGGTCAATGGACTGAAGTTGGACCAAGGGTTGGACTTGATGATCTCTGAGGTCTTTTCCAACCCAGTCCATCCTGTGATTCTGATTCAGTGCTTTCCTAATCAATAATGTCCTCGATAACATCTAATAACAGCTACCCAGGATTAAAAAGCGCAAGGAATTCCCCAGTGCATCTGCCTTAAAATTTAGGGCAGTGCTGGCTCAATTCTATAGTTGGAGACTGGGATTCACAGTTTTTTATCCCTTTCAAGGCTGCTGAATTTTTCCTGCTTATCCCTATGTCCGAGTGTTCTAATTATTATGAATTTCTTGCACTTTATTCAGAGGTTTAGTAGTTTAGTTTAGTGGCAACGAGTCTTACAGTCCAAGTGGGTGTAACACGAAACAAAATCACTTTTAAAATGTTTCTTCTTCCTATTCAGTTCTCTGCCTATTTTTTAAACTAGCAAATTGCTGGAAAATGCCAGGTCCTCTTCCTCACCCCATTCTTTTTGTGCACCTTTGTCATGTCCCCCTCCTTTTCTTATCCTCAGCGAGATTAATGGGGTGATACGGATAGATTTCTTGTTTTTAATGAAATAATTAGTGTATGGTGACACTCAACTGATAAGAAACATAAAGAATCTCGTCTGGCTGTTTGCTGCCGTAGGAAGGTCTGTCATTCCGTCCTCATTTTATTACCACGACATTAATTTCACCAGAAACAGTGTTTTTCAGTGCCTGATTCTTAGCCCGCCGGAATACAGGGAGCATTTGCACAGGGTAACACCAGCACAGTGAATGACTCACTTGTCTTAAATCTTGATGGTGTCTGAGTCCAGCGACTCTCAGGCTGATAACCGAATAATTCTGGGGATTAGGAGTTCACAGTAATTACTTGAGAGGGATTTAGGGTTTGGTACTTGGGTTTAGCTTTTGTCTCCCTTTTCACAGGGAGGTAATGCTATCCAAAGCGCTCGGGTGCGCACCGTCTGCCCAGCCAGCTGGGCACCAGCTTTTCGACCTGGCGCTGAGCTCTGGCATCTGATAGACTTTCTATCCCGATGGCTGTAAAAACCGCCATCGTTAGCCTGTGCTGGGTCAGACCATAGTAGAATTATCCTTCTCACTGCCTATTCAAGTGGGAGAGGTTTGGAGATGTTTGAAGCATCTCTAAGAGCTGAGATGTGTGTCTCGGGTTTTTAGCACCCATCTCCATCAGAAATAACTTTTGCTTGCAACGTGTCCCTGCTGGGTGGTATCAGATCCTGCAATAAGAGCTGATGCTTTAAATAAAGGACAGGTGGCATTTTTGCACAAGGGATCGTGTCCATGCTGCTTGGCTGGGGGTGGCTGTTAACGTCAGTGTTGCCCTTCTGTTTCAGGGGTTTGCTGGCTTGACTTTTGGGCTCTTGCCATGATCCATCACTTCCAAATTCTTTAATTAAAAAGAGAAGAAGCAGCAGCAGGTGGAAAACCATCATTTATCTGACTGGGAGTATGTTACTGCTGATTCGCTCTCTGTTCAGATGGATCCCCACAGTCCAAAATGAGCCATTCTCTCAATGTTGTCTGTAATAATAAGTCATCTCTCAGCAACCAGGTCACCTCCAGGTTAGATGTTACATGAAATACAGCTCAAATCCATTCTAGAAGAACATACCCGAATGGGTAAGGTTGGGTTGGGCTTCTCTGAATGTCGGTTTCCTTTTGCAAATGTCTGTAGAGCAAAGCTGAGGCCAACCAGTTTGATACTAGCACTGGTCCTCCCCATTACACAGAATGATGGAATCACAGGATGGTTGGAGTTGGAAGGGACCTCTGGAGATCATCCAGTCCAACCCACCTGCTGACGCAGGGTCACCAGAGCAGATCACACAGGTCAGTCCAGGTGGGTTTGAATGTCTCCAGAGAAGGAGACTCCACAGCCTCTCTGGGCAGCCTGGGCCAGGCTCTGGTACCTCACAGGAAAGAAGTTTCTCCTCATGTTCAGATGGAACCTCCTGTGTTTCAGTCTGTGTTCGTCACCCCTCACCCTGGTGTTGGGCACCGCTGAACAGAGTCTGGTCCATCCTCTGACACCCACCCTGAGATATTTATAAGCATTGATGAGATCCCCTCTGAGCTTCTCTTCTCCAGCTCAACAGCCTCAGCTCTCTCAGTCTCCTCATCAGAAAGATGCTCCAGACCCCTCAGCATATTTGTGTCCCTGGGCTGGAATCTCTCCAGTAATTCCTTGTCCTTCGTAAACTGAGGAGCCCAGAACTGGACACAGAACTCCAGATGTGGCCTCACCAGGGCAGAGCAGAAGGGGACCATCATCTCCCTTGACCTGCTGGTCACACTCTTCATAATGCACCCCAGGTACCATTGACTTCTTGGCCACAAGGGCACATTGTTGACTCACGGTCACAGCGTTGTCCACCAGAACTCCCAAGTCCTCTGCAGAGCTACTTTCCAGCAGGTCCATCCCAACCTGTACTGGTGCCAGGGGTTGTTCCTCCCCAGGTGCAGGACCCTACACTGGCCCTTGTTGAACTTCGTCAGGTTCTTCTCTATGCAGTCCAGCCTGTTCAGGTCTCAGGATGGCAGCACAGCCTGTGGGATGTCAGCCTGTCCTCCCAGTTTGGGGTCATCAGCAAACTGGCTGAGGGTGCACTCAGTGTCCTCATCCAGGTTGTTGATGAACACGTTGACCAGGACTGGACCCAACACTGACCCTTGAGGAGCGCCATGAACTAGAGGCCTCCAGCCACCATTGATCACAACCTTGGGTACAGGAGATGCCGGTCTGACCACAGAATTTCTCTTGCAGCCACGGGACTTGTGGGAGGAGTGTTGCAGCCCAGCTCGCCGGTGGGAGGCAAAGAAGGGATGGACAATGACCAGGTTCAGCTCCAGAAGCAAGAGAAGATCTCCCAGGAAGAAGCAAAAGAGCTTAAACAGGTATAAGTTGAGATAACTCAACGAGTTGTTTCACTCGCTCTTCTTCCTTAATTACATGCATTTTTTTATCATCAGATACATAGGCATTTCTCTTCACAAAATATTCCTCTCCCAAAGTCTAACAGCGCATATTTTAAAAATATCAAGCCTGTGATTTAAAACACCCTGATAACTTTATATTTGTTTTTAACTATTTTGAACAAGTCAAGGATTATCAGCAAAATCTATTAAGTGATAGGATTATAAGCCAAGGGAAATCTTTAACCTGATTTTTCTGAAGATTAAGAAGCTTAACAATGAAATAATTTTTGGCTTTTTTGTGTTTTCCCTGTGCTATCTTACTCTTTTTAGAAAGGAGTAGCAGTTTTATTTGAGAAACAAAGCTAAACGAAGTGTTTTTAAACACACAGAGAGAACTTGTAGTTAGGAGGTATTTTTCTCCCAATAATTGCTGAGCACAGAGTAATCATTATTCCAGTCATTAATAATTTTAAGGTACATGCCATAATTCCTATAAAACACCTGTTCCTTTTCCATATTAGGAATCATCGCATAAACACACAGTTTTAGACCAAAATGTGCTTCTGTAACCAAAATACAATCAAGATCTTTCAACCGCAATTTCTTATTTGGACTTTTTAAAAAACAAAATGGGCTGTTCACCTTTTAATCTTTCTCCATTCTCATCTTTTAAAGAGTTTATTTCCATGATTTATCATTTTATCAAAAAATAAGCATTTTCTGAAGCAGCATTGACCTTTTGGAGGATTTTAAGGGAGAGTATTTTTCACCCATAGTTGTACGAATATCATTATTAGTTATGCACACATCCACTTGCTCCAGCTGTTACGTGTTCATAGGGGCTATATGTTCCTCCCTTAAATGTCAACTTTTCAGCAGTATCATTCTGATTTGTAACCAGACCCCAAAAAAAATCTAAATAGGATATGAAGGCTTGTTGATCATGGGCTACAATTGAAGACACATTTTCCTACACCTTGTAAAATAAGCTCTCCAGGAATTGCTTCCCCAGGGCCAGTTCCTGATGGTTGAACACCAACCTTGGTGTCACCAAAACATTTGGCTGCGACTGGAGAAGCAGAGGAAATGTAGGATGGGTAATTCAGCAGCTTCCAATGAGCCTTGTGAACTGGGGGCGAAGCTGCTTCTCGTTGCTCTAAAACACATGGAGAATAGCTCAGGGTGTTTCGATTCTGTTAGGAGAGAGCATGGTGATGTTTAGAGGGGAAGTGTGAAAATATGGATGTGATGGAAAGCATGATCAAAGCGGGGAGTTCCTACCAGTAAAAGCAGATTTGAAAGATGTGGAGGCAGGGGATGTGTTCTGACGGGGTTCAAGGTAAACCCTCTACAAAGCTTTTCAGGTGTTGAACCCCTGAAGGCGTTAAGGTTGAGATCTCGCAACTGCATCTGAGCAGGATATTTAATGCTTATCTAAGGTATGTCAAGGCTTTATCTGAGGTTATATTATTTAATGTAGTGTTCTATAGTTGAGAAGATGATTAAATCTGTGAATAGAAAGTGGGGCAAGGAACCAGGAGCTTTGTCTCATTTCCAGCTGTGTGGCCTTAAGCAGTCGGAGGTGAGCCGGGGTGTGGGGTACTCCGTAGAACCACAGAATCATTTCAATTGGAAGAGACCCTCAGGATCATTGAGTCCAACCATAACCTAACCTAACTTTAGCAGTAAATCCTGTCCCTAAGAATGTGGTCTAAACGCCTTTTAAACGCCTCCAGGGATGGTGACTCCACCACTGCCCTGGGCAGCCTGTTCTAATGCCTGACACCTTGCTGAGGTGTAACCTGCTGCTTTGTCCTTTTGTGTCCAAACATCTCATCAATAGCAGGGCCTGTTGCGATAGGACAGGGGGTGATGGTTTTCACAGAATCCCAGAATGTCAGGGGTTGGAAGGGACCTGGAAAACTTATCCAGTGCAATCCCCTTGCCGGAGCAGGAACACCCAGCTGAGGTTCCACAGGAAGGGGTCCAGGCGGGTTTGAATGTCTGCAGAGAAGGAGACTCCACAGCCTCCCTGGGCAGCCTGGGCCAGGCTCTGACACCCTCACCATGAACAAGTTTCTTCTCATATTTAAGTGGAACCTCCTGTGTTCCAGTTTGCACCCGTTGCCCCTTGTCCTGTCACTGGTTGTCACCCAGAAGAGCCTGGCTCCATCCTCCTGACACTGTCCCTTTCCATATTGATCCCCAGGAATGAGTCCCCCCTCAGTCTCCTCTTGTCCAGCTCCAGAGCCCCAGCTCCCTCAGCCTTTCCTCACACGGGAGATGCTCCACTCCCTTCAGCATCTTGGTGGCTGCGCTGGACTCTCTCCAGCAGTTCCCTGTCCTTCTGGAGCTGAGAGACCACAAGTGGACACAATACGTGATATTTGCTTTTTTTGCTGTCCGCTTGGGTCTAGTTGGTTTTGTTTCAGTCCTTTGCTACTTTCCAAGTCTCTTCAGTGTTTGTTTACCCTTTTATCATGCCCTCATCGCAGGAAATCACAACCGTTATGTCAGAGAAAAAGTGTTTTGTTGAGGAACCGCTCTTTCCAAGTGCTAAATACCAAATTTGCTCATAGGATGGCCTAGTTCCATGGCCTATAGTGATCCACAGGCAACTGATCTTAACAGACACGTGTAATGACCATGGCCTGGATTTATTTTTTTGGAAGGCACAATACAGGGAGAGAACTGAGGTCTTTACAACTAACGCTTTGTATTTACTAGTGTGTCAGTTGAGTATTTAACAGTACTAAAATAAAAGGTGGTAGTTAAGCCTGTGGAGCTGTTTGAGTATCTTTGTTTGCAGACAAGGCCAGTGTATGTTAGTGGAACCATAAGTGCTTAGTACTCCCTGAGAAAGTAAATAAAATCAGACTTCTGTATCAGCCTAAGCAGAAATAACAGGAGAAACCAGCCACAAAGGTGGAGTATCTGTACACCAAATGCAACTCTGAGTCAAGCAGAAGGAACATGTGTGCTTTCCATAGCCCCAGGCGAGTACTGGAGTAACTCTTTCCAACAAGCTCTGTAGGCTGTACTGGAAAAGCATCTTAACCATTTCAGGTGCTGCTGGATTGAGCAGCAGATTGAACAGTTGAATATGCTGACAGACAAAGGGTTAAGGGGTTTATTACCAGACTCTCTTAGGCAAAAAGAATTAACAGATGAAAATGAGCCGCTTACCTTTTATTTTTGTGTGTGAGTAACCACATCGTCATCACCCGCTGCCTTTCAAGGCTGAGCCTAATTGGCAGGTGAACTGAGCAGAGCCCTGTAGCCAACCCAGTTTCCATTTTACTGCTTTCGTATTTTAAAAGCTTTTCTGTTCTCAACAGTTGTGTCTTTTTCTGTGTTTTCAATGTTGAGTATGCTCTAATGAACAGGAAACCTATCAAAAGTAATGTGGTTCAAAACTAAAGCTGTTTTCATGGTACACCTGGGCCTTTTTTTTGGCACAGTTTTGATTTACAAATGAATTGGGTGCCTCTTGGAGAGATGGGGAAGTGGCAATGACCCTTCTTATTCTCTCCATCCTCTCATGCCAGCCCCAGCTTTGCTGCATAGACCTATTGGAGGCTTTCACTGTGTGTCTCTGTATTTCTCTTCTGTGCTCGTCTCGGTGGATTTCACAGACTGAGATGTGCTTGGTGAGGACGTGGCTCTGGAAAGCTGGACTTACCATGCTGTTAAGCCTGCCTGGTGAGAAACCTCCGAAGGTTTGTGCTTTGCTGGAGCAGAATGTGGTGGCCAGAGGAACCATTCTGGAGCACACATTAAGCCACAGAATCATAGAATCGTTTTGGTTGGAAAAGATCTTTAAGATCATCAAGTCCAACCATAACCCACCCCTGGCACTGCCCCATGTCCTGAGAACCTCATCTCCGTGTCTGTCCAGCCCTCCAGGGATGGTGACTCCAGCACTGCCCTGGGCAGCCTGTTCCAATGCCCCACAGCCCTTTGGGGAAGAAATTGTTCCCAGATCCAACCTCAACCTCCCCTGGCGCAACTTGAGGCCGTTTCTTTGTGTCCCTGTCTCCCCTCAGCTCCTGTTCTCCAGCTGAACCCCCCAGGTCCCTCAGCCGCTCCCATCACACTTGTGCTCCAGCCCCTCACCAGCTCCATTTATCTAAAAAACATCAGCAGACACTTCTGATTTTATTTGGCTATGCTGGAAAACACATTTTGGGATGCTCATGGGTAAAACATTTTAGTAAACCAGCTGAAAAAAAATCAGTGTGAACCTTCTTTAAATCATCTGCAAACGATGAAGCAAGTGCCTTTAACTTCCATTCTTTAGGATATCCTGGAGAAGTGAGGTCTTTTCTCTTTCAAAGCTAGTATAAAGAGTTAAAATTTTACTGGAGTGGAGACTGAAACCATGTAATTTTCTCTCAATATTGAAGCTGCTTTTGCTCATGGTTGGAGTGGACTGCAAGAACTTCAGAAATCTTCTTCCAGTCTTAATTCTACTGTGACTCTATGAATGGTAGAAGTCCTTCCATGTATTATAGCGCTGGCTATTTTATTTAATATATATATGTGTATGTTTTTATCTCTAAAAACATATGCAGAAGAAGCTCACAGGAAGGATAGAGGGAGAGCCACCGCTGAACTTCCCATTTCCAGATAGTAAAATGACTCCCTCAGGACAGGCAAGACCTTATTTCAGACCCATGTCCTGGATCATCCACACGGTGGTTCTGATCATGTCATTTTTCTCTTTGATGCGTATTGTACACAATGCAAATCACCTCCAGTTTGGGGAATTGCTCCTCGCTTTCCTCTTACAGTGAAAGAACTTGAAGCGTTTCATTTGGGATAGAAACAGAGGGTTTTTAGCTCGTAGTTTTCACAAGAATAGAGGATGGTAGATTAAGCTCGATCTGTGGTTGGTTTTGTATTTTTGCTTTGGCAGCCAAATTGCAAAACCCGTTATTCACACAGCCAGATTTCTAGCTGCTTGTGGCTTAAGGAAAAAGCTGATATTTTATGAAATAAATCCCACTACCGTGGCTGACATCCAGCTTTAGACGAAGGGAATAGAGTGTACTATTAGCAGGTTTGCTGATGACACCAAGTTGGGAGCAGTGGTGACACTGGAAGCTGTGCTGCCATCCAGAGACCTGGACAGGCTGGAGAGCTGGGCAGGGAAAAATGTAATGAAATAGAACAAGGGCAAGGGTAGAGTCTGGAATATGGGCAGGAACAACCCCAGGTTCCAGTGTAAGTTGGGGAATGAGGTATTAGAGAGCAGTGTAGGGGAAAGGGACCTGGGGGTCCTGGGGACAGCAGGGTGAGCATGAGCCAGCACTGGGCCCTTGTGGCCAGGAAGGCCAATGGTACCTGGGGTGGGTTAGAAGGGGGTGGTCAGTAGGTCAGAGAGGTTCTCCTGCCCCTCTGCTCTGCCCTGGGGAGACCACACCTGGAATATTGTGTCCAGTTGTGGCCCCTCAGCTCCAGAAGGACAGGGAACTGCTGGAGAGAGTCCAGCGCAGCCACCAAGATGCTGGAGGGAGTGGAGCATCTCCCGTGTGAGGAAAGGCTGAGGGAGCTGGGGCTCTGGAGCTGGAGAAGAGGAGACTGAGGGGGGACCTCATTCATGTTTACAGATATACAAAGGGTGAATGTCAGGAGGATGGAGCCAGGCTCTTCTCGGTGACAACCAGTGACAGGACAAGGGGCAATGGGTACAAACTGGAACACAGGAGGTTCCACTGAAAGAGGAGAAGAAACTTGTTGGGGGTGAGGGTGGCAGAGCCTGGCCCAGGCTGCCCAGGGAGGCTGTGGAGTCTCCTTCTCTGCAGACATTCAAACCCGCCTGGACACCTTCCTGTGGAACCTCAGCTGGGTGTTCCTGCTCTGACGGGGGTATTGTACTGGATGAGCTTTCCAGGTCCCTTCCAATCCCTGACATTCTGTGCATTTTGTCTGTGTGCAATTCTCCTGCCGTTCCAGCTCCATCTGATGTTTCTCGCTGCTTTTCCCACACCGGTAACTCATGGAGCTGCGAACGATGGGGCTGCTGCGGAATTCAGCCCCACGTGTGGGTAACGGGGCTTCCAATGTTTCACAGCAGCTTTTTTGGGGGTCTGATTGTGTCTATTCTAAAAGGAAAACAAGAAAATAGAGTTTGCCAGTTGTTTTGAAAAAAAAAAAACCATTAAATGTATATAGAGTACCATTATTTTTCTTTAAAAAACACAGATCTATTTTGTTAGGGTGCAGTTCTAGTATCTTCAGTAACGTTATCCGGATGCTCATGTACAACAGCAGTTGGTGTAGCGCTGGGATAATTTGCTTTCTTGGAGACTTATTATTGCAATTGATTGGATCAAGTGCTCTTATTAAGCAGGATATGTGTGGATTTTGAAGGAAGCAGATGGTGCAGGCCAGCAGAGACAACCCCTTTACGATCTGAAGTGACCGAGAAGCTGGATTTCCAGTCAGTATGATGTGATGCTTCTGAATTTCCCCCTGATACATCCAAGGAAGGCAGCTGAGGTTTGTCCATCAGGCAGGTGCTTTTCGGTTCACACAACCAGGCGTATGAAGGGAGTAGCCACAAGAGGGAAGAAAAGGCAGCGGTATAACTCACACTTTGGGCTGCTGCTATAAGGAGCCGGTGTTACAGGGTGAGGAATTAAGACGGATTTTTTTACTTGTGTTGTTTGGATCTCTGCTCTTGGACTCAGTTGTGTGAACTGATGGAAAACTGGAGTCGAGCAGGCCCCGTAAGTCGGCATAGGGTGTTATGGGTGTCTCCTAGCATTAAGAATGCATCAGCCCAGCTTCTCCTTTCACTTCAGAAGCTTCCGCCCCGTTTGGACCGATATCTATTGGCTTTTTCAGGCAGCAGGTTCTCCTCGCAATCTTGGGGCAGCTCAGGGTGTTTGCTCACAGTCCCACACACGAACAGTGATTTTCTAAGCATGAAGCGGTTGATGTATAGTTTAATGCGTGCAGCCTGGAATAGAGCTGTAGCCAGCGCATCTGTTGCTTCTCATCTCAGTCACAGCCTCAGCCTTGGCCTCCTTGACATCCCTTCATACCGCACCACCCTCTAGCACCTAGAAAGTTATTTGTTATTTTGCCCAACACTCACGTTTTCCTTCTGCTCCATCTTTCTTCAGTGTATTGTAATAAAACAACCTTTTCCATCCTCTGACCTGCTCCCTTGGGCTCCCGATGTGCACAACAAGCTGCTGCTTTAAGATATGGCGATACCAAGGAGATAAATACAGAACCTGCAAACAGCTGATGTTTACATTGATTTTCTAATTTATTCCCACCCCTTACATTTCAGATATGATTTTTCCGGGTTTTAGTTCATTGTTTAGTTCAGCTCAGCTTATTGAAGCAAGACGTGTATTTTCACCAGGGCGGAGTCCCAACAAATGATTTACACAGAATCCCAGAATGTCAGGGGTTGGAAGGGACCTGGAAAGCTCACCCAGTGCAATCCCCCCATGGAGCAGGAACACCCAGCTGAGGTTCCACAGGAAGGGGTCCAGGCGGGTTTGAATGTCTGCAGAGAAGGAGACTCC
Organism: Patagioenas fasciata; assembly: GCF_037038585.1. NCBI lineage: Eukaryota > Metazoa > Chordata > Aves > Columbiformes > Columbidae > Patagioenas > Patagioenas fasciata. The sequence goes on along the minus strand of NC_092521.1, from coordinate 167,610,322 downwards.
ACAACCTCCCTGGGCAGCCTGGGCCAGGCTCTGGCACCCTCACCATGAACAAGTTTCTTCTCAAATTTAAGTGGAACCTTTTGTGTTCCAGTTCGAACCCATTACCCCTTGTCTTATCATTGGTTGTCACCAAGAAGAGCCTGGCTCCATCCTTGTGACAGTCACCCTTTATATATCTGTAAACATGAATGAGGTCACCCCTCAGTCTCCCCTTCTCCAATTTAGTTGTTGAAAGCGATGAAATAACTAATTACCGTGGGTTTATTATATTTCTCAAAGAACCTGCTGGTCGATCGCTGAAAGTTCTTTTCTTCTGGCAGATCCTACAGAAGCTGAAGGGCCTCGCCTTGGAGACAGAAGCTGAGCTGGAGAGACAGGACGAAGCTCTGGATTCCATCACTACCTCGGTCGACCGCGCCACGCTGAATATCGACAAGCAGAACCGCAGAATAAAGAGACTGACATAGCGCCCGCAGGTATCGAGAGGAAGAGGAGGATCGGGAACTGTATTTTTGAAGTTGTTTCTTTAATAGACACCTCGGGAGGCGGTCGCAATATTGTCTGGAACATGACGCTGCTGTTGTCGAGTTCCTGAGGGTTTTGAAAACGTTTCCAGACTTGGGTGATGTTTGAAGACTGTTTTAGGATTAAACAAGCCAAGACTTTTTAATTGCAGTGAAACAAGGATAGTGGATTCTTTACTACAGTAAATCTGTAAATACGAAGGGATGCGATATAATCTAAATCAACTATTATGTGGTTTTTTTTTGTGTTGCTGCTTTCGATTTTTGGTTTTGTTTTGGTTTTTTACTGCAACAGTGAAGGAGAAATGAGCTGCATATGAGAGCACTTTAGATGATTACAGCTTATTAATTCTCTCTCAAGGTCTTGAAAACACTTAATAGCTGAACTAAGGGCCAGATGTCCAACTGCAAATCACTGAGGCTTTTTCTTTGTAGGCTGATGCTGATGGTGATAAAAACTCGTGTTCCCTGAGCACATAGTTTAATAGGTTTCCATCATGGTTTTTATGTACTCAGTAGTGAAGACTTAGTGGCCACAACTGTCTGTTGCCATATCCTGGCAAATCAAGAGAAGGTTCATGTGCATGTGTTGGTAGAGGCATCAACTTGTTGAGCAGGTTTTATTTCTGTTTCTGACATGGTGTCCTCAGAGCATCACGAACATCTCGTTCACTTTGTGTGGTCCCTAAATCTTGTGTTGGATCTGGGCTGCCGTGTCTCAGATAGATGTTGGTAGAAGGTCCTGTGTCCCTTCTCTGTCCTTCATTTTCCAAGGATCTCCCTGCTCTTTGTCTCCAGGTCTCTAAACGGGAAATTCATGAGTTGTGTGGAGCGTCATGTGGTTTTTGGGTGTCTACTCCAGGTTCATGGGCTGAAGGCCCTATGGGCAGAGTTGTAGACATCTGTATATTATTTTATAGTTGTGGGGCATCTCTCTTATCTTGGGTCTTTTATTTATTTGCACTAACTGGTGGTGAAGCATTTCAAGACTATCTCTAAAATAAAAGGGAATAATGTCAGTTGTTGCCTAATAGGTTTTGTTGAGTTTACAATTGGCTCCATCGAGACTACAGGACAGTGGAGACCTTTTCCCCTCCTAAATTACTTGATAACCCGTGTATCCGTCACCTGTGGCAGAGAACTCACATCTCATCAATTCCTACAGTTTACCAGCTATTTTAGTTCAAAGTAGCTGTTGTAATGTCTTTTAAGCGGTTTTATATTAAAAAATTCTTGTATTGCTTTCAAATACAACACTTTTGGTGCAATATTTTTACCGGTGAAGCTTTGAATTGTTTATTCCGCTGAGAGCTGATGTGAAATTTTCCTGTATCAGAGTAATTCCGCCTTCCTTTTAAAGAAAGATGCAGTAAATCACATCGAGCATGTTGTTCTCAAGATCTTACTCTACCTTGTTTTGTGTTATTTCATATTAGGTTGTTAGTATTAAAGTGCTTCTGCACTGCAGGTTCTTAATTTAGAGTCCAAGTTGTTACTGGCATGCACTTTAATTGCTGAACGTGGTGATTATATATATAATATATATATACACACATTGTGTACTGTGAAATAAAATATTGTCTGCAGTTCCCTTGTTTGTTTCCAATACCCAAATCACTTTTGTTTTACTGTGAGAGGAAAAGATGTTTACACAGCTAATTACTTCATGAATTTCAAAGTATAGGTTACACAAAGTATATGTGAATTGAACCTGGTGCTGACTACTGGGAATGAATCTCTGAACTGAATTAGTCCGAAGCAGGATTGCCAAACTTAAATACTAATTACACAGCGTTTAGTTTAGCATTCTCTGTGCCATATTTTGATTGCTGTGGTTTTTAGCACTCGCTGTTGCATCTGATTCAGTATCTTGTGGTTTGTGTTCGTCCAACTTGTCCAAAGCAAAAAATGGCAATGTTGTTTGTAAGAAGTGACCCATTCTAGCGCCGTGCATTAGCTGGAGTTCATTTCAATCTGTAATCTCTTCTTATTAAATATCTTGAAATAGTGATCTTCTCCCTTGTGTTCGCTTCACTGCAAAGTTGCTGTAAAAATACTTTATCCAACCCCTCATATTGTGGAACAGAATTTAATGGAGCACTTCGGGTTTTAGGATGGGCCTTTTTTTAAAAATTAAAAAAAAGAGGGGAGAATATCAACTGATGGAATATTATAAAAGTGAGTGGACTAAGCCCAGCTTAGAAAGGTCAAGATTTAAACAGTATAAATTGGGGAACGACCTGTTGGAGAGCAGTGTAGGGAAAAGGGACGTGGGGGTCCTGGGGACAGCAGGGTGACCATGAGCCAGCACTGGGCCCTTGTGGCCAGGAAGGCCAATGGTACCTGGGGTGGGTTAGAAGGGGGTGGTCAGTAGGTCAGAGAGGTTCTCCTGCCCCTCTGCTCTGCCCTGGGGAGACCGCACCTGGAATATTGTGTCCAGTTGTGGCCCCTCAGCTCCAGAAGGACAGGGAACTGCTGGAGAGAGTCCAGCGCAGGGCGACAAAGATGCTGAAGGGAGTGGAGCATCTCCCGTGTGAGGAAAGGCTGAGGGAGCTGGGGCTCTGGAGCTGGAGAAGAGGAGACTGAGGGGTGACCTTATTAATGTCTATATATATGCAAAGGGTGAGTGTCACAAGAATGGAGCCAGGCTCTTCTCGGTGACAAACATTGGTAGGACAAGGGGTAATGGGTTTAAACTGGAAGATAAGAGGTTCCGCTTAAACTCGAGAAGAAACTTGTTCATGGTGAGGGTGGCAGAGCCTGGCCCAGGCTGCCCAGGGAGGTTGTGGAGTCTCCTTCTCTGCAGACATTCAAACCCGCCTGGACACTTTCCTGTGGAACCTCAGCTGGGTGTTCCTGCTCCATGGGGGGATTGCACTGGAGGAGTTTTCCAGGTCCCTTCCAATCCCTGACATTCTGGGATTCTGTGAACCTCTTAGTACACAACTATGAAGACTTGACTTTGATCAAGGCTTCTCTATGCAATAATACAGCTTCCATTATTGCCAAAATTACTTAGAGCCTCCTAAGGTCCTTTCTACCTTAAACCCAAGCTCTGTTATTTTCCAGTGTCACAGATCCGGACAAATGCTCCGCGGGGGAAGATGCAGCAGGTAACATGTACCAAACAATATTGTGCTTTGTTCTACGCTGAAATCGTTATCGACATGAGGCTTAAAGATGTACTTCTAGGCTAAGCTTTGCCTTTTATATGCACAGTTTGTTAGTTCTTTGCAGGTCCCTTGCTACAATGTGAGAAGTGGAGGGGTTTTAAGAGACATAAGAAAAAAAATGAAAGAGATTTTACTTGGGAAAGCTTTTCAGCTCCTGCAAACCATGGCTTGATTGTGATGAATGGTACGGTAAGGTTGTAATCTGGAGTGTGCTCATGGCAACGATGAGTGAGTTGAAGTGGCTGGAGTTAAATACAATTCTGCACAGGAGCTTGAACATCTCCTGCAAAATCATCGAAACGCTGGTCATAAACATGACACCACAATCCTCAGAGAAGTGGTGCAAGGAGTTATTTTCAGGCAATTAATTAATTAAACTAAAGCCTCATAATAGCCGTCTGTGTCTCCAAAGCTTTGAAACCACACGCATGCTCTTCGCAGAAGGAAACGGAGCGAAGCTGCTCGTGACTGTTGAAGCTTCGCATCTGGGAAGAGTTTTGAGGAGGGCAATTTGCTGTGTTTTAATATGACAAAGTGTGGCAGCAGTATCACCCGCCTCTGCTTGCTGCGTGTAAGCGATGTCAAACCCAGCCTGGGAGAGGGGAAAAAATAACCTTGTAATGGTCCTAGTCACAGGTTTAACAGCTGCGCTTTGCAGAATAAACAGCACTTGGCTTGCCAGCCGCCCTGGGCTTGTGTGTTTGCGACTCGGCACAAGGTCCGAATCATAAAGTTGTGGAATGTACTGAGTTGGAAGGGACTCACCAGGATCATGGAGTCCAACTCCTGTCCCTGCACAGGACACCCCACAGTTCACACCCTGTGTCTGAGGACGTTGTCCAGTCTCTTCTTGAACACTGTCAGGTTGGGGCTGTGACACCTCCCTGGGGAGCCTGTTCAGTGTCCAGCACCTCTGGGTGAAGAACCTTTTCCTCATGTTCAACCCAAATCTCCCCTGGCACATCTTCTGCCATTGCCTGGAGTTCTGCCACTGGTCACTAAAGAGAAGAGCTCAGCCCTGTCCCTCCTACTCCCCTACTGAGGAAGCTGTAGCTGCCATGAGCATTCCCCTCAGTCTCCTCTTCTCCAGGCTGAACAAACCCAGTGACTTCAACCATTCCTCATCCAGCTTCCCCTCCAAACCCTTCACCATCTTCATACCCTCTTCTGGACACTTTCTAGTAGCTTTATATCTTTGTTATCCTGTGTCCCCAGCCCTGCACACAGTGAATGCTCCTGGTGAGGCCGCCCCGGCGCAGAGCAGAACGGAACAATCCCCTCCCTGCCCGGCTCGCTGTGCTGTGCTTGAATGGGGCTGCTGGGTTGGTCCATCATGGACCTGGTGGGAATGTCCTGGTTTGGGCTTTGCCCATCAGCGTTTCACCGTGGTGAAGGTGATTCCCGTGCTGTCCCTGATGAGCGTTTTTGCCTCATTGAGGTAAATCCAGTGCCTGGAGCCAGGACACACCAGAGACAAAACCACGCACCCTGGGTTCAAGCTGCCTCCTGTTTGAAGTGGGAAAGTGTTTGCTTAATGGTTTAAAAGTCCAGCCTGCCTTCTGTCAAGTGGTTTGAATTTTAAACTAGCGTTTTTTTAAACCCTTTTCTAGTTTGGCAGCAGAATGGTTAAGTTAAGAAGCCTGAGTTTAAGATTTAAGCGTTGGACTGGATGACATTTCAAGGTCCTTTCCAACACAAACTCTTCTGTTATCCTGAGATTCTGTTTGTTTTTTATTTTATTGTTTCTTAAGAGTTTAATTAGATCCTGGATCATTCAGGTTGGAGGGAATAAGAGCGGAACAGAGACAAACAGGTGATGGTTTCACAAGCTTTTGCCTTATAGCAGCTGGTGCATCTTGACCATACCAACCTGATGTACGTAGTTAAGCCTTGAGCCATATGGTTTCCAAGATGAGCCTTTCAGGGCACCAGGCATGTGCTCTGCTGATCTCAGCTTTCCTGCTTAGCACTATGGAGTTGGTCCAGCCTAGAGAAAGGCCTGTGGAGCTGGAGCAGCCCTGGCTAAACCATTGAACTATAAGGATGCTCATGGGAGTGAGACAGTAGTAAGAAAGAGGGAGAGCAATGAGGCTTTTCCCTCTCAAAAGGATGGCGTAGATTTGATCAACGGCTGGTTGAATATGAGCCAGCGTGTGCCCAGGTGACCAAAAAGGCCACCAGCATCCTGGCTGGTACCAGCACTGGTGTGGGCAGCAGGCCCAGGGCAGTGAGCGTCCCTGTGCTGGGACCTGGGGAGGCCAAACCTTGAATCCTGGGCTCAGTTTTGGGCCCCTCACACCAAGAAAGGCCTTGAGGTGCTGGAGTGAGTTGAGAGAAGGGAACGGAGCTGGTGAGGGGCTGGAGCACAAGTGTGATGGGAGCGGCTGAGGGACCTGGGGGGTTCAGCTGGAGAACAGGAGCTGAGGGGAGACAGGGACACAAAGAAACGGCCTCAAGTTGCGCCAGGGGAGGTTGAGGTTGGATCTGGGAACAATTTCTTCCCCAAAGGGCTGTGGGGCATTGGAACAGGCTGCCCAGGGCAGTGCTGGAGTCACCATCCCTGGAGGGTTGGACAGACACGGAGATGAGGTTCTCAGGACATGGGGCAGCGCCAGTCTTAGGTTAGTGGTTGGACTTGATGTTCTTAAAGGTTTTTTCCAACCAAAATGATGCTCTGATTCTATGATTTTAGGACTGGGCTGCAGGGGGGCAGTTCAGTGTCAAGTCCCCGCTGCAGAGCACCTCGGCAGGGAAATCCGGCCTTGTTCCAGGTTGCACTTTGTCAACGTCAAAGCATTAAGTGCGATGGGTGACCTGGGAGCGCGTTACCGCTGCTCAGCAATCCCTCTCGCTTCAGCACGACACTTAATCAGGCGTTTGAGTCCCAATGCGCTTTAAGCTTACCCTAAATCTTAAGCACATGTTTAAGTGTTTTGCTGACTAAGGGTGAGATTTAATAACAATTCCTGGCTTTCATATAGCGCTTTCCATAAATGTCACGTTGTGGTGTTTTTAGAGTATGTAGATGTGCTGAATGAGCAGACAGTGAGGTGGGTTGAAAACTGTCTGAGTGGTTGGGCCCAGAGGGTGGTCACCAGCAAAACAAAGTCTAGTAGGAGGCCAATATCTAGCAGTGCACTCCAGATGTTAATACTGGTCCATTCTTGCTTAGCATCTTCATTAATCATCTGGATGATGGCGCAGAGTGTACCCTCAGCAACTTTGAAGACCCCAAACTGGGAGGAGTGGTTGATACACCAGAGAGTTGTGTTGTCATCCAGGGGGACTTCAACAGGCTGGAGAAATAGGCTGACAGGAACCTCATGAAGTTCAACAAGAAGTTCCAAGTCCTGCACCTGGGGAGGAACAACCCTGCTCCAGGACTTGCTGGAGGGGACACACATCTGGAGGGCATCTTGGCAGAGAAGGACCTGAAGGTCATGGCGGACACCAAGTTGAACATGAGTGAGTAATGGGCTCTTTCAGTAAAGAAGGTGACTGGTGTCCTGGGTTGCTTTAGGCAACCTTTGGAGGTGCTAACTTCTATCCACTGATGATGTAACAACCCTAATGTGACCTCAGCTGTCATGTAGGTGGGAAAGGTCTACAGAGGGCCTCCAGTAGATCAAGGGAGGTGATCTCTCCCTCGACTTAGTGCTGGTGAGGCCACACCTGGAGTGCTGTGTCCAGTTATGGGTTCTTTGATACAAGAGAGACATGGACATACTGGAGAGAGTCCAGCAAATGCCATGAAGATGTTGAAGGGCCTGGAGCACCTCAAGTATGAGGAAAGGCTGAGGGAGCTGGGACTGTTCGACCGGAAGAGAAGGCTTGGTGGGATCTTATTAATGTATTATATATAAATACAAAGATAGGGTGCAAAGAGGATGAAGCCAAACATTTTTTAGGAGTTCCCATTCATAGGATGAGAGGAAAGAGGCATAAATTGAAACACGGGAGGTTCCATCTGAACATCAGGAAACAATTTTTCACTGTGTGGTTGGCTGAGCACTGGCACAGATTGTCCAGGGAGGTTGTGGAGTCTCCATCCTTGGAGATACTCAGAAGCCATCTGGCCATGGTCCTGTGCATCTTGCTGTAGGTGGCCCTGCTTGAACAGGGGTTGGACCAGATGAATGACCTCCAGCAGTCCATTCGAAGCTCAACCTTTCTGTGATTCTGAGAAACATCACTTGGCAAATTCTAAATGGGAAATTGAGGCATATGTTGGTGCAATAGATTGTGTAGCAACCTACAGCAGTGTTGTGGCCAGACAAAAAACTAATTCTTTGCTTCCGTCCCAGTGGGTTAGTCACAAAATCACAGAATGGGTTGGAAGGGACCTCTGGAGATCATCCAGTCCAACCCACCTTCTAAAGCAGGTTCACGTGGAGCAGATCACACAGGATTGTGTCCAGGTGGGTTTGAATGTCTCCAGAGGAGACTCTACAACCTCTCTGGGCAGCCTGGGCCAGGCTCTGGCACCTCAAAGTCAAGAAGTTTCTCCTCGTATTCAGATGGAACCTCCTGTGTTTCAGTCTGTGCCTGTTGCCCCTCATCCTGTAATTGGGCACCACTGAAAAGAGTCTGGTCCATCCTTTTGACATCCACCCTTGAGGCTCTGGGCACCTAATTATCTTCATAGCCCTATGCTGGACTCCTTCCAGTAATTCCTTGTCCTTCTTAAACTGGGGAGTCCAGAACTGGACCCAGAACTCCAGCTGCGGCCTCACCAGGGCAGAGCAGAGGGGGAGGATGAACCTCCCTCGACCTGCTGGTCACACTTTTCTTAGTGCACCCCAAGCGCCATTGGCTTCTTGACCACAAGGGCACATTGGTGACTCATGGTCAACTGGTTGTTGACCAGAACTCTGAGGTCCTTCTCTGCAGAGCTGCTTTTCAGCACGTTTGCCCCAGCCTGTACTGGTGCCTGAGGTTGTTCCTACCCAGGTGCAGGACTCTACACTGGCCCTTGTTAAACTTCATTATGTTCATTAGTCACCAGAAGTACTCATTCCGCAGATCTGCACTGTGTATGAGCACATGCTGCAACAGGCGGAGAGACACGGATTTGCCCTGCTTTCTTGATTTTTGCTTTCAGAAGGATTTCTGGAGGACTTCAGAGATACAGGCTATATTTCCAGCTTTGCTGGGCAATTCAGGGCCAGCAGTATGTGCCTCAGTTTCCCTGCGCATCACATGGAGCTAATGTCATTGACCTTCAAAAATGGCTTTGAGGTTTGTGGTTGACATGGAACATGATAAGACCTTCATATTATGATTTACTGTTGTATTTATGTTCTTAGCTTGCTGGTGCTACCCAAAGGCTATGTTAATCTCTTTTGAATCGAGCTTTTCCTATAGTGACTGCAATTGCCCTCATAAGTTATTTTCTAGCCTGCCTTGATTATCTATAGTAATACAAACCATTGTGGTTTCTGCTCAGGAAATGGAAGCATTCCATTGTTCTCCACACTAACTGGGAAATACAAACTGGTCAACCGGACCAGCATCCCCAGGTGCCTCCTTGTCTCTGGCTGATGGCAGGGTCTGAAATAGCATCCATGGAGGCCACAGTGGAAAGCCACTTAATGCACTTTACAGTGTCCTTTAGACGGGCGGCTCAAGTGCTCAGCAGAGAATGAAGGGGTTTTGACTTTCTGCCCGTGGCAGGTGGAAGGAATTTGCACTCAGATGTTAGTAACAGATGCCATTCTCCCTTATGATTTTCTCTGCATGCTTAGGAAGGTGTTTTCAGCTAATGTTTGGTATGTTGTCCCCCTGGGATTCCAGTTACTTTTATTATAATAGGATTTTAATTTTAGCTTCTAATATGAAATTATGATGGTCTCCAGGTACATGAGAAAATAATTTCCACACCAGCTCTTTTCCATGGCTTCATAACCGTGAGCTGCAGCTGGGCGGGATGGGGGAAATGAAAGGCCAAGAGTGTGGAGCCAGAGGTGAAAAAGTGCAAGAGGTGGAAAGCATGGCTGATGGTGCTTTGGCGTGAATTTCTGAGACCTCTTCTCCAGAGGTATTAATTCCTACTCTTAGTAAAATTGTTTCTGCAAGCCTGAAGGATCTTACTCTGCAAGATTCTGCATAAAAGGGAATGGTCCTTGACATTGAAAGTGGTTGTGTCTTACACTGATGTTTATCCCACCTCAATGTTGACACAGATTTGAGGCATCTACATAGGATCAGCATATCATTTTTGTTGGAAAAGACCTTCAAGATCATCGAGTCCAACCATAACCCAGCCCTGGCACTGCCCCATGTCCCTGAGAACCTCATCTATGTGTCTGTTCAACCCCTCCAGGGATGGTGACTCCAGCACTGCCCTGGGCAGCCTGTTCCAATGCCCCACAGCCCTTTGGGGAAGAAATTGTTCCCAGATCCAACCTCAACCTCCCCTGGCGCAACTTGAGGCCGTTTCTTTGTGTCCCTGTCTCCCCTCAGCTCCTATTCTCCAGCTGAACCCCCAGGTCCCTCAGCTGCTCCCATCACACTTGTGCTCCAGCCCCTCACCAGCTCCGTTCCCTTCTCTCAACTCGCTCCAGCACCTCAAGGCCTTTCTTGGCGTGAGGGGCCCAAAACTACCCCCAGGATCTAAGGTTTGACCTCCTCAGGTCCCAGCACAGGAACGGTCACTGCCCTGAGCCTGCTGGCCACACCAGTGCTGGTACCAGCACGGATGCTGGTGGCCTCTTGGCCACCTGGGTGCACACTGGCTCATAGTAAGCCGCTGTCACCAACATCCCCAGGTCCTTTTCCACCAGGCAGCTTTGCAGCCGCTCTTCTCCAAGCCTGTAGCACTGCCTGGGGTTGTTATGACCCAAGTGCAGGACTCAGCACTTGGCCTTGTTGAACCTCATGCAATTGGTCTCAGCCCAGCGATCCAGCCAGTCCAGATCCCTCTGTAGAGCTTTCCCACCTACATGACAGCTGAGGTCATGTTAGGGTTGTTGCATCATCAGTGGATAGAAGTTAGTACCTCCAGAGGACAATTCAACCTGCCTTGTAGTGGGAAGATTTGCCCTCTGGTCACAGCTGCCTCTCCTCATTGACTACAGAAGACTAGAGAGTGCTTACAGTCCTAAAACTAGATCCTAGGTGAGATAATCAGACCCTGAGCATCTAAACATTGCAGAATCAGGCTTTTGATGTAAAGCAGAGGAGCTCAGCATCACTGCAGGAAGGACAGATGTTGCAAACGTCCCCCGAGTGATCCAGATGTAGTCAAAGTTCAATGCACTCAGCAGCTCGAAGACTTGGCCTCAAAGTCAAAAGGGAGCTCAGAATGCTGAAAAATTAATATCTCAGGCTGATGTAATACATGCAGACTAATTCCCAGCTATTATTGCAAACGCAATAGACATTTACACTCACTATCAAATTTCTCGTTCTTATTAAAAATATAAAAATGTATGGGTTTACTGAAATATTAAAACCACATCAAATGGGTTGAAGATCGCTGTTACTATTGTTTACGCTGGCCAAAAATCACTTCTGATGCCTTGAATGAATCCAGCAAAGCTGCAAATTATTGTATACACTCTGATCGATCAGAATATAGGCTGCAATAGAGTAAATCACAAAAAAAAAACCCTGAATGATTTTCCAAAAATTGAATGGCATTTGGGTTTTAGTTTTCAAAGGCTTCATTCACCCAAAGTTGACATGTTTAATAATGAAGAAACACAACTCTGTATTTCTTGTAGTATTTTAAGAAACACTTTGATAGTACTGGTTGGTTGAGGTTTTCTGTTGAGGAAAATAAATACATTCAAGTAACAATTTTCAGACTGGGCAATTTTAAATAAAAAACAGTCCTTCAGAAAACATATCCTGTGATCTCATACTCCTAGTCTGTGTACTCCCTAATTTCAAATGTCATGGATCTGTAGGCTCCAGTATCAAATTATACTGCATTTCTCCTGTCCTCGCTTTTTTAAGAGACTGGGAGGGGAAAGCAATACACTCCCTGACTATGCTGCTTCTTGGACACCTGCAGGTCTGTGGATTTGTTTGGTCCTCTCTTCCAGACGTTGCTGGGCATTGAGGTTCTTCAAACATCATCTTGGAGGTCATGGACTCATATTCCAGACAGGCAGACTTAGGACTCAAAGACATATTTGCCCAGGTTCTTCCAGGTAACCTGGACTAACTCCAGATCTATTGTATATACTTTATGACTTCTTTTATTTCATTTTAAATTCACAAAGAAAGGAGGGGTACTGTCTCCTCCCGCAGCATTCTTCGAACGCCACTCCTATCAGCCACAGACTGTGACTGAGTTTGACCTGCATTCTTTATGCATCCCATGAATTTTGATGTATTTAAAATAACTTGGCTTGACGTGAGCTGGAATGCGCTGCTGGACCAGAATGTTTCAATCATCCTGTGGTTTGGAGCTGGCTGGTTTAATGTTATAACTGAGGGCACAATGTGGAATCCATTGAAAAGCCCATAGTAATGTTGGAGCTAAACAGATGAGAGTGTAATTGTTTTTTGTCTGAATGACAGAAAAAAGAATTAAAAACTAACCTGGTTCAGCTTGAATCAAGGGGACATCACTCACAGAATAATACGGTGTCCAGTTCAGCCAGGGTGGTGGAGGTGCTGGAAAAGGGTAGGCAGAGTCAATGGTGGTGTCACCTTGGTGAATGGCACCAAGAGGTGCTGTGCCCAAACTTCCCTTCAGGGATGTGAGGAGGGGTAAAGAAAGGAGCCTGGTCCAAAAAGGAACAGCAGACATGAGGGTATACAAAGAAGCATGTTTCGCATTGTACCTCGATTCTGCAAGGACTTGAGCTCCTTCACACTGTGTCCTCCTGTTGCGTTTGGGCACCCGTCCCAAGCAGCCCCTGCGGAGGGTTGTTGTCTGCACATTGCAGCACCTGCCTTCTCCTTTTACTTCTTTAAACACCCCGTTTGGCCCACCTGAAACTACCAATTCCTTCAACTGCGTGTCAGCCATTGGTTTGCTGTGCTGGTGTTGGTGCTGTGCTGACCTGCTCTGCCCCCCAAATCTGATTATCTGCAACCCAGCTGGAGAGTGTCCTGGGACAGCTGTTTACAGGGGGCGATGGTTTTAAACTGAAAGAGGGGAGATTCAAGCCGAACATGAGGGAGAAATTGTTGACATTGAGGGTGGTGAGAGCCTGGCCCAGGCTGGCCAGAGAGGTGGTGGATGAACCATCCCTGGAGACATCCCAGGCCAGGCTGGACGGGGCTCTGAGCAACCTGAGCTGGTGAAGATGTTCCTGCTCATGGCAGCGGTGGCACTGGGGGAGCTTTGAAGGTCCTTTCCAACCCGAACCATTCTGTGAATGATTCTATGATTTTATTTGTCCTACCTGTAAAATCCATGGTCTTCCTCTCCCTCTGCATCTCCCACCTACTGCACCTTGCTCAGTTGTGGGGGGAGCCAGATGAGGGACCTGACCTGCTTGCAACCTTAACCAGGAAAAAACAAAACAAAACAAAACAAAACTCTCCCACCCACATCAAGAACCTGATCCAGTGCATCCTACAGCCACCTGAGTGCTAGTGCTGGCATGGAAAAGTTGCTAGAATGAAGAGAGGAGGGGGGGAAGAAGCATCCCCACAGCCTTAGACCATTTAAACCATTATGAAACCAGAGTTTTCATGTCACACCTAATTTGGCGATGGAGGGAATGGCCTGTTCCCTCCTCCCCGTGGCCTCAGCCGCATGTTCCCTCTCCCTCCCTACTGCTGGGCCTATTTATTGCACAGCTGAGAGGTGAATGCGATCAATGAACTGATCTGATGTGAACCTTCTCAGTTTTCTTTCTGATCCACCAGTTATTCTGATTTATCAAGTGGCTGCACTGTTGCTGGAGTATCAAAATTGGGAGTATCAAAACCACATAGCTGGAGAAGGAGAAGGGGGATGATCACTGCTCACAGGGACAATTTACACCAGATTCAGTGTAACGTTAACCCACACCCCACACTGCAGCTGTGAGGATGGGAAATGTGTATAAGCTGGATATATATGTGATGGAACAAGGTAACTTGACATCACCAAGCTCATCATGGGCAGAAATTCAGAACAAGTCAGACAAACTAGTGGGCCCAGTTGCTTCCAATATTTTCCCCACAGCCAGATACTCCAGCAATACAATACTGATCCAGATTAGGAAATACCTGGGTTAGGAAATACCTAACCTGAATCATTGCATGCATTCCATTAGTGAGCAGGTGGGACTCACAGCTTCTTCTGCCTCTTGGCCCTTAAGTTGCTTCTCCACCAACTGCAACATGAAAAATTAGCCTGTGCACAGTGAACACACCTAAATTAGGACCTGAGGGAATGGCAGGAAGGTGTGCCAAGGGAGGTTTAGGTTGGACATGAGAAAAAGATCCTTCACCCAGAGGGTGCTGGACACTGGAACAGGTTCCCCAGGGAGGTGTCACAGCCCCAAGCCTGACAGTGTTCAAGAAGAGACCGGACAATGTCCTCAGACACACGGTGTGACCTGTGGGGTGTCCTGTGCAGGGACAGGAGTTGGACTCCATGATCCCTGTGGGTCCCTTCCAAGTCAGGACATTCTATGATTCCATGAAATGTTTTTGATCCAGACCAGTTCACTTGTATTGATTTGATGGTTTGTGCCATGAGGCTGCGGTGGTTTAGACTCTGCAGGCAGATGTCTCCATTGCACCATTAAACCATGGCCTTGGTACATTATCCCATGTTTTATTGGGTGCTGCAGCAAGAGGAGATCCACTATGCAGCTCATCCATTCAGAGCTGTCTCTGTAGCTTGGTGTCATGACCATGCTTTTGCTTTATTTTTAGCAGTTTTACGTTTTTATCCAATGTCTTGCACAGATGTTCCATGGAAGGAGTCTCCATGCTCTGCAGTTGGGGTGCTTAGCCCCTGACCTTTCTGGGGCCATCCAGGACAACTCGTGCAACCTGTGTCCCACCTTCATCAATCTTCTTCCTCAAGGACATTGTGGTAACAAGCTGTAGGATGAATGGATCCTTTCTGAGGTTGGAACATTTTGTGTTCAGCTTCTGTAGTGCTTGCTGATGCCACATCTTCTCTCTCGGGTTTGGGATTACTTGGACCAAGAAAAGGCATGCAAAGCCCTTGGGAAAGATGATAGCTACAAGCAGTCACCACTTCACCCAACCCTGACCTGCTGATTCCCAGTTTGTCCTTGAGAAAGATGGTAAACAGAAACAGTTAAATTAATTACAGTGACAGCATGAGCTTTAGCCAAATACCTGTTTCTGGTGATCCCTAGGGACTGGGAGGCTGTTACCTTGGAAAGAAAATGTGCAATGTGCTCAACTGGCTTACGCACAGAAATTGCAATGCTTCTGGAAAGCGCTGGCTCTACTGTCCATGGGGTGTCCAGCATTCCACATCTTGGGAACATGTCCTGTGGTGAAGAAAGAAAAGGTGCAAACCAAGGTACTCCCAGAACGGTCAGCAACGTGACTCTTAACAGCAGAAACACTCTTGACCCTTTCACTATTTTGCTTTCTGGGATCTCCCCAAAGAGCTGAACTCATGGGCAGCAAGACAGGAGAGAACCAGAAGTCTTCCCCAGAGCTGCAGTGAAACAAGAGTTTGAAGGGTGTGCTAAGCTGGTTTAACTAGGATCATACAATCATTGGATCATTTGGGTTGGAAAAGACCTTTAAGATCATTGAGTCCAACCACTAACCCAACACTGCCAAGTCTACGTCTAAACCATGTCGCTAAGAACCTCATCTACACGTCTTTTAAACACCTATAGAAGGCTGAACAGCCAAGTAGGAGACTTTCCATGTGAGCTGCAGGTCCTGTGCATAACCATACACTTTATGGCTGGGATTCCCTATTTCAGGACGAGGCTCAAAATGCCTGTGTTATATTCCCAGGTTTTCCTCATCATGGGTAATGACAGACAAATAACTTGGTTTCACGAGACATTGGACTGGACTCTACGCTTCCCTATGCTTCAATTTCCTCATCTGCAAACTGGGGATAATATTACTTCATTACGGGATTGGGATCATATGGCATTATTACATCTGTAAATCTCTCGCTGATCCGTCTGTTCTCAGTACATTACAAGAAACCATATGGTTTATTGTTGCGTTGGACTTGGCCCCTCGTCTCCAATTCATCTCCACTAACGCTACAGAAATCATCACTTTGGGGTCCCTTTGTGGTCGACGGGGAGGAATAGGAACTTTTAGGGCATGATTCATCTGATTCTCTTTATATGGTTGCTACTGGATGAGGTGAAGTCCACAACTTGTCATATGAATTCCATCGCTGGTGTCACCATGAGGTGGAGTTAGAGCAGGTCATGGCCAGTAATGAATGCGGTAAAGCTGGAACAAGGAAAGACACGCGCTT
The DNA here is from genome assembly GCF_037038585.1 of Patagioenas fasciata. Lineage (NCBI taxonomy): Eukaryota > Metazoa > Chordata > Aves > Columbiformes > Columbidae > Patagioenas > Patagioenas fasciata. Next base: position 167,594,234 of record NC_092521.1, on the reverse strand, counting down.
TTCTGTCTGCACATGGATATGGTTTTCATTTTTGCTAATAGCTCCTCCTGTTCCAGAAAATGTGTGATTTTGTATATGCTGACAACGCTATTAATCAGGATGGTGTTGGTTAGAGACATATTTGCTCAGATTTTGTGGCTGATTGCCTCCCTTAATTGGAATTAGTGTAGAACTGAGTAGGCCAAAAGTGGGGTTTTGATTACAATTGCTGAAATGAACGAATTTTTATTTTTTAAAATTTTAATTATTTTCATTTTTCATGGAAAATTCTAAAGTATTTTTCTTTCCATGAAACAATTATTTTAAACCTGTGACAGAAGTGTGGTGTTGGCTCTCTTGTATTATTTATTTCCAGAATAAAGGAGAAGAGGTGGTGTGTTGCAGGAAAAAAGCTTTTCTTCCTTATTTCTGTAATTTTAAAAGTGAAAAAGGCTCGATAAATAAAATTACATTGAAAACAGCTTTTCACAAAAGCTTTTACACTTCAGCTTCAGAAAATATTTTCTGTTGGAGAAAAGATCTATATAAATTTTTGACCCTTCTAACTGTAAATTGTACTTATCCAAAAAACCCCCAAACTTTATCACCTCCAATATTTTTACCCAAATAAAATGATTGATTATACCACTTCAAATCTCCATTTGATTCATGGGTGGGCACCTGGGTGAACAATAGATGCAGTGTCCTATTTCTGAAGGAAATTCATCCATAACATAAATTTTCCAAAGAGTAATGACCTGAACATGCCTAAGGAGTATTGTATCCTCCTTGCTTAATTTTATTTTTGACCTATTTATGTTTTTTAATGTAAATTTAGATCTTCAACTCATATTCTTTCGGGGCTTATGTTATCACAGAGTTATTTCTCACTATTGACTATACGAAGGAAGAGGTAATTATTTCTGACTTTGAAGATCAATCCCATCTTCTGTTTGATAGAGACATAACCGACAATTTATTTTTTTGACAAAGATATGTTTAATAGAATCATGTATAACAGTGTTACCAAATCATGAATAGTTCATTGACATGTACCATGTTCTTGACACCTAATGCTGATACAAACAGTCAAAGAAAGATCGGAGACACATTGAACTCAGAGAAAAATAATCGTAGAAACTGAGAGAAAAACTGTCCTATTGATTTAATCCGTATCTTGATATTGTTTCTGATCTGCCTCCTATAGGGGCACCTCCATAAGCTGGCTGATTGGTGCCTGTACAGCACCTTGCACAAGAGGACATCTCACATCTGGATCCATGCTTCCAGTCCTGTCTAAATGTCACCGAATCAGAGAATCATAGAATGGCTGGAGTTGAAGGGACCTCTGGAGATCACCTAGTCCAACCAACCTTCTAAAGCAGGTTCATCTAGAGTAGATCACCCAGGATCATGTCCAAGTGGGTTTTAATGTTTCCAGAGAAGGAGACTCCACAATCTCTCTGGGCAACCTGGTCTAGGCTCCAGCACCTCACAGCAAAGAAGTTTCTCCTCATATTCAGATGGAACCTCCTGTGTTTCAGCCTGTACCTGTTGCCCCTCATCCTGTTGCTGAGCACCACTGAACAGAGTCTGGTCCATCCTCTGACACCCACCCTGGAGATATTGATCACACTGATCAGATCCCTCTCAGCTTCCCTTCTCCAGCTCAACAGCCCCAGCTCTCTCAGTGTCTCCTCATAGGAAAGGTGCTTTAGGTCTCTCATCATCTTTGTGTCCCACCACTGAACTCCCTCCAGTAATTCCTCATTCTTCTTAAACTGGGGATCCCAGGACTGAACACAGACTCCAGATGTGGCCTCATCAGGGCAGAGCAGAGGGGGAAGATGAACCTCCTTCGACTGGCTGCTCACACTCTTCTTAATATCCCCCAGGTACCGTTGGCCTCTTGGCCACACAGACACATTGTTGACTCATGGTCAACCCATTGTTGACCAGAACTCCCAGGTCATCCTCATATCATCTGTTTATCCACCCATCTATTTGATCTGGTCGTATCCATACCCAACTTTCACCACCCCTTTTTCTTTCTTTTTTTTTTTTTTAATTAATTTGGCTCATGGTATTTCTTTGTAAGTTTGAATAGTCTGGTATTTTTTCCATGACTTACATGTGTTTAAAAAGAGGTGAAAAAAACCCAAACCAAACCAGCAGTGGTTGAAGCCAAAGAGAGGGGGAAAATATCACCCCGTTCTCAATGGGTGTTTATTAGCTCAGGTTCTCTCCACCATTTGTTTTAATGGCAAGGTGAAAAACTATGCATTTCAGAAGCTTTGCGCCTTTTCTCCTGGCCCCCCTTCAGCCCACTGCCCCCCTCTACTTGGACTCCTTTCCCTAATGGCTCTCCAAAATAATAACCCGTGGGCATTTGCTGTAATAAAGCATAAAGACTTTGTTCCAAATGAGTCCAACTGCAAAAGAAAAGCCAAAACCAAGTCAAAATGAGATTTTTCTCACTCTGTGAATTTGCTATACTTGGAACTGGCAAATAATAAATCGAGCAATATGTGGAAAAACATGCAGCCCTTAGGATATTGTAGAATGGTTGGCATTGGGTGGGGCCATAGGACTCTTTTAGTCCCTAAATTACAATACACTATGGTTCCCAGCCCCAATCTGTTTCCTCTCCTTTGGGGTTGCATTTTGCAAGCTGGACTCACTCTAAGAAGTGCTCAGCCACCTCAGAGGGGTAGAAAAGCTTTGGAGAGGACATGTGGAGGCATCACAACTCACTGAAGGACATGCTCATGTAAATCTAGCAAAAGAGGTTTGACAACCAAACACATAGGAAGAGGCCAACTGAGCACTCTTAAATCTGCTTCAGTGCAACAGCTCAATCTATCAGGCATGGTAGTTTATAAAAATAAACTTCACTGGAAGTTCATTGCTAGATGAAATGACTTTTAAAATTGGTGTAGCTGGATTTGCAAGATGTTCTCTGGCTATCCCCTCTGTAGCTCTGGACTGAAATCTCATGTACTCTTTTGGCTGATTAAATATTGTCCTTAGTTTCTTGGGAGCAACTCATTATCATTGCTCTTGAAATCAGAGAGGCTTTATCATAGGGAACGAGCCTTTGTTGCTCAACAAAAGTAAATTTTCCCACTGAACACAGACCATAGTCAAATATACTGCTTACAGGCAGTGAAAATGACCAATCCAACAAGAAGGATGCATTTCAAAAAAACTCCTGAGCCAAAACCACCCCAGTCATATAATTCCATCGCTTCGAATCTCTGTACCCCACAAAATTGCACTATAAAAAATGCCATGCAATTTGCAGAAGCAACTTGGGAGGTTTGGGCTCTGTTTGATTGTAAACGCCTGCTAATATTTTTAGTAGTTTTCCTTCCATTAATATTCATTGTCCTTCTCCTTCTTTTCTCTTTTACTGTTTTCTTTTTTTTTTTTTTTTTTTTAAATTTTGTTTTTTATTATTTTCTGGCAGCCTCAGAATGGTGATAGAAAAAACCAAACACTAAGAAAGTAAAAGAACCTTGGGTAGACTGCAGAAGAAGTTAAAAGCTGCAAAGTAGCCATTTGCTGCATGTAAGAATTTAATTGGTCCTATATAATTCTGATATACTTCTTAAGTCTCACCCACTGGAACCCCAGCTATTAACAACAGCTTTCTGCATGGATAACTAACTACTAAGAACTTCCTAAAGCTGAAGTCATTTTGAAAAATAGAGTCTGATATAAAGTTTCAAGGACACAATCCCATGAATACCACTAAACTAGATCCACTTCAAAAAGGTCCTGAGATACGTATGTTGTTGTTACTTAGCATTGTAGGCCAGAACAATTTTCATGTGTCTTAACTCCACCCTGTGCAATTGTTTCATACAAACTTTTCCATAAATTGATCCCACTCCAGCTCAGAAATCTTGAATATAAGCTAAGTGCCCTTTTCACCATTCCGGTTTATCATGCAGGTCTTTTGTGGCCCCAGAGACCATGGATGTTCTATCAAAGGCCTATGATCTTGTTCTGCAGTCTCTTGTGGTAGGTGTTGCATGATATCAGGTGGGCTGAACTTCAGGCCACTCTTCTTGTTCACACCACCTCCACTGAGGTAGATCTTATTTCCACTCTGTCAGTTGATTTCATTCTGCTGGTGTCCCCAGGCTTTTGCTCACCTACCTAAATTTCTCCTGGGTCTCCTACATGAGACTTCTCTAGGTCATCAATCCCTATGTGAGATTATTAGTCAATTTTTGGGGTGCTGTGTTGTAGCATTTCAGAGTTACCAGAACAAGATCCCTTTCTCCATATTATACCTTTTTGTCAGTCTGTGGCTGCTCGAGTTGCAGTTCAGTCTTGGCTGCTTGTTGGGCATCAAGAGAAGATGTCTCCTCAAGCTCCTGTTTGGCACTGCCTTATCAAACTGCTGCAGAGCATTGACCCTTTTTGTCTGGTACATTCTCCTTCTCAAATTGCGTCTTCAGATTTCCAGAACTCAACACTTGCCTGATCCTTCTAAGAGAAAATGATGGATGAATTAAATGTAACCAAGCATTGAAGATGACTTGGTCGGTTCAACCTTCTACCAAGTGAACGTGAGGATCTCATGAGACTGGAGGTTATCCGCAGCTGAAAGCTCTGCTCTTTATGTAGGTTGCCCTGTTGCTGGCTTCTGTCAATGGGCCATTCATCAGTGTCTCATTCCAAGCATATTGCTGCTCCCAGCTATGAAGGATATGTCCACTTCAAGATTGGCAGATTTTATATCTGCCAAACCTGTGGCTTCATACATGAAATCCTTTCCTATTCACTCATAGTTTAGGCCTCTTCTGAATAATAAAGGATAAAATCCAGTAGCACTTTCTCTGTGAAAGGTGGCCAGTCCTGAGATATAGGAGCTGTTCAACTGTCTGCTATACTTCTGGCTTTGTTGCATATCCAGGAGTCTCTCAGACAACTCGTACCGGAGCGTGGACCCAAATGTGACACTGTGGACAAATGTCATCTATCAGCCACCCTTGGAATATTTCCACTAGCAACAAGCTGGACCGTCTTCTCTCCTTGTGCTGGTTGTGTCCAATGTGGTAGCATAATTTCTCCATGATACTGTTTTGTGTCTGAGCTGCACAGCCCCTGCCATGACCCCAGGAGCACCAGGAGAGTTGCTCTCCTTCAAAGTACAGAGCAAGTTGTTTCCTTCTCAACAATTATTTGCTTTTAGAGTTTTGGAAGACTGGCCAATGCCACCACGGATCATATACTGGCTGACAGGTAGAAGCAAGAAAGATCATCTGGAACACTTTCTGTGCTAGCTACATGCGTACTAAAGGCCAATCACTGAGTTCTTTGCAGGCTCCCACAGCAGCTTCTGTCCATGTTCTATCAACATTTTAATCTCCTTTCATCATGATTTTCTCCCAGATTTCTCTTTCTGCCTCCATAATTAACTCATGTTGACTCTCCTCCCAACTTTGCCCAGGTCAAAGATAGCACAATACCTTATATCCCTCATTTGGCCCAGCATGATCTGAAATCACAATAGAATATGATGATGTGTATATAATTCCTTGGTTAGCTGAAACTGAAGCAGATTGCTGCTCTGACCTGACCTGGCCAGTCCTGAGTCCGTCAGGACATTTTAAAGGCAAACGTTCAAATTTCACCACCAAATCCAACATCAAGATGAAGTTTAACAATTGCTCAAAGCCAGAATTTTGATTCAGCCTTGTATCTCCGTATCAGTTAAGGATACTAAGGAAATTACGAAAAATTTGGTTGGTGTTTGTTTGTTGTTTGTTTTGTTTATTTGTTTGTGGTTTTTGTCATCATTGTTGTTTTGTTTTGTTTGTGTTGTTTGTTGCTTCTATTTGTGACCCCCATGTCTTACACTGATACTGGAAATCAGCCATGGTTTCATATTTGACAATGAAATTCCCTTCTATCTCATTTATCTCTGGTCTTTTGAAACTTACCACTTTATCCCACATAACTTTAAATCACATGTTTTTTTGTTCTTGACCTTGAGCTGTCATTCCAGTCAACTGTGAACAGGAAAGAATACAGAAGGTCACCACGGGATTTTTACCACAAAAAGGCGGGGGGGGGGAAAGAAGTGATTTTTTTAAGAGTCCTTTGCATGAGTCAGAATTTCATCTTAAAGAAAATAATTGCTCAATTGTGGCTTGGGGTCTTATTAGCAGAGGGAAAAAAATTGTGCTTCTTCACTAGTCAGAGCTCCTGCAGACTGCAGCAGCCGTGCCAACTTCTCCGGGATACATCTGCAGAGGGGGATATTAATTCTACGGTGCCTGTTTGCTATTAACACCCTGCTCTGATTGTGCACTGTGCTGGGTGCAGTAAAGTTGCATTTATGTCTCGGTGGAAAGCAGGAGAGGGAAATGAGGGACAGGGATGCTTGAGAAAATTCACTTCAACAAGTGGAACCAGGTCACTGCTTAAACAGACCAGTTCTCAGTACTTAATACATGCCAAAGATGCTGATTTGAACAAAAACCGCTTGAATTATTAGATTTGTTTCCACAACTGTCTCCAGTGTGGCCCTGGAAGAGCAAAATGTGACAGTTAGTGATCAAATCATAGAATAATTTTGGTTGGAAAGGACCCTCAAGACCATAGAGCCCAACTGTTCCCCCAGCCCTGGCACTGCCCCATGTCCCTGAGAACCTCATCGCCATCTGTTCAACGCTTCAGGGGTGGTGACTCCACCACTGCCCTGGGCAGCCTGTTCCAATGCCCCACAGCCCTTTCTATGAAGAAATTGTTCCTAATATCCAATCTAAACCTTCCCTGGCGCAACTTGCTTCTTGTCATAACTTTTCTATGGGTTAAAATGTTTGCTAAGCAAATAATACACCAAGAGGCATATCACAGTTTTGCTCTAGTTTTGGTCACTGCAGTGACCATGTTGGTAATAGATTTCCATAGACACTGAGCTGATGCCCAGTGTGCTGGGAGCAGTCCTACATGCACAAAAGTGGTCTTGGATTTGTTTTCTTAAGAGTATCTGGTGAAGGGACTTGAGCACAAGCCCTATGGGGAGAGGCTGAGGGAGCTGGGCTTGTTTAGTCTGGAGAAGAGGAGGCTTAGAGGTGAGCTCAGCACTCTCTAGAACGACCTGAAGGGCAGTTCTAGCCAGGGGGGATTGGGCTCTTCTCCCAGGCAGTCAGCAATAGGACAAGGGGGCATGGGCTTCAACTCTGCCAGGGGAAATTGAGGCTGGAGATTAGAAAGCAATTCTGTGCAGAGAGAGTGGTCAGCATTGGAATGGCTGCCCAGGGAGGTGCTGGACTCACCGGCCCGGGAGGTTTTTAAACTGAGATTGGCCATGGCACTTAGTGCCATGATCTGGTCAATGGACTGGAGTTGGACCAAGGGTTGGACTGGATGATCTCTGAGGTCTTTTCCAACCCAGTCCATTCTGTGAGTCTGTGACTCTGTGATTTTCTTTGTCCTCTTTCTCACCTCTCCCTTTCCCAAATTACAGTTTTGTCCAGCTTCAGAACAGGGCTTGCCTATAAGCTTGAGTCAAAACCAACAGATCTTTTCAGTGTGAAGTGAAAAAATAATAAATGAAAGGAAAAAAAAAATAATAAAAAAAAGAGCATTTGAAAAATGAAATGTTGTGACTGAGACGGGAAGAAACCTGCACAGTGTTTGCAAAACCAAAATCCAAACTGCCTTATCTATTCCTTAAATCATCAGGGCACTCGGCAAAGAGGTAGCAGCACTTCTCCAACGTGGTGGGCTGATGTCAGCCCGTACAACTTTCGAGGCACAGCAGAGGGTCTAGCGGAGGTGGAGGTCCATCCTGCAGAGCTGAACTTTCTTTCGCTGTCCCAGTGGATATTTAAACATGACACAAAGCGTAATAGTTTTTATAAGGGAGAACCCATGCGCAGCAGATAAGATGTGTTCCTTGGTAGCAAAATAACAGGAATTTAGACCAGGCAAAGAAGTTTTCCACAGCCAAAGTAAATACTTTAAACACCCAGCTGTAAGTGGCTGCACGCTGACAATCTCTCTTTTGCCTGGTTAGGGTTGGACACCCAGGGCTCAATTCAGCTGCTTGTGCATCAGGATTTGGAGCCATTTCAGGAGCCCTGGTGCTGTAGCTGCTCTTCCAGGAGGTCACCACGGTCTCTCATAGGTCCCACCTATCACCTACCTGTCCTGTGCCAGCCTCTCAGATACACCAAGGTGACGAAAGAGCCCTAAACATTTGGCATGAGTAACAACAGTGAGCCTCAATAGGGTAAGTGAAGTCCAAGGTTGCTTCAGCTGTCTAAGTACAGATGTCCAGGGCCACCTAAAGCACCAAGGGCTGTCTGATACATCCACACAAGTTGTCTAACAGAATGATGCTTCTGTCTAGAGGCAGTGGAAGAGCCTGTGGAATATCCCAGGGCACCACAAGTAAGCACCTGTGTTCAAATAATTGAGCTGATCTACAGCATGCTGGCTGAGCAGCATTTCTGTGGTCCTTAGATCTCTTCAAAATCTTCTGCAAATTCAACCTCATGATGCTGAGGGGTCTGGACCATCTTTCTGATGAGGAAATGCTGAGAAAGCTGGGGCTGTTCAGCTGGAGAAGATGAGAGGGAATCTTATCAATGCTGATAAATATCTCAAGGGTGGGTGTCAAAGGATGGACCAGACTGTTCAGTGGTGCCCAACTCCAGGGTGAGGGGCAATGGGCACAGACTGAAACACAGGAAGAGAAACATCTAAATATGAGGAGAAACTTCTTTCCTTTGGGGTACCAGAGCCTGGCCCAGGCTGCCCAGAGAGGTTGTGGAGTCTCCTTCTCTGGTGACATTCAAACCCACCTGGACACCTTCCTGTGTGATCTGCTCTGGTGAACCTGCTTTAGCAGGTGGGTTGGACTGGATGATCTCCAGAGGTCCCTTCCAACCCAAATAATTCTGTGATTCTGTAATTATAGGAAAGAACTCCCTTAAGCCACAGCAAAGAAGTTGGTCCCTGAAAAAATATATATTTATTTTTTTTTCTTTTCTGAAAACTAGAACAAAATCACCAAAATTAAATGATCTCCTCAACCAGCACACATCAGAACTGGGATATTTGTCTTGTAAACATATTCATTGACTCACAGAAAAAAACAGTCTAGATAAAAAAGGTAGAATTAGTAAGCCAATTCTATAAATGGGGAGGAAAAGAGGAGTTTTTTTGTGTGTGTGGATGGATCTACATGATCTGGAATGAGTCGGTATAAATAGTGATATGATTAGTTGAGTATCCAGCAAAAAAAATCTGTAGCAGTGTAAAGTTTCCTGATCATCATTTGCCATTCCAGCACTTTAACCATAAAGCCATCTTTTCTTTTATTCTTGTCTAATTCTGACAGATTTATACCAGTGCACATTTAGTAACTGGAGTAAATCACACTTGAACAGAAGTGAGAATGCATTTTGCTAATTCCTATGACTATAAGCTCTGTCCTAGGGGAAAATATTTTGTTCTGAAGTGAAGCAACGAACATGGTTTTATTTATGTCAGCTTTGTTAGCAGGACTCTCATTATTCTGTAGCACGCTATGCTGATGTAAGTGGTCGATTTTAGACCTCATACATGACAGCTCTCCCTTCCCCTCCCCCTGTACAAACAGCTCCATTTCCAGACATGCAAGAATGCCAAGTTCACTCCCTTCTGTAGACAGATGGACTCGCCAATTTTGCTGTCATTGTGTTTTCTGATCTCAAAGGTCATGATGTTCAAACAGGGGCGGAAAAGCAGATCTGGATGATGGAGGAGCCAATCCACCTTGTCACTCTGGCTTGTAGTCAACCAGATAGAACTTTTCTGAAGGTGTAGAAGTGCCTGGGTCGTTCCCCCACCATTTCTTACCTGTCACTGAGACCTTTTGAAGTCCAGTCTGTAGGAAGAGGCATGATCAGCCTTAAATACAGGTTTAATATTGGGTTGAAGCACCACTTCAGGCAGCACAGTTCACCTCTTGGTCCACCTCTGCCCTAGAGATTGATTTTGCCAGATTCCTCACTGGTCCAGAGAGGGCGATGGAACACCTCTTTGTCTTCCCCTGAAATGAGAGCTGGAGGGTAACTGGGCATCTGAGAGCATCTCCAGTGGATGGCTCTACACACCTGTGCTTTACCAGCTGAATTGTCCCATGGACATCATAGAATCATAAAATTGCTTCGGTTAGAAAAGACCTTGAAGATCATTGAGTCCAACCACTAACTTAAGACTGGCACTTGAGAACCTGAGAACCCTCAGAACCTCATCTCCACATCTTTTAAACCCCTCTAGGGATGGTGACTCCACCATTTCCCTGGACAGCCTGTTCCAATGCCCGACAACCCTTACCATGAATAAATTGTTCCTAATATCAAATCTAAACCTCCCCTGGCACAACTTGAGGCCATTTCCTCTCAACCTATCACTTGCTTGGGAAAAGAGACTGACCCTCCCCTCACTCCAGCCTCCTTTCAGGTAGTTGTAGAAGGTGAGAAGGTCTCCCCTCAGTCTCCTCTTGGCTGCCTTGTATGGGCTGTGAGCTGACACACTGAGTACTCACTGATACCTGCATGGACGCACCTACATTTACTTATCCATAGAATCACAGGATCACAGAATGTCCTGAGTTGGAAGGGACCCACAAGGATCATGGAGTCCAACTCCTGTCCCTGCACAGGACAACCCCACAGTTCACACCGTGTGTCTGGGGACATTGTCCAGTCTCTTCTTGAACACTGTCAGGCTTGGGGCCATGACACCTCCCTGGGGAGCCTGTTCAGTGTCCAGCACCCTCTGGGTGAAGAACCTTTTCCTTATATCCAACCTAAACCTCCCCTGGCACATCTTCCTGCTATTCCTTCAGGTTCTGTCATTGATCACTGAAGAGAAGAGATCAGTGCCTACCCTTACTCCTCCCCTTGTGAGGAAGCTGTAATTGTGATGAGCTCTCCCCTCAGTCTCCTCTTCTCCAAACTGATCAAACCAAATGACCTCAGCCTGTGAGCTGGGACACATCTGTCCTAACACCATGGGGCAGATGGAGGCTGAGTCTGGTACCTAATAGGCCTTTTTTTCCTTATAGGCTTTCTTTAGAGGTGGCATAATTTTAAAAGTATTGCCGTAGACTCTCAGATTTACAGGATGTTTCTTTCCAGAAGCACTTATAAAACCTTTCACAGAAATCTCTTCACATTAAGGTAGAATAAAACAGTTGTTTAACTCAGCACAGGGACTACTTTGGCTTCAGACAGCAAAAGACATGGTCTGACGTTTTGAGTAGGCAAAACCAGTATGGATTATGCAGGCTGCAGCTGGGGAGAGACCCCTGGACCTTCAAGCCCCATGGTGTGAGCCATGACTGCTAGGATCTTTGCAACCTGTTGTAGCACATGCCCATCTCTTTGTAGGCATGTCCACTCACCCATTTCTATCCTTGTCCTTCAGCTCAGCAGTGGGGTCTGGGACTGACTTTCAACTTGTTTCTCTTCTATGGCTTGATATTTGTCAGTTGGATCAGGGGCTAATTTGCTCAGAATTCCCATGGCATCTCCTATCCAAGAAACCTACAGACCTGGGACTCTTCAGCTTCAGCATTAAGAAAATGTGTGTTCAAGCTGTCAGAACTGGTGTCTTTAGAAGACATGGAAAAACCTCACTTTGCTAACAAGAATAACAGGTATATCAGGAAACTAATACCTACCACCCTGCACTTGAGGTGCAGGCTGGAGAGCAGAGCGCTGTGAACTCTGCTGCTCCTGGGAGGAAAAGGAGAGGAAGAAAAGGAGGGAGAAGTGTTTGCTGCTTCTTGTTATCTCTCTGTTCTCTCACTTTGTCTTATCTCCAAGCCCTGTTTGTTTTTCCCAGGTGCATGCAGGTAGCTCCTCCAGTTTGTCATTTTTCCCACTAGGCACTCCGGGCGTGAATGGAAAATGAAAGCACTCTGATGAACTCACTGGCAAAAGGAAGCAATCAGGGGAGCTTATCTCAATTCTACAAAAGCTTTTTCAACAGTGCTCGTTGTATTTGTGTGATGTGATTAATTGAGGACTTCATCCGGCTCTCAGAGATGCTTTTCTTTGGTTTTAGAGGTCCAGAAGGAGGTCTCAGGTACCCAATTGGGTCCGTATTCAGGGCCGTGGCAGAGAAAGAACAAGTTTTAACATTTTGCTCAAGTTCACAATGTTGGAGGTAACAAATGTCCATGATTGTAGGAAGAAGATCAGCTACCAACAGAGCTGTCTGAAGGGGAAAATCTGCACTGGAGAGGTTCCTGCAATTAGGAAAAATATTCTAGACAATCCAGAGTGTGGTGGGTTGAGCTTGACTGGATGCCAGATGCCCACTAAGCCACTCTATTACTCCCCTCATCAGCAGGATGGGTGCGAGAGGAAAATAAGATGGAAAAAACTCATGGGTCACAACAAAGGCAGTTTAATAAAGCAAAAACAAAGGCCATGTGTGGAAGCAAAGAAAAAAAAAAGATTTATTCTGTACTTCCTAACAGCAGGTGATGTCCACACACCTCCTGGGTAGTAGAGCTTCGGTACAGGTAACAGTTGCACTAGAAGACAAATGTCATAATAATGAATGCCTCCCTAATTTTCTCTTAACTTTTATTGCTGGCAGATGTCATATGGTGTGGAATATCCCTTTGGTCAGCTGTCCTATGTCCTTTCCCAAGATTTTGCCCACCCCTCAGCCTACTGGTACAGGGGGAATGCTGGAGAGACAGCCTTGGTGCTGTTCAAGCACTGACTCAGCAGTAGCCAAAACATTGAGGTGTCGTCAACACCTCGGTAGCTACCGCTACAAAAAACAACATTATGAGAGCTGCTATGGGGAAAAACTCCACCTCAGCCAGACCAAATACATGGTACAAGTCCACTGTGTGGATGCTCTTAACTCTTCTTTGATATTTGATCCAGATAAAGCTTCTACTTGATGAACTCTAAAGCTCCAGAAGAAATGAATTATTCTTTCTTCCACCCTGCCATTTTTCTTCTCAGTGTTTCCACTGTTATGATACTTCCAGCACCATATAAAATCCCTTTTTCTTTTCATTTTAAAGTTTCTGAAATCTCACCAGTCCTTGGAAAAGATTGATCTGAGTTGCACTGGCTAACCTGGGCTCTTACTCACCCTATAAAAAACAGGGTGTTCATATTGAGGGAGCTAAGGAATGTCTTCTCCTTCCTGAGATGTGACCTAGGCCAAGCCCTGGTGATCTGAAATGCTGGCCCAAGGAGGATCAGATATGCAGACTGGAAGTGAAAGTCCTGAGTAGATGCAGTAGGACATCTTTTGGGGCAGAGTGGGGAGGGGACTCCTCTAGTCCACCTTACACATTTTGTTGTATGATATATTTCATGGTTATGACTAAGAGGGACTACAGTGGGATTCAGAGCAGCTACAGAGAGAAAGGGCAAGGAGTTGTAGAAAGCCTAACAAACACCCCTAGAAGAGAAACTTTCATCTGGCTTTTCAGGGTCATTGAACAAGCAGTAATACCAGCCTTGCAGCACTGAGAGCTTCCAACTCGTTAAAGCTCAGCCCATCCTGGAGGCAACACGTTGAACCAAGAGGGACACAAAGTGTCATGCCCATCACTCTTTGAGGACAAGGACCAAATTTCAGGTGTTGCCTGGACTCCGACTCTCTTTGGGACCCAGGAAGGTGCATATTCAAACACAGAACAGGAGGAAAAATCAGCCAGTTTCCAGTTTCTCCAGTGCCAAGGAGTTTGGCACTAAGCAGCTTTTTGCTGTGTGGTGTCTGGCAGTGCTGGGTCTTATTTTCAACAAGCCCCGTTAAAGGATTACAAGAGCCTAGTTAAAATAATGCCCTTCGAGCTTATTCATTATTGGAAAGGAAACAGGAATAAACAGAAAGGGTTCTATCATCCACAGTGTTATTGCTTGTAGTGCTTTGAAAGAAGAATAAAGAGCAAAACTGGCAAGTATTAGAGAAATATATAAACACACACACAGTTGTCTACAAATATAAAGTAAGTTTTGTTTCATTTCTGGTTTATAGCACTCAAAAAAAATCTGACAGCTCCCCTCCCTATTTAATCTAATTACTCCTGATATTTTGCCATTGCATTAAAAGTTTTACCTCTAAGAAACCATCAATTAAAAAAGAAAAGAAAAGGAAGAAATTCCAAAAAGGAGTTGCTATATTTACCCTTTTAATAGACTTTATTAAACCTTCATTGTAAAGCTGAGGAGTTTCACATCAGCTGGAACAACAACAACAAAAACTCAAATCATAAATACTGTTTGCCACAAGTGGTCACGTTTTCCAAATAAAAGAGCTTTGCATGGAAGGCTGGATGGCTCCAATGGAGAGCTAATGGGGTAGGGAGCCTTTCCCCTTAAGGCTGCCAAGATGAACCTCGTCCAGACTGGGACACCAGCAAACATGGAAGGTCCCAATCCTGCTATTCACGGACCTCAGACTCTATTGAGGTCTCTTGTGCTTTTCAGGGAAGAAAAGATGCATTGTAGAAATTGGAGACCTCATGTGAATGGGAACTGAGAAGGATTCTCCAGGAAGCCACTCTAACTGAGAGGACTCTGGACATCTTGGTTGCCTCAGCTTTGGTCCATTGCCAGATCCTTTCATCTTCAAAGAGGAGGTAGCATCGTGCCAGGTCAGGTATCCAATGCACATCAGCAATGATGTATCTGATACCTCATCATGCTACGTGATGGGAGCAGAAGCAGTTGTGGATTTGGTGGAAGTGCCATGCCAAGCTACAATGAGGAGGGCTCCTCTGAGGAAGGATCCTGCTAGATGATTTATCATCAGCAGATGTAGTTCTAAGGGATTTCTTCTTCCCCAGGACACACATTCAGGTGATCAGTTGCTTCTGGCATACGGAGTCACCTAACAGGAGAGATGCAGAGGATGGAAATGAGGGAGCAGGGAGCATGAAGAATGGCAGAGTGAGAAGCTTTATGTCTGGTGGAATGGAAAGAAGCAGGAGGCAGAGACAGTGGCTGGTTATTCACTTACCAGTTACTGGAATAGGTTTCCTTCTCCAAATCCATGTCTAACGATAGGAATGGTCACACTGGACCAGCCTGAAGACCCACCTTGCCTAGGACATCCACTGATTCCTCTAGAGAGAAATGTAGCATCAGGACAAGTACACAGTGCTCTTCTCCCAGTAATACCTCAGCTTCCAACAATTCATGGCCAGAGGTCACATATTTGTTTAAGAGCTGTAGATAAATCTGCTTTTTGAGTCATGCTGGCTATAGGCATCCACAGATTCTTGTGGCGAGGACTTTCAAAGTTTGTTCAAGTACTCGACATGCCACATGCTGAATTAATTTGATCCCCTCTCTTTCTTGCACTGGAGTAAACTATTAACCGTCAATTCCTTTTCATTTCTTTTCCTCTCACAATTTTATAGGCCTCTGTCATCTCCCAACAATCCATCCTGAATAGTTCTACTTTTTTAATGATTCCTCCCAAGCAGAATGTTCCTTCCTTTTGGCCTTTCATGTTGCCTTTATCCAAAAGTATATTTTAATCTAGTTTATTGATGTTTTCAGGTCTTGTTTGGCCTTATGACTTGCAGTGAACAGAAATGCTTGGTAGATATGTACTGATCAGAGGCTGTCAGTCATGTCTGCATTGGCATCTATTCCCACCAATTTCAGCAGCCTACTTCGATAAAATTAGCACAACAGGCACAAAGACTCACCCTTTAATTAATTTATGGATATCATAATCAGATGCATAGCTTTCTTTGTTGTACACAAGCCTTTGTCTCCCAGAGGCAGGAGTTCTGCTATGACAATCCCTGCGAGGCTCCAAGGTCTGCTCTCTGGCTCTGAGGCCATCATATAGAAAGATCTGCATTTGCTCTTCTATCTCCAGAAGCAAGTATCCACATCTCAATTGCCTTTGCGTTCAGTCCTTGCAACGTTCAAATTTCTAAAGAGTATCCAGGAATGGTTTGGGAAGGTGATAGCTGACCAAGACTAAAACTATACCAGGGATTATTCTAATGGTTTACTATAATTTAGTTGGGGTTGAGTGCCTCAGAACATTCCTTGATCAATCAACTTATTAAAATTGGTGCAACTATCAAGCTTTGTGGCTGAAAAAAGATCGGGCTCCACTTCAGATCCACCATGTTTCCTTTTGTGAGTATGAGAAGCTCAACTGTCCTTTCCCCAGGCTTCCCCACAGCTTCACCTTTGGTTAAGACACAAAAGCCTGACTATGGCCCAAATCTCTAATACTTCCGATTTAATCTGATATAACCCCAGGTGCAGCCTGCCAGTGTCGATTTCACTCTGCTCATCACGTGTACTTCATTTCCTTGTCCAGCTCTGGCTGCAGAGTACGTGTCCAGCCATGCAGAGGTTAGCTTTCAACTTTTAAGAATATGTTTATACATCGAATTTCCTCCGTACCTGAAAAGAGCCACTTCTTTTCATTCTTGTTGCACATCTTCCTAAACTCTTGAGTCCAAGCTTTGTCTTCTTATCCTGCCAGAATACGCTAAGTCAGAGTCTATTGCCTGGAGAATATGCAATGAGGTGTAAGACCTCTGTTCTTCTATCCTTTTGCTCAACCTGGGTCAGAAGGAGGAAGATGTAGGCCATAGCATGGAAGAAGATAGAGGTTCATCTTCACAAAGAGCGGAGTTCACCAGGCATACGCATGCCACATCTGAAACAGCAGCATAATCCTTTTTATTGTTCAGCAAGGAAGAAAGCAGCTCTTTTGCCAAGCAGCATGCAGCAATGTTAAATTTGTAATCAACAGTATATTGTTTACCAAAAGACCTTTCGATTGCTTGCAGTTAAAGGAAAAATAAAGTCTGCAGGCCAGGCAAACCATTGTATAAGGACAATATTTCTGAAAAGATGGTCTTTGGCTTCATGTCAAATCTCTGCTTTGCACGTTCAACATGCATTCAAAGTCAATTGGTCCACAAGTAGGACTGAAAAATGAACAAGTGCCTGAGATCCTGAACTGCAAAGATGTCAGTGTTCAGTAATCTTGATTTAGCAATTTTATCAGCTAGTGGAAACATGATTGTCACCAAGGATTAGGCCTAATCCAAACCCCTTTGCAGCCAGTTGAAAGGACACAGAATCACAGAATCCCAGAATGTCAGGGGTTGAAGGGCCCTGGAAAGCTCATCCAGTGCAATCCCCCCATGGAGCAAGAACACCCAGCTGAGGTTCCACAGGAAGGTGTCCAGGTGGGTTTGAATGTCTGCAGAGAAGGAGACTCCACAACCTCCCTGGGCAGCCTGGGCCAGGCTCTGCCACCCTCACTG
This sequence comes from Patagioenas fasciata, assembly GCF_037038585.1. NCBI lineage: Eukaryota > Metazoa > Chordata > Aves > Columbiformes > Columbidae > Patagioenas > Patagioenas fasciata. Next base: position 167,576,947 of record NC_092521.1, on the reverse strand, counting down.
AGAAGGAGTTTCTTCTCAAATTTAAGTGGAACCTCCTGTGTTCCAGTTTGTACCCATTACCCCTTGTCCTATCATTGGTTGTCACCGAGAAGAACCTGGCTCCATCCTCGTGACACTCACCCTTTCTATATCTGTAAACATGAATGAGGTCACCCCTCAGTCTTCTCTTCTCCAGCTCCAGAGCCCCAGCTCCCTCAGCCTTTCCTCACACGGGAGATGCTCCACTCCCTTCAGCATCTTGGTGGCTGCGCTGGACTCTCTCCAACAGTTCCCTGTCCTTCTGGAACTGAGGGGCCCAGAACTGGACACACCTTTATTTCTTGGAGATATTTTGCATCAACTTTCTTAGAACGAAAAAGTGGGAAGGATACTCCTAGAAGTCAGGAATGTATCTATAAAAACTCCTGAAGTTGAACCCTGTAAAAACTAAAAATAAATAAATAAATAAATAAATAAACAAAAAGTAAGCAAAAATTAAATAAAAGCAGAAGGAAAATTGTCTTGAAGTTTGACAGAGGAAAAAGAGATTAGAAAGTGGAAAATGCTAATGAAAGTTTGAGTTTAAATGGACATGTGGGTGGTGTGGAGTGGATGGTTCTGCAGTCTTTTTCAGACAGCTGAATTGATGCTCTTCTTTTTTCTTTCCTTTATCTTTGTTCCAACAAAACATTTCTAAGCATGTGCGTAACTTTGTGAGGGCACTGGCATTCTTATAGAAATCAGTGGTACCATATGTTCCAAGATAATCAAGTGCTTAAGCACTTCAAACACTCAGGATTCAAAACAGATCGGAGACAACAAAGCAAGCATGTAATAAACACAATTGCTCACTCCTAAAAAGAAGTTTTGAAATATTTTATGTTTCTTTTTGTTCTTTGTCTTTTCTGATAAAATCCCATCTCTTGGAGCCTGGCAATTTGGGGAAAACCTCATATTTCATGGGGAGCCAGAAGCATGTTCCTAGCTTGTACAGTTGCCAATGAAGTACCAAAAAGACTACTATGAAGGTCCAAAGTCTTGACTTTTTGCTAATGAAAACGCTAATGGTTTTAAATGCAACGATGGGTGAAATAGTGTAACACCAGAACATGGGAAAATGCAATCACAGATTTGAAGCAGAATAGCATGGTGTTTTTCTTCTAATTGAGGCAAGGAAGGAATGGGAGAGGTGAAGGAGACGTCAGGACGCCCAGTTTTGGGCAGTGTGGAACTCTCAGACATTTGGTCTAACAGCTAAATTATACCAGTCATTGTCATAGTGTTTAAAGTATTTTAATGGAAGCGTACCAATCTTTTAAGATAAATGTAAAAGAACATCCATTAAATTTCTTTACAAAGTAAAGTACGGAATGACCAGAACCTACTTAGAAAGTTGGAAGTTCAGCTAAAGCAATGGTAGGGTTTATTTGGATCTAGTTATAAATGCGTATCCAGGAATGCCAAGGAGACAAACAAAAACCTGATGCTGATCATATGAACACGAGAAAAAACCTCTAAATAAGAGAACATTTTTGCCATCCAGAAAGAGATTTTGAACTATGAGGAAAGAACCTTTTGCTGCTGTGTTCTGGTAAATGGAAACTTAGCTACAGTCACTGTAAATTCACAGATCTCACCCTCACAATAGCTGGTGCTTTTTTTCTCAAAATCCTGTATATTAGCTAATTTCTCAGCATGAAAATGCCACTATTGGCACTGGCAGTGGGTTCTAGTGTCCAAAAAGGGAAACTGTGGTTTGTTCTTCAAGGAGGAGATAATGGTGCAGCTCACGGAATGTGAAAGCATCCAAGACTGTATAAAGGAGGACATAAAACTACAAGACAAGGAGCTTCAAGTTTTGCAGAAAGAAAAAGAATTAGAATGTAAGCCAGCTAGGAAGACCCAAGAAAAAAAAAAAAGTATATATATATATTAAGCCTGCAAATTAAGGGGAACTGAAAATAATAAAAAACTTAACAAATGCATTTCTGTCCATGTCCAGGAATATTCAGAAAACTGACTACCAGACTTTTTTTCACCCCTAAAAATAATGGAAGCTTGCCAAGACTGACCAGCTGTGTCTGGTGTGTTTGTGCAAAAGCATTCATACAATTTGCTAAAGAGACATATACATAAACTGAAAAAAGGTTAGATAGAAATTTACAGGCAAAAGTTTGGAGGAACAGAGTTTGACTGCAACTTCTTATTTGGGCTTGAGCATAGAAGTCAATATTGAGGGAATACAGGTTACTCATTATTTAACAGACATATGAAAAGGGTGGTAAGCATTGATATCGGCTTAAACCTAGCACATTTTGAAACAGACAGAAAGCACATGGAGTCACAAAACTGAACTTATTGATAATGGATAGTCAAAGGAGAATGAGTACAAATCCAGAAATGGGAAAAAATGAGTCTAAAGTTCAGCTGGTTGCAATACTAGGTAGTCCAACAAGATGGTGAGCTCATGATCAGTCTGGATTTGCAGATGGGTAATAATCTTGTGATCGGTGCCCAGAAAAGCTTTGGAAGTTCCTTTCAGAGATGTGGTCCGTTTGAAGCCAATGGTTTGTAGGCAGTTTCTTCGTGGTACATAAGTGCTCTTGCTGCCAGAGGCAGAAACTGTTACACCAGGAATATTCAGGGGTAGTTGTCCAGGAGAGCTGGGAAATGCCAGAAGACCTCAGATTTTGGATTTTTAGCTGTTAAAATTCCCTGTGGCTTGAGGCAAGTGGGAAGTCCTGTCTCCTAACCAGTGGATGTCACTGGTCATGTTAGCACATCTTTACCTGCTCCTGATAAATGAGACAAGTCTAACTGCCTAAATTAACCCCATGATCTAGAAAATAACTACATGAGCACTTAAACCAGCATTTTCAAGAATGAAAATGTATTTCAGCCACAATAGCTGGAGAAAGGACTGTGAACTGTCTGTGAACAATTCCTGACTCAGAGGCCGTAGCCTCCTGGCTGCTTCATACCACCTTATTTTTCCTCCTTGAGTTGTTTAATTTATATACTAGGTAAACATTAATTTAATATTAGGTAAAATGAATCAAGTCATAATTAATTTTCACAGTCCATTGTCTTCTGGACAATATGAGTAGCCCAAATTCCAGTGAGGGTCACAGAGGTAGGGAGAAAGGTCACAAATTGCTCCAGTTCATACAGTAAGACACTGTTAGGACCTGTCAGGGAACTCATTGCATGCAGAGGCCATCCCACCCTTGAGTTTCATACCTGGATCACCATGGATCAGATCAGTATTTCGGTACCATGTGAACACCCAGTCATCTCTGAAACACTCAGATGTATCCAGAAAGGAAAGAAAATACCTGTGGAAAAGCTCAGGGATTTTAGATACAAAGCTCCGGGCTCTGCTCTGAGAGGTGTAAATCCCCAGAAACCCACACAGTTCCTCAAGGTTCATACCAAAGCTGTTTGGACCAGAATTCGACTTTCCAACCTTCACATCACTGCATGTAATTCCCGCATGAAAATGGGTAGTTTAACCCATTTCAGGAGGATCAAATCACCTAGGTCCTGGAGGCAAGGGTCCACCTCCTCTTTTCTCGATATCGTGAAGAGATTAAAGCAAGGCTTCTGGCTGAATACCCCTGCATCACCGCTGCCTGTAACAGGGAGATTTACAGCTCTCATTACATACCAGAGGAGTTAAAGGCCATGCACCTCATCAGGACCTGTTCTCGGTTTATAGCTGCCGCCCACCAGCCCCACTAATGATCCCAGATAATCGCTCCTTGAACGTTCCCAGTCACCTTGACTTACAACTCTCTCCCCGTGAGTCATGCTATGAGTCTACAACGTGGTATGCAGGAAAAAAAGAAATACTTTCTTGCATCTGGCTTTAATTACCTTCATTTTTAATTAAGTTCTGTGGTTTTAATATCAATAACCCTGGCCTGGAAAGATTTGCTTTGCTTGGATGTTTGTTCTCCATGCAGGAAAATGTTGCTGGTCAGTTATCCCATCTCATTCCCCTCTATCCTCCAAGGGTCTCTGTCAAATGCTACTGGAATTCACTGAGGTCCTGGACATGGGTCATACAGACTAGACTGGGCAGGTCAGCATCCTCTTATTCACCTTAAGTCAACTGTGAAGTTCTTTCTATCTCTCTCTCTCTCTCTCCCTTTTAATTTCATTGGATGATAATTCCTCATATGGCCAAAAATACCAGTTGAAGTTAATGGTCTTAATAGATTTGAGAGGTGGTGAGGACAGCTGAGTAATCACAGAATCTTTTCAGTTGGAAAAGACCCTCAGGATCATCTAGTCCAAACACAACCTAACCTAACTCTAGCACAAAACCATGTCCCTAAGAATGTGGTCTAAATGCCTTTTAAAACCCTCCAGGGATGGTGACTCCACCACTGCCCTGGGCATTCTGTTCCAATGCCCAACAACCTTTGCCATGAATAATATCCAACCTAAACCTCTTCTGGCACAACTTGAGGCCATTTCCTCTTGTCCTATCACTTGCTACTTGGGAGAAGAGACCAACACCCTCCACGCTACAACCTCCTTGAGTGAGCTTCCCTGTGCAGGACCATGTTTTGGCCTGCATATGTATAAACACCACTACCACCTTGATTCATGGCAAAGACACCTTGGTGATACATTCAACTTCAATAAAAAGACGGAGAAATTAAAACCTGATAAAAATAAATGTTTTTCCACACGCTATGGAAGTAGACCTTGGAGAGCACTAACACAGGAATGTAACAAGATTCAAGGAATGGACTTTTACCTGGCTAGAAAAAAATAGGCACTTCATCACTGAATATGAATGGATTAAAAAGTTTTATTAAATGTCAAATTTTAGGCAACCTGGACTTATGAGAGACCTGGGACAAGCCTTAGTAGATCACCTGTTTTTCCAAAGTTTCCTCTACAAGAGCTGGCATTGCTTACAGTATGAGACAGACTGCACGCCAGAACCAGACTCTTATGTCCCTGCATAGTTTGTTTTCAAGAGGGACAATGAAACAGAGCAGACATGTGAAAGCTGGGCTCTTAAAGTCATTGAAGTGTAAAGAATTATCTAAGCTATGACTGAGAATTTACATAGCACTTGGGAAGTCACTGTTCATTATATTGGAGTGTAAAATCAGGTGGTTCTGCAACCTTAGGGGACTCTTTTTCAGATGTCCTTTTAACACTTGGTAGTGTTAGGTTAACAGTTGGACTTGATGATCTTAAAGTGTCTTTTCCAACCTAAATGATTCCACAATCCAGGTGGCCAGGCCTGTAAAGTCAGATCTAGCATCTCTCTTATAAATTCCTGCTTAAATTTGCATCCTCCAAATGATACATGTTTCAAAGCCATGAATGCACCAATAGACCTTAATCGTGCTGACTATCTTCACACCCTCCACTCATTAGCCCATGAGCTGGATACAAGCTCATGATCCTGCTCCTGGTCAGCTTCATCTGGAGTGTATGTCCCAAACGTGGCTGGTAAGGACAATTAATAGCCATTGGTGTGGCCAGGGCCCTGATGACATGCACACAAACCCCACCACATCGCTCAGCCATATCCCAGCTCAGGCTGTCCTGATGTCTGGCATATCTTGGAAGCAAGAGAAAACACCATGGGGCCCACAGCCTAAGCTGGCCACCTTCATCCAGGCATCCCTGGCAGGACTTTTTCTTTTGGGAGATGCCAAACGTTAGCGCTGCTGATACCCAACTATGGGAAGATGCTCCACCATGCCTACGCTGAACAAATCACAGCACCTTACAAAAAAGTCTGTCTGCATCTTGACATCCTGCCTCTTAATTAGCAGATTACTTGTTGGTGCTGTACCCTTAAGGTACAATCAAGGTAGTTTTCTGACTGTCTGAAACCTTCTACAAATTCCTGGGAGGATCCCTGCATTAGCTGGAGGAGAGAAGCAATGGCTCAGGATACCATGGAGTAAATAAATATTAATAACATGGGCATATCACTGTACTGCACAGTGTAGCACTCCACTCAAGGAAAAGACCAGAGCACCTGTTTACTATACTATTATGTTATATCAAGCACCTGTGCTTCCACCTTGGTACAGCTCTGGGTGAAGCAGATGCAATTAGTGCAGAGATCTCTCAAAAGCTGCAGGCAATAAAATGTCAGCAAGCTAAAGGGAATGATCATTTTAATGGAAACACCTATGACTTTGGGATTATGACCAATGTTAAGCACCAGCAAAAGGGCTAAAATATTTGAGAAGAAACAGAAAGGAGAAACTGGAGGATGATACAGGGTTGAATGGGTTGAGAAAATCTTGTTGAACTTAAAAATAAGCATGAGGGACATGAGGGAAAATATAAAATTAGTTAGTGTAAGCCTGCAATCCTTTGGGGCTTAAACAGTCAGCAAGCAGAAATCGTCTTTAAGAAAGTGTCTTTAGAAAAAAATAATTGAGAATGTTTAGCGGCCAATGCCGAGAGTTTGCTGCCCAAAACCCCTGGGGTAAGCTCCAGGGCACAAGGTCTGGTTTCAGGTTTCCTGAGCAGCTGTGTTTTGGCTTCCCAGAAGAGGTCAGTCTTTCTCAAGGATTTGTGGTGGGTTACCCACCTCTTGCAAAGGAAATTATTACACAGAATAATGCCTGGATGGATAAAAATAGGGAATAGCAAGATCTTGCCTGGACCCCAGCTGCAGCCTCAGGTGAAAGCGAGCTCATTGCAAGTGTGATCTCACCTGGGTAATTTGACAAACAATTGACCTAATGTTCCCAGGATGTGGGAATTAGCATTGCTGTGGAGTGAGCTGGGGGGTGAGATCAGAACAACATGCTCAGAAACATGCTCAAAATTCACACTTTCTTTCAGCAAAATCTACTCTCGTAGTAAAAATCCTTTCCCTTCCTTTAATGCTCTGGCACTGACCTGGAAGAGACTTACTCTAACAGCAACGATGGGTCTTAAAATATAATAAAGCCATGCCCTTACCTAGCAGTTGCAATTACTAGGTCTGAATTATGCATCGAACCCAGGGAAACGTCCTAGCACCCTGGTCTTCCAGCTGTAAAAACACAGGGTCCTTCCACCTGTGCTATCAGGTAACACCTTTACCTTGTCCCATTCATGTGTTTCTGGTCCTCCTGTGGGCCTAAGTTTTCACTGTGGGCTGTCACGAGTCCCACAGAATATATCCTTCCTTGTGGGTTTATATTTTTATAACCCATAGCTGCTGTGATAAACTTCTCCACAAATTAATACTATGATGGTTGCCTAAAATCGGACAGACCTTGAAACCTTTTTTTCAGGAAGTCCATCCCTCCTCTTTTCCACAAGTGCCTTGTCCAAATTTCAGCTTGAAAGCCCTGGAAGGTCACAGTGATGTTAACTCTTTCAACACTGATGATTCCGGTGGATGTAATGGCTGTAAAGGTAAGTATGAAACACTCGTTGCAGGTCATTGGATTTACTGCAAGAAGGGAGATATATAAAAAAGGTCCAATATAAAAACCAAAGAAGAGAAGAGAGGAAGATGACGAAACAAGAGACATCTATAGGTACTTTAGCTGGTCACAGCAAGAACAGAGTTTTGTGCTGCATGATTAACTAAGTTATATAAATCACTGGGTAAGTAATAATCATTAAGAGCCATATTTGAAAAGATATTTCAGTCCTTAAATGCTGGTACTAAATATTTCACCTCATAAAAGCTAATACTTTCTTCTTGATCTCCCAATCTCCCGTTGACTCTGGACAACTTGCAAAATACAGCCTTTATTTGTACCCAAAGCCATTTCAAATGCAGGATCCTGCCTGTTTCCTTGTATGGGTTGGCATTGCTGGGCAACCTGACACTCACATCACAACACAAGCTCGTCAAAATTTTTCAAATCAGGTCAAAATGTTCCATTAGGATATTTACAAAAAAATCAGAGGGGAAAATATTTCCTTTCATTTTAATACTGATCTCTTTCCTTCACATGTCAAAATGGCAGTCAAGAAAATAATGTGTCTCAGATCTTGTTTCAGCTATTTTTTCTCCCTTGTTATTTAAACACATTTCTCTACTGTCAGAAGGACAATGTATTTGTTTTCAAAGTCTTATATGTGGTTATCAGAATTGCATGAGCAAAGGTGGTAGCCATGTGATTTATGACTTTGGTCTGATCGTGTCTTCTTGTTCCATTTATCTGTGTATATCACGACAGCATTAAGTACATTTTGCCTGTGTGCAACTATGAACATCAGGATTCTACCATGAAATTTATCTGATTAAATACAGATATCTACAGTTGCACTGATAAACTGCTTCCTTCCATGTGGATGGAGCTCCAGGATGAACTACAGTCCATGGATCCATCCCATCTCATGCTAAAATTAGAATAGGAACTGGATAAGAAGAGACATGCTCAATACTCATTACTCGTTTGTCTTTGTAGATTACTAAGGGTATCTACATGGAGTAGCTTATCTATAGTCACCTGAATTTAAAGTTACATGAGGTTAATTCTCTCCTAAATGTTCATCAAATCTCTGTCATTAGCTGGAAGTCCAGACTAAAGAGTAATGATAGGAGCAGCACTGTTGCAATCACCTGGAGAAAGTTTTATTTATATGGAACTTGTCTGGAACAAAAAGCTCCTACAAATCCCTGAAATATCCCAGATTTCTTTCTCACAGAAACTTTCTTCCAGTCCTTACTTTCAACTTAGGGAGAAAGAAACATGGCTTTTCCCCATAAATGTTCATCTCAGTCTTCTAGGTGCTGTGCATATTTAGATTAAAAGGTCAGCATTTCAGCTTGGACCTGCTTTTCCAATTGTATTTCTCCTAATCTAAATTAGAAATCTCCTGTCCCTTCCACAAACTTCTAATAGGGAAAAGTTGCTTGTTTCACGTTGCCATTTTCCCTGTGAAATGAGAAGGTAACAAGAATCCTTTAGTCTGTCTCTCTGAAAAATAACCTGTTTATTTACATATGTAGTATCCTCTTCTGATTTGAATGGCTAGGTACTAGACTGAGAGAAGTCAAACTCAACAGTATGTCTTTCAGAATGTGAGAAAGAAATTTCGATGAGTGAGATCAGTCTCATCACGTTTTAGATATCTATTGTGTCAAGGTTTTTGTCTAAGCTAGTTACCATAGTTCGCTTTATAGTCAGCGGAAAGAATTATCATTTGGAAGTTGCAATGAATTAATTAGACCTATTTTTAGACATCCACTTTTGAATGAGATAAAATACTTTACTCGAATATCAATCTTATTCAATTTAGGAACATTCTTTACATGGCAACATCTACATTACAGGAATCTATATCTGGACAGAGAAACCCCTACAGCAACAGGTGGATAAAGAAGAGAGACTGAAGGGTAAGCAGAAATCCTTTATATGAAAACAAAGCTAACAAATATGTTTAGAGTTTTAAAGCACTGAAAATACAATGACAAGGTTGATGGTTTGATGGAGAAGAATTTAACAGGTAGCTTAGGAAACAGCTGTGTTTTACCCATATATTCCACACTGCCTCCAAATTTGTTCTGGGCATTTTCCAGTAAATTTAGTAGTGATCGAGGCTGTGATCAAGCATGTTGAGCAACACTAGATAAAAACGAAGTGACTATCAGGCTCAAGTGTGAAAGGGAGCAGACTTGAACTGCAGGACTGAAAAAGGGAAGGGAAGGAAAAGGAAAAGGAAAAGGAAAAGGAAAAGGAAAAGGAAAAGGAAAAGGAAAAGGAAAAGGAAAAGGAAAATAATCTTTTGTGTATATGTGTGTGTTGGAAAAAGACAGTATGAACTAATAGTCTGTTACTTCAGAGCTCCATGTTTAAGTCCTGACTTACTCTAGGACTTTCTGTGTGGTCCTTGGTACATGACTTCATCGCTCAGCCTCTCCTCATCTCCAAAAACACTATGACTATTTTTTTTTTTATCAGCTTTCTCCACTTTGAGTATAACCTTCATTTTTCCTGGGAATAACCTGAGGGAAAAAGAAAAGAACCCACGTGCCCTTTGGAAGACTCACCAGGTTGGCTGAAGAGTGCATGTGATGGTCTGCAACTTCTTCCATGGACCTTGTGCCTTCTGAGAGGCCCCTTTTGAGCTGCCAGTCCCTTTTGGAAATGCAGAAGCCCAGAGCTTTAACACAGTAGTGAGGCTCTGCTTACATTTTGTTGCCATATTGGCCATGTGTGACCACTGTGGTGGGTTGATCATGGTTGGCTGCCAGATGCCCACCCAGCCACTCTCTCACCCCACCTCCTCAGCAGGACATGAGGAGAAAATAAGTTGAAAAAATCATGGATCAAGATAAAGGCAGTTTAACAAAGAAAAGCAAAGTCACACGTGAAAACAAAAGCAAAAAATATTTATGCTTTACTTCCCAGGTGATGTTCAGCCACTTTGTGGGAAGCAGGGCCTTGTTACACAAAGTGGTTTCTTCGAAGACAAATACCTTAGTAGTGAAGATATCCCCTCCTTCTCCTTTCTCTTAACTTTTGTTGCTGAGTACATCATATGGTGTGGAATATCCCTTTGGGTCAGCTGTCCTGGCTGTGGCCCTTCCCAACTTCTTGCCCACCCCTTGCCTACTGGTCTTTGGTGGGTGGGCTGGAGAGACAGCCTTGATGCTGTTCAAGCACTGCTCAGCAGTAGCCAAGACACCGAGGTGTCTTCTACACCTTCCTATCTATAAATGCAAAGTACAGCACTATGAGTGCTGCTATGGGGAATGTTAACTCCATGCCAGCCAGGTCTAATACAATCATCACAGAATGGTTGGGGTTGGAAGTGATGTCTGAAGATTGTCTAGTCCAACCCACCTGCTAAACCAGGTTCACCAGAATAGATCACACAGGATCATGTCCAGGTGAGTCTGAATGTCTCCAGAGAAGGAGATTCCACAGCCTCTCTGGGCAGCCTGTTGCAGGGTTCTGTCATCTCACAGTAAGGAAGTTTCTCCCCATATTTAGATGGAACCTCCTGCATTTCAGTCTGTGCCCATTGCCCCTTAGCCTGTCATTGGGCACCACTGAAAAGAGTCTATCATCTACTTATCCTAGGGAAACCCATCAGAAGATGCCAATGCTGTGTCAGCTTGCACAGGCTAAGCCAAGCAGTTATGAAGCTTGGAAAGAGCAGTTAGTGATAAATTCAAACTGTTGCTGTCAACAATAGTCCTCATGGTCAAGAACTGAGATTCATACAGGACAGGGTTTGACTCAAATCTCTACAGCTGGTTTATCCACAGGAGAGAAATGCTTAGTGGATGATGCATTTGATCTATTTAAGATATCAGCTATGAGGGGATGAACTGCATTTAGGTACCTCTGATGTCTAATGCAGTGTGGGATTTCTGTCTAGATCCATAAACAGGAGTTGAGGGAGCAGAAAAGGTCAATGAGAAGTTTCCGTTGTGCTTAAAGAGAATATTTTGAAGAAAATATACTTTTAATCATTTACCGGCAAAATATATTTTTATTTTTCAGCTAAAAAATAAGATTTAAATTGTTTGTGTCCAAGATTAAACTTCTTTTTTTCCCCACAGGAAAATATCCTTTCTGCAAAGTATGAGTTTATTTAGCTATAAAAAGCCCCAAAAATTTCTCCCACAGACTAGTTGGAGGGGAAAATTTGCGTTCATCCTTAATTTTTAAATTTGATGGAGAAAACATCTGCCAGGTTTTAGTCAGTTATTTAAATAACCTACTTGGCAGCAGTCAGTAGAAGACCCGACAACTTCTGACTCACAGCTCAGTGGATCTCACTGCTGTATAACTTTGTCCCTCTGCAGGTGACTGGTTCAGGAATGACTGATGCAGGTCCTGAAGAACTCATCATCTCATTTGCTTTTGTAGGACATCCATCTCTGCCCACACGAATGTTAACATGTATGGGGAATGATCCAGTTTAGTCTCAGCTGTGGATAACTCTCTGCTAAGTTCTTCGTCATCCATCAAAACCCAGGTAAATACTGAGAGGCAGGAGTGTTCAGACAAATTTCTGAAGTTTTTCCCAGACAAGTAGTTACTCTCACCTACAGTTTGGTTTTATAGTGAAGTTAAAGCCAAGATGGTTGGTTTTCCCTCCAACTGAGGTCTCCACATCAGCCACACAGGCACTTGTGCCTTGTTTTCAGGAAAAAAGATCATGTTCTCAAGGTTGTCTTCTTCTTAGTTTATATCAAAGGCCAAGGAGGTCTGTGCAATATTCCTACGAGCCTCTATGCCAGGTGTCCCAAGCATGTGCTGAACCCTGGTCCACATCTTCTCCTCCCCTTTACGTTGTCCATGTAACACCTCATGTCCTGCCCCTTCCAGGGCAGCTGGTGCCTCTCTTCCCTTCAGATCCAAACTTGGGAGCAAGATTTTTAGCTCTCTCTTTCTGCTTCCCTCTCACCTCCAATTTGTATATTTTTCATCTTCCCAGCAACAGGAAAAAGTTTACCTTTTCTTTTTCTCCTCCTTCCTGAAGAAAGGAATCGATAAGAAATTTAAATAGTGTGAGTCACTCCCCTTTGCCCCTTCCCCCCATCCTGCTTTCCCTTCCCCCACCATCCCTACTCTTGGTGTATAAATCATTTTCTGTGGTCTGCAGCTCAGCTGGAAAAACTAACAAAACGGGTCTATAATGTCACCAGCATCTAATTTGGTGGATTTATGGGGTCTGGCCTTAAGCACTTGCTGCTTTACAGCGTGTGAGTTCACTCCTGCAGGAGCTCCCTCCAGACTACAGCACTTTATCCTTGACTGCAGCTGTCCGCAGTCTCCGGAGCTTTGCAACGGGCAGATCCCTCTCCCTTGGAAAATGGGAGCTCTTCTTTCTGCCCCACCCATTGTCCCTGTTTTATGGTCCCAAAAGAAGATCACAAAGCACTCCTTCAGCTAGGAAAGGGATTAGCAGTGGTGATATTATGAGGAAGAAGTTTTTTACAGTGAGGGTGGTGAAACACTGGAACACGTTGCCCACAGAGGTGGTGGATACCCCATCCCTGGAGACATCCCAGGCCAGGCTGGATGGGGCTCTGAGCAACCTGAGCAGGTGAAAATGTCCCTGCTTATGGCAGGGTGTTGGAATAGATAAGTTTTCATGGTCCCTTCCAACCTGAACTGTTCTATGATTCTATGTGCTGGTTGTAGCATGCAAATGCCGTAAGTAACCAAAGCAGAGCTATTGAGGTTCACTTACTGAGCAGAAGTCACATGGCTGGATCTCTCCTTGGGCTTCTTCACACACAAGCCTCTTCTTCTCTTTTAAAATTATTCTTTTACTCTTTTTTAGTTGCTGGCATTGTCAGATAAAGTGTGATCTCTAAGCAGGAGCAAGCGTTTTGCTGAAAGACATGCTTGTTTATGATGTTTTGCTTTCCAAAGAGCTAGAATGTGTCACTCCCTGTTGCGTAGCTTGACCGAGGTGAAGAAAGCATAAGGTGTTTTGTAATCAGGGAGTGGCAAGTATCCCTCATCTGAAACCTTTTGGGCTGCAGTAGCATTGTGAGCACCTTCCAGGAACAGCCCTTTCCCTGGAAGACCCGCTACTGGTGGGGATTATCTCTAACAGCCTGTTAACACCCTGGCATTTGCTCCAGGGGAATTATTTTAAAGTTTGAGACAATCCATGCTTCCAAACCAGCTGCTGTTCAATGACAAGGCTACGTTTAAGACCCCTACTCTGTCATAGAACCATAGTATCATAGAATAGTTTGCGTTGCTCAAAGCTCATCTGGTTCAACCCCCTTTCCATAAGCAGGGACATCTTCACCAGCTCAGGTTGCTCAGAACCCCATCCAGCCTGGCCTGGGATGTCTCCAGGGATGGTTCATCCACCACCTCTCTGGGCAACCTGAGCCAGGTTCTCACCACCCTCAGCATCAAAACTTTCTTCCTCATGTCCAACCTGAACTTCCCCTCCTTTAGTTTAAAACTGTTAACCACTTGTCCTATTGCAACAGATCCTGCTAAAAAGTCTGTCCTGATCATTCTTCTGAGCCCCTTTAAGTCTGGAAAGGCCACAACAAGGTCTCCCCAGAGCCTTCTCTTGTCCAGGCTGAACATCCCAACTCTCTCAGCCTGCCCTTATAGGAGAGGTGTTATGAAGTACAGACCCCAAGCACACAGAACTGAGCCTCGCTGCCTGCAAATTCAGTATTAGGCCCAACCTGAAAATAGCAGCCATTCTTTTAACGCCAGTTAGGTCCACAACCAGCTCAGACTTGGCGCTGGCCCTGGGATAACAACTCTCACAACCCAAAGTACTGATGCATGCATGCAGAACAGGGACCTCATGGTGGCTTTGCCTGGAACCAGAATTCAGAATTGCAGTGACATATGGAGTACAGACACCTGGATAACTTTGAAGGAGCTCGCCTCAAAGTGACAATGGTGGGGCGTTGGTGATTAAATTTACTGGTTGCAAACTGACTCTATGTGTGTGGAAGCTCTGGGGGATCATCTGCATGATGTTCATGATGTTTAAAGTGTAGGACTGAAACCAATCTGTCTCTGACAGTAGGAGCACCACCTTCTCAATGTTGTTGTTGTGCTGGCCATTCTAAGTAGCCTGGAACTAGCTCTGCACAGTTAGTGCCACATCTGTGACTCTACAAGTGCGTGTGTATTTGTACTTACATATGTACAGAAGTGTTTATATCCCAGGTATACAATCTAGGATAATTCAGATACCAGGGTCTGAACTGAAGAAGGGTTGGCTCTCTTTCCTGTGCTTTCCCTTATATATTTGCAATCTGGACATATATATTTTTTTCCAGTATAAACATACTTTCGGACAGAAGTATGTGCTGCAGCTGGGGTCAGGAAGGGGATGACAGCTCTGACTTACATTCCATTTTCCTCTCCTTAGCATATTAAGCAGGTTTCTTCTCAGTCCACTGCCTCTTCTCCCTGGGGCATCACGTCTTATGGAAACCACTAATGCTTCATGGAAAGCTGGGGAGAAGGCCCTCTTTGGGGGACAATCTGTCTTGTACCTAAACTATGCATGGCATGCATCTACCTTGAGTCCCTATGTGTATAGCTGCAGGGATGTCTGGTTCAGTCTCTTCCTTTAGAGACTGGTAAGATGCGGGTTTAATTTATAGCTTTTTCCATCAAATAATGTGGGTGCAGGTACCCGTGGAGCCTACAGAGTCTAATCATTCTCCTCACCTTCAGGAACTTACCAACCACATGTGAAAGGGAATATTGCAAGCCTCAAAGTATGGAGAAAGTGAGGAATGGCTTGCGGATGGGAACTGGTCCAAAATTACGCGACAAACATCTGCAGTAGCCAAAAGGAAAAGCCTGATCTATGGACTCCCACCAATTCATGTATGTGCACAAACTGCAAAGACCATCCAGACTCACTTCTGAAAGCCACAGAGCACCCACAGCTCCTCTTGCGGTGCCGACACCATTCTGAACGATTTTATTGGTGCTGTTTGCCTTTCCTATCATGCTCATTCCTGAGAAGAAAGGTGGTCTTATGGGGAGCCTGCTGATCTAAGATTAAGGAGGAAAAAGGCTTTGGAAAATATGCTTTGTTTCGGTGGCAATTTGTAGTAGAGCTAAGAAAGTGTTTGTCGACATTAATTTTAGTTTAACATGCAACATTTTAATTTTTTACTCTTTGAAAAATGTCACCAGAATATTTAGTTCTTTAAATCTATATATTTTTTGACAACTATAAATTTTAAAAAATCCATTGACAAATAAACATGTTTTCCTTTCCCTCCAAAATGTTAGTAACTCAGTACAAGTAGTTTTTATTACTTGCGTTCTCACCAGACCCACTCTCATCACAAAGCAGTTGCTCAGACAAATGAACCCATTAGAAGAAGTGTCACCGCAGTTCTTGCAGTGGTATTGGGTCCTCCTCTCAGCCCCATAGTTTTTGTCTTCATTCGCTCTTAATAAGTCAAAAGATGCCACCACTTCTCTTTCTCTGTGGTGATACAGGCAGCAAATGGTTCATATTGTGACTGGTAATACTGATGTAATTTAAACAGCTGCCTCTACAGAAGCCAAGCCCTTGCTGTTAAATAACCTTTCTGTCATTCCTTAGCAGATCTGGAAAGCCTTTTAGAGCAGTAAGGAGCAAAATTATTGCAGCAGCCGTGTCTAGATAATACGTTGCCATTAAAGTCTCTTGTCTCGGGGTCTCAGACTGTCTAACAAAGCTGAATTCTGCCAAAAGCTGCGAGAAAGTTATTACTTTTGAATACATGGAAAAAGGGAATTGAATTAATAGAGAGGCATTCATCTTGCTTAGGGACAGATGTCTATGAGGTCCAAGGTAAATCTGACCTGTTTATAGCCAAGAGACACAGGCACCCCCAGGAGCTGATTTGCCTCATCTGCATTAAGGCAAGATCCATCAAAACTCTGGGGGTCTCTTTTTGAATCCTTAGAGCATGGAGGGAGCCAAAAGAACTGGCTTAGACTGTCTGCCTAACTTTAGCTGGCTAAAGGAGGTAAGATAAATCCAGTCCAAGGTGTCAGGGAAATAGAGATATGTTGATTGCATTACCTCACCTCAGTGAATCCCTTATTTCTTAGGGCTTTTTTTCCTCTTCCTTGTCTTGCTCCGGTTTTAGGAAGGATGCAGCAGGTAGGTGCCTCATTAGTGACCAGTTGTTGACCTTAGGACTGAAGTAATGTATGACATGGAGTGATGTCTGCCAGCAAGAAGACCTACTTCACTGTGATCAGCTGCAGAGAATTACACTTGTTGAGACTTGTGGCACTCATTTGACAGACCTGAACTCCTCTAGAGCTCTCAGAGGTGACTTCTGCCATTGGCAAGTCTGTGGGGTCTCAAGAGATGATCTTGCTGTTTCAAACCCTTTTTTTATGTCTCTGTGATGATCAGGAGGTAGGAAGGAAAGACCTCAGAAGTGAAACTGTCTCAACAAATCCCTCAGAGACATCCTATTCCTTTAGCAGTCCTTGCAGCAGCAGAACACCGGCATGCATTTTCCTGTCAACACCCTCAGAGAGAAATCTGAGCCCCGGTGTTTAAAGCCAGATGCTCAGCTTCCTTCCCTGCCTGCAAACATGCCAATCTGTTAGGCTGGCCTCCTGCCTGTTCCCAGGTGCTGTGCCAGGATCAACAAGCCCCAGATACCAAGGAAAGAGATGTGGCCTGGGAGACCCTCTTGAAAAACCTCGTGCTGACATACCCTCTGAAAGAGAATCCTCACAGTGACGACCTGTAGCAAATGGCTGCCCCATGCCTCATGGTAAGGAACACGAGTGTTTTGCCGACTTGATGTCTGCTCTGCTTTGCTATTTTTGTAGCTAGCAAGGGCCCAAGTTACTGGAGGAGAAGGCCAGGCTCTTTGCCATATTTAGACAATTAAAGCCATGGGAGCAGACATGCTGCTGGGCTGTATGATGGTCAAGTGGATTCTTTCAACCCATATGGTGGTGAGGTGCCCAGGTGAGGCACTGACCTGGGACTGATGGACACGGGTCCTGTTGTTCCTCTAGCACTGCAGTTCTCTTTGACCTTGGCCAGGTCTCTTTGCTGTTCTTTCTTTCATACTGTTTGTCTTTTTAGGCAAGGTGGCAGATGTCAGATGCTTTTTGTCTCTACAGCAGCTCACCCAGTAAGACCTGGATCTCAGCTCCTATAGCAGCCCACAGAAATACCATTGTTGGAAGACTTACCATTAAAGAAGGTGTTCTAGCCACAGCTAACCAAAACCACTGACTTGTACAGACACTCCAGAGACAAATACAGGAGAATAGCTGCCCATATAGCCCAACAACCTGTCTCTGAGATTCATCAGCAGTAAAAAGCTAGGAAAAGTTGAATTACATTCAGTTAAGCCTGACAGTGTTCAAGAAGAGACTGGACAATGTCCTCAGACACATGGTGTGAACTATGAGGTTGTCCTGTGCAGTGACAGGAGGTGGACTCCATGATCCTTGTGGGTTCCTTCCAACTCAGGACATTCTATGATTCTACATAAATCATCTTCCTGGTTCATGTTTTGAAAACGAAAGCTTTACGGGCTTACTGGTATGATTATATTTGCTGCTCCCATCAACTCACATTTTAGGTGTTTGTCTATACTTCTTATAGCTTTTTTATCTTTTTTTATAACTGGCCTTCATGAAGTCCCATATTTACACATAGATAGGTAACTCTGTATGAGATGAATAGGTTCATGCTAAAAGCAGGAATAAGATAGACTAGAGCTTCCTACCCAGCAATCAGGGATTATGATACTCAAACTCATATTTGCTTTGGGAGAGGCACCGAATGGAAGATTGAATTCTGATAAAGGTGATTGTATTAGATTACCAAGATGTTATCCATGATGAGGCCTGATTTAAACATAAAAAGCAATTGAATTGGAAGAGTACAACTGGCACTCACATGGTGCCAAAACCAAAGGAACAGAAAGCTCTGTGATGATCTGAAAATGAGAAAATACCTGGTCTGTGAGGTTTTCTCTAGCCATTTCATTGGGGCACAGCAGGGAACTATGATACACCTTTCAGTATGTTGGCTTTACAGTAGACCTAAAAAACAAGTAGCAAGATCTGTAGGCAGGGAAAAAAGGGCAGAATAATGCACTTACAGGACTGCTATGTTACTTCTTCCAAGCTGGAAAACATCATGAGCTAAAACACCAGCAGCTTCATCTTTCTGTGTAGGATACATCTCACCTAACTTCAGCCAAATTAAATAGCTTTCCTCTAAGTAGCTGTCCAGTCCTTCCCTGTACTTAATAGAGAATCCAGGAGACAAGTACCCCTTCCAGGCTCAAATATATCTCAGGAGATGAGATGAACCAGCTGTCATCATCCGAACTGACCTTACTTCTGAGCTGTGATATCCAGGGTGTTATTTTCTTAAGAAGGTGTCCAGGACAGGACAATTGACTTGCTCCCCAGACCTCTGGAGAAGAAGTCCTCCAGGGAGTTTATTTCTCTCCAGTAATTGCAAAGGGAGCCTGGGGTGATTATTTCAGCCATGTAGATAACTGTATCATGAATCTCACCCTCTTATATTTCACTTCTGCATCAGTAAGGAGGGACTTGCAGAGAGACAGATATCCTTGTGTTGTTCAAAACAAGAGCTCTCTCTTAACTGCTGCGAACATCTACTGTGGCAATACTGGGAGCTTCCTGGAAACACCAACTTATGAGGACCTGAGACCTCTTTCTATTGAACCATTTCTGATCAGCATTTTGGGTTTCTGTTTCTCATCAACTGTGCATCACAAATCTGACCAGATAGCTGGCTTCCTTTTTAAAACATTTCCAAGTAAAAACAAAATCTGAAGCTTAATTATACAGTAGTAAATTACCCATTGAAAACTTCTGTTCATGAAAAACAGAGCAATTTCATCTCCCAACACCACCACCTCCACCCTTGGAATAAATCCTGAGAAGTATAAATAGTGAGAAGCCGAAGAATTAGGGGGGATGCTAAACAGTGGGACTCTTGTTCTGTAACAGTGAAGTGTGAGAACTGAGGAGGGTAAACTCTGTCTGGGTGAATCATGAGCTGACCGTGTTTCGCTTACAGCCCATTTCTTAATGTATAGTCTCATTGCCTTCAAATGTTAGACTGTTCCCCTGCAGACAATCCAGCAAGGGGAGAATTCAACACCTTGAGATTTTCCATTAAAAAAAAAAATGGAATGAAATAAATTGAGCATCTGTTAGATGTTAGATCAGTTGGAGGGTGAACTTTTAATTAATACCGGTTCATAATAGTGACATAGGCCAGGGGAGGGTCCTGTTGATTGCACCTACACCAATTAAATATTTACAGGGCTGTTCTCTGGCACTAAGGCCAGCTGGGCTACAACAGGCTGTGTCTGTACTATTAAAAAGTCTTAGCTCCCATACTAGAATGGCCTCAAGCAAACAGTCAGTGTGAAGTAGTCCGTATCTTACACTGATTTCTAAGCATAATTTAAAACTAAGCTTTTGTCAGCGTTTTGTCAGTGGACCCACACAGCAGATGGTTTAGCTCACTCCTAGCTGGGCTCCAGGGGTTCATCTTCAACTGGCATGGAAAATCAAACTAGAATATAAGGTATGAGTTGTGGATCTTTGTTTTTATAAAGCCTGGGCATGATTCAACCACCAAAGTGTTTTAATTTATTGAAAATACTTATTATAGGATTCATCTTCCTCACTTCAGGCCCTAAAAGCTGTGTATCTTGAAGAACCTATATATTTAACCTCCTTCCATAGCTGATAAAGAGAGGGCATCTGCAGACGACAATTCATCCCACCGGTGATGATTCTTAAAAGGCATCAGCCTCACTTGTGCTTATGTTAAGAAATGAAGGTCACTGTAGTGTTTCAATTGAATTTTTTTGCATTTATTGTTGGTCTTGTTTAGAATGTAGCTGGCAGAGAAGAGCAGCACAAGTCAGCAAATTGAGAAGGAAAGGAAGATCAAGTAAAAATGGGTAGAGGTACATTAAATCAATTTTGCCTTGACAACAGTCACAACATGGTTGATTTGGTGAAATACTGAGTGATCAAACAATAAATTAGTGATTTGAAATTCTTGAACATATCAAATGGGGATTATCTCTGCTACTATCAATGTCTCTATATTAGCGAGTCAGCCCAGACTTTCTTCACAGCTGATAAATTCTAGTTAACACAACCGGAGTAATATGGATGTACTGTTTGGAAGTGATCTTTGGAAATCTCTAGTTCAGCCTGCCACTCAAAGCAGGAATAGATAAAAGTGTTGTTGGTATTGTTGTTGGACAACTCATCAAGTTCCAGATGAAGGTTCACATGGAAGAATCACAGACTTCTGCAGGTGGACTTCATGTGTGATAGTGCATGTATGATGCCAGTTTATGTAAGGGTGAACAAAACTCAAGCGCTCGGGGTTGAAAAGTCACACAAACATAGTGCACATCAAACCACCGTGCTTCACAATTCATTTAGCTGCTTATATCGAGTTGGGCTTTTCTCCTCCATCACTGTCACAGAGAGAATATTCCCGTGTGCCCTCCTTTGCCAAGTAAAAAACAGAAGCATGAGGAAAAATAATGGCCATGAAACACTCCATCTGTACATCTTTACCAAAATATTTCCATTATGAATTGCTCTTATGGTTAGATTTATACATATATATATGTATGTATATATATATATATACACATATATATTTTTAGGTACATTTCAAAAGTCACAAAACCAAAATCCAAAAGCTGAATTTCCCATTAGAATTCAGTTTTGATGGCACATTTTGCTAAGACCACGTTGACAAAACTGCGGAGCAGAACTCGTCTGTGCTTTTGCAAAGCTACAAGCACAATAAATAGCAAAGCAAAGGGGAAAAAAAAAAAGACTAAAAGGCCTGAGAAACACTGACTGGCAAGAGATAAAGAGAAACAACATATCTGACTTGGTCTTTAAGGGGTTTTGTCTAGCCCGAGCTGTCTGCACAGCCTCACTTCACAAAGCTGAAAGTGTCTTTTCCCAGCAGCACAACGCGGCCCCGAAGAGGTTTTCTCTCTTTCGCCTTTCATGTCGAGGAGAAGGGCAGGTTGGCATTAGCAATCCCTCTGCAGCTCTGGTTTGATGCCTTGCTGAAGGGTGATAACATTTCACCGCTGAAAGGCAGAGGGGCGATTAGCAGGGATATAATGAAGGTAAGTGTGCGGTAAGGAATGCTTCGGTGCAGTTGGCCACCGATGTCCTCAAAGCCTCTATTGTTGCTTCTACTGAGGCTAACAATTTGTCCCTCTGAAGCATGCAGATACTGATCTTTTGCCATCTCTCCGGGGAGAGGCTGCCTGAAGAAGGAGATAAAAATCAGCCTGGGTGACTCCTTCAGCCTCCTGGAACAGCTTCAGAGGGCGTCGGATGTCAAAGGCATCATTGGTCCTCCTCCCATCACCACTTCTTGTCAGCTACAGGTTCCAAACGGGGCTCTCGGGGTTCAGGATAAAGACACCAAGATTCAGGTTGCAGTGATATTCCCAGTAATCCCTGCAGGTAGAACTTTCTTTGGGGAATTCCTCATTCTGAGATTTTTCTCTTTATTAGTGTAAGGTAGGTGAGAGATTTGGAGGTTTAATTCACCATGTAATTGCCCAGGTTTACGCTACCTGGCTTACTCTGACTTGGGTAGAATGAAACCACGCCAAACTGGAGAGACAGAATGACCCTTGTGCTGGATCCTTTGGGCTTTGCTTTGGACTTGTCAGTCCTGCTTGCGTTCACCAGGACAGCAATCTCCATGGGCGTCTTGCACACCTGAAATATCTTGATGCAACATGTACCCAGCACTATTTCTAATACAGAGCATGAGATTAAAGTCTAAACCCAAACTCTCCTGGTACCAACTGCCTGCATGGCTCAGGGGCCAGACACCCAGGTGATACCCTCAGTGCTACAGGCAGTGGGAGATGTGATCTGGTCCTTCTGCATTTAAAGGCTTTGATAACATGGATCAGCATAGTTTCTGCACTACTATGTTTATTTTCACCAGCTCAGGATCAATCCCTTATAATTTTTGAAGGCATTAAAGGAAATGTTGGCCACCAGGGGAGGCACCATCGAGGGCCTTGGTGTGATTTGCTTTCTCTCTTCTGAGGCAAGCAGCTTAAAAACAAGCAAACAAACAAACAAACAAACAAACACCTAAAAAAAGACAACCAACCAACCGAAAAAACCCCGGAAAACTAAACGAACAAAAAACAACAAAAAAAGAAGAAAAGAGAAAGTGAAAAAGGAACCATGAAAGTGGCAATATGAGTTTAAAAAACAGAGAAAACAGGTTGAATGACTGGATGTCCCACTTCAAAAACTGAAGGAGGATGCAGCTCCTCTTTATTTTGTTCACATCGCTCAGTGCTATAGGTTTATCCCAGCTTGGAAAAGGGGTTATTAGCTCCACTTGACACATTAATTGAAGGGGTCAGAAAACTCTTCTGGTGCTGTATTAACTTCCTTCAAGTTGTGTGTGTGTGTGTGTGTGTGGTGCTTTTTTTTTTCCTCAGTAAGAATTTATGGCTGGTGATTCAGAAAGTGAACCCGTGTTTATTTTCCTTTTCCTATGATACTCCACACTGCCTACGTTCCAGGAAACATGACATAGCTGTTATTGCTAGAAATGAGCTTTCTGCCAGTGGTTTACATTCACAACTGGCTTCTGAAGGAAGGAATTCCTGGCAGTGCTCTCAAACTGTATAGTTTTGTCCTTTACAATATTTCTGAGCTTTTTTTTTTTGATCCAGATTTGCAAATCCAAACAGAAGACAATTAAGAATTACCACTTGGGACTGGGGATT
This sequence comes from Patagioenas fasciata, assembly GCF_037038585.1. Lineage (NCBI taxonomy): Eukaryota > Metazoa > Chordata > Aves > Columbiformes > Columbidae > Patagioenas > Patagioenas fasciata. The sequence goes on along the minus strand of NC_092521.1, from coordinate 167,553,717 downwards.
GGGTGTGCGTCTCCTCTCCTCACTTTGATTAATTTCTGAAACAGCTTAATGCATTCCTCAGTGTTTGCATTCTGCAAGATCCAGAAGAATTTTCATCTATTTCTGGTAACGTGCTACACCCTCAATGGGGCAAAATGGCATCTTTTAGTTGACAACCATGTGGGTAAATTCTGCTTGTGCAAGCGGATGCAGATCCGATACCATCAGCAGCATTAGATCCACAAATGTTATAATAGTCCTGCCCAGCATCCAGTGTTTTCGGGGAAAAATATGGCTGAAGAGGAGAATCATAGTTATTGGACTTGAAATGACTGATTGTCCAATGAATGACCAGTTGAATTCTGTTTATGTGCTGATAGAACAGCAAGAGCAGATGCCCCAACCCTGGAGACATCCCAGGCCAGGCTGGATGGGGCTCTGAGCAACCTGAGCTAGTGAAGATGTCCCTGCTCATGGCAGGGGGGGTTGAATGATGAGCTGTGAAGGTCCCCTCAATCCAAACTGTTCTATGATTCTAAGAAAGTTATATATTCACAGTAAAAGGCAGCTTGTGATGTGATAGTTACACTTATACTAAAGCTCTGAATGGAGATGAAAATTAAATCCAAGAAATAAGGACGTGATGATATTTAGTTGTCTGGATTCTGTTTTGCATTTCTGTTCGTTGACATGAACCAATACAGTCTATAGAAAGAAGAATGATTCCACATACCAACAGAGGGAGACGATGTTTTGTCAGTGCTTTTTCCCCACAGTTCTCATGAAAATATTGAAATTTGCTGGCCTAGAACAGCAATTCACTAAACACCATTTGATTTTGCTGGTTTTGGCTGGCATCAGTGTGCCCCGTGGTGTCTATCTGGGTCTTAAGGAAATTACAGGCGGTTAACAAATAAAAGGCTAATTGTGCCAGATGTGGGACATTTTGGCAGTCCTTGAGTTCCAACAGTCTGATTATGATTCATTTATTCATTCATTTCAGGGAACAAAACCTTGTAACAAAGTCTTCTTGGAAACACCACCAAAATTGATGCTTTTAATTAAAAAAACAAAGAAACAAAGCAAATGAAAAGAGTAATTGCAATTCAGGCTTTTTTTTTTTTGGTCTGAATTTTCCTACTGGAAAGTTGGAGAATGTCATTGAAATAAACACTTTTTTTGCCCGTGTCTAAACATTTTTATTACAAAGAATAAATGTATTTCCTGGACTATGAAAAGAAAAACACAAGGCGAAACAGCTTCACTTTCAATGGTAGCATTCTAAGCCAGTTGAAGCAGATAGACGCAGCTCTCTGATCTATTTGGAGGAGGTTAACATGACCACAGCCTTTAAACCTGGAAAAATTTGTGTGCCACCAGAATGAGATTTATTCCCACCTAGGACTTTCTGTTTGGAAATACACCTGAACAAAATCTTCACATACAAGAAGTGAAAAACATGGGAAAATAAAACTGTGATAATTCTATACTGACCAGGGCTGATAGAGGTGATATCTCTGCTAGCTTCAGTGGTAAAACTGTGTTTTATGGAAGAATCCCCTTTTTATGGATGGGAAAATTAGGACATCAAGTTAATTACGTATCTCCTCTCCAGGAACATTCTTTGCTTTCCAGATTGTCTTTATTCATGGCAACTTTGCTGCTCTTTAGCTTAGATAATTTCTCCCTCTTCTGTTCTTATTTCCCCTGAGGTATTTCCTATCAGCAATTCTATCAATTTTCAGTCTTGGTTCAGCTGCTCTGAAAATATCAAAACATCCTCAAACCAGCCAGACTCTTCACTCCTGGTGTCCCAATAACCCTTCTGTGTACCTGCTTCGGTTTGAGTCCCAACACTAGATTTTCAGGATGTCTTTTGTGAGTTAAACTTACATAGCTGGAAAAACAACAACAAAACCTAAAACACATACAACCCACCCTCTGTCCCCCTTATAGGCAAAATTTCTCTTACTAAAATAGTCACCTAGAAGGGATGACCACAAAAAAAGAAGTGATTGTTCTCCTATTCCAGCAAATAAAGAGTTCATGTGGTAGGCTGAGATGTAGTCCCTGCCTTAATGAGCAGCTAATTGTTATACCTAGGAGGAACAAGTTTGATAGCAGATACTGAGAAAAGTCTCTTAGGAGATGCAGGGCTACCCTGTGTGGAGATGGGGACTCCACTTTCTGCCCCAAATAAGCAAAGAGAAGGATTTGAACACAGGTTTTCTACATTTTGTTGAATATTTTAGCCCTGGACTATAAAACTGGCATCCTTACAGTTTCTGCTAACGCTGCTCTGTGAGAGATTACGTGTATTTGCACTTAAAAGATGAGGTCGTGCGAAGTTTGTGCAGTGCTTTCTGAACACTTTAGCACCCATAATTCAAGGGTTTCTGGGACCTTGGCACCACGAGGATTAGATGAGATTTGGAGAATCTGTCTTTTTGACATAGGCTTACAAAAGGTATGCCTGTATTATACATTAAATATGCACAGATGTTCTTTGGCTTGGAGGGTTAACTAGCACAGGACCAACTAAATTTGTTCTGGCAAACAATGTGGCTGGTGTCTAAGAGCAAGTTGGTGCTCACAGGTCCTGCTTTGCACCTCTTTAATGGCCAGAATCACAGAATCATAGAATGTCCTGAGTTGGAAGGGACCCATCAGAAATGGGAGCAGTTCTTTGACCCATGCTCACCCAAGACTGCTGAGGAACTGTTTAGGAGACCACTGGTTGACCTATAGCAAAAATGTGCCAGGGAGTATATAAGCATTTGTATACCAGCAGTGGTGGTTGATTTAGTAATATGGATGTTACTAGGTGGCTTTTACACCACTTTGAAAAGCCAGACTCAAATTCAGTCGTTACCATGCCCAGCATAAAACATGTTGAAGGAAAATTTCCAAGCCCTAGGCTTAGATGTCTAACTCAAGCATTGGAGAAGACAAGTCAATTTCTCATTTATGTGGGGGAAAGGGGGGAGAAGGATGTGGTACTTTTGGCAGGAGAGCCATGTCTCTAGGGCACACACCTGAGAAATGGGGAACCTGAACCACACCTGGAATACTGTGTCCAGTTCTGGGCTCCTCAGTTCCAGAAGGGCAGAGAACTGCTGGAGAGAGTCCAGCGCAGGGCAACAAAGATGCTGAAGGGAGTGGAGCATCTCCCGTGTGAGGAAAGGCTGAGGGAGCTGGGGCTCTGTAGCTGGAGAAGAGGAGACTGAGGGGGGACTCATTCATGGGGATCAATATGGAAAGGGGCAGTGTCAGGAGGGTGGAGCCAGGCTCTTCTGGGTGACAACCAGTGACAGGACAAGGGGTAATGGGTGCAAACTGGAACACAGGAGGTTCCACTTAAATTTGAGAAGAAACTTCTTCTCAGTGAGGGTGTCAGAGCCTGGCCCAGGCTGCCCAGGGGGGTTGTGGAGTCTCCTTCTCTGCAGACATTCAAACCCGCCTGGACCCCTTCCTGTGGAACCTCAGCTGGGTGTTCCTGCTCCATGGGGGGATTGCACTGGATGAGCTTTCCAGGGCCCTTCCAATCCCTGACGTTCTGTGATTCTGTGATTCTTTGTTCAGCTTGAGAAGGTTCAACCTTTGAACACCTCCATCTCAGGAAGGTCTTTAACTGCAGTGTTGAGGATTAAGGGGTAGGAGGTGTCCTCTTTTTGTTTTATTTTGGTGCAAAAGGCAGGCTTCTTGGATGAAGGGATGGAGCAGATATCTGTTCTCCAGAGCACAAGAAGATTTCTCTGGGTGTGCATGACACATGTCCAAAATACCCAGTATCCTGGTGGTCATGACACCGATACAAAGATGGAACTGCCACTGTGAGGGAGTTGTCAATGTCTGACTTTGTAAAATAACACCAGGCAGAATTAAGTCTGATGAAGTAGCTGCAAATCCTACTAAAAACCTGATAATACCACTTATGAACATCATTAGAAGAGAAACCTTTCAGTGCAGTGATTCTGATGTGATCTGTAATGCTTCAAAGTTACAGTTTTTGAAAGAAAGTCTATCCACAAACTTTGGCAGCACCATGGAGATCAGTGGTGCTGAACAAAATATATATGTGTTTTTACATCACTGAGCAGCCCTAAGGCTATGTGCCATCTGGCTCTTATTTAATAAACAAAGTGAATCAAATTAGACTAGCAGAATAGTCAAGAACTCATTTGACTTTCAAATGGGGTTAAATACACACATCCCTCAACATCCTGAGGAGAAGCATTTTCAACACAAATAGACACTGGAGAAGGCTTTCAATGACAGCTTCAATATTTATTTCAGTAGAGAATTACAGGGAAAAGAAAAAACATGCCCTGAATTAATCTTGTTCAAAATAACACAGCACTAAACACAGGCAAGTTGAAGTGGACATCTGATTATTGTAAAATTATGTAATAGCTGATGAAAGACATCCAGAAATATAATTACTCTGATTCCAGATTTTAGGGCAAGAAAGTAGCTATAGATCACCTTCTCTAAGTCACTATAAAACACAAATTTTATAATTCCACCCAGTGATCTCTGTATTGGACCCCGCAAATTGTTTTTCTCAACTATCTCTTCCAGAAAGGCACCTATTCGTGCAGATTAATCTATGCATTTACTTTTATCAACCATGCTCATTCAATCAAAACACAGTACGGCTTCATCTGAAAATATTTTCTTTCCTTTAAAATCATGCTGACAGACACCAGCAGTACTAATATACAAATTCCTTATCTGTTGGACCCTGCACTGTCTCTTCCTTAAGCCTTCCTGAATTAATGTCAGATGAATTAATCCATAGTTATGCCAGTTATTCCACTTTTCCTTTCTGAGCTAAGAAAGAAATTCAGAAAACTAAGTTTAATATAAAAACATAAGACTGGCCATTCTGGGTCCGGTCTAAGGTTTCCCCTGTCTCAATATCTTCTCTGCAACTGTGACCAACAGAAGTCATCTAGGGAAGGGTGTAAGAATAGGGCAAATGTGTATTAATACTTCTCTATTATATTTTCTATAGTATTCTCTGGTTTACCGGGACTCAGGTCCAGGTAAAAAAAAAAGGCAGGAGGGCAGGAGTCGTTTTATGACCCTTGGAATCAGTTGCATATGTCTGGGGAACAGATTGCTTTGCTTAGGAAGCTGCTGAAACACTGGTCCTGCAACAAATCAGCTCTCTGGGGAGTAGCTGGATCTACTGACTTGCAAATGCACAGCTCTTCGAGATGATATTAAACACCATTTTTCATTACAGGTGTGTTGGAAAGTTGTTACTTATGCTATGAACCCAACTTCCTGTGCCTTGCTAACAACAGAGCACAAATATGTATTGAACGCCCCACCATCATTCCTCAAAGCTTGATCATCTACGTCTGGAAATGGGCATTTATTTTTATTACAATGTCTGTCTTTTCTAAAAATATTCAAACCAAATTCCTCGGGTCCTGACAGCTGTGGAATGTAGCTTCTCTCATCGTATTTCTCCATTTAATGCCTTGAAAATTGTTGGCCTCGTGCCTTCTCCCCTTTTCCCTCATTAGATTTTCACCTGGATTGTGCAGGAAACAGGGCTGATGTGATCACACTGATTTTCCATCTGCCTGCCCGCCTCTCCCGATCGCTGGTTGAACCCACTGGCTCTCCAAGGAGTTAGGTACCTACAAGGATTTTGAACATTGGAAAGGAGAGGATTCTGTGTGCAAGGGAGAAGCTGGGACACTGTGGTGAGATGGGGACAGAGTGCAGAACCCAAGTCCATGAAACTCGGCTTCATTAACTCCACTGATAATGTTGCAGTGCTGCTATAAACAAAAATTATCTTGTTTATATATTTTACTTCTTGCACAGTTGATTTCCTCCGTAAGCCAGCTGGGCTTTTATGAAAAGACATTTTTTTTTGACTGAAAATTATGACTATTTAATACACTTGTTTTAACAACTCCCAGTTCTGAAGGGCATTTGTTCAGCCTCTGTTTGTCTTGCGGTCCAGCTCACCATCAGCTTTCCTTAGCACTGATGTATTTACACTTCTGAACCACACACAGTCGAATCACTGACAAATATGTATGTGCAAAGCAGATCTGTATTCACATTGACTTTCTACACCCCATATCACACAGACTGTACAAAGTATTTTTTGTCAAAAGCAAAATTGTAGCTGGAATAGAGACAAATATGAGAGGCTAATCTTTATTGTCTTCCCTTCAGCCACCTGGAAGAGTAGAAAGAAGAGACCAGCTTTTTGAGTGCATAGGCTTTTCTGGGGATGTCAGGACTATTGTTTTGTAGGAAACAGGTTGACAACAGGCTTGTCATGAGTCAACAATGTGTCCTTGTGTCCGAGAAGGCCATCAGTACCGGGAGTCCATGAGGAAGAGTGTGATCAGCAGGTGAAGGGAGGTTGTTCCTCCCATTTTGCTCTGACCTGATGAGGCCACATCTGGAGTTGTGTGTCCAGTTCTGGGCTTCCCAGTTTAAGAAGGACAAGGAATTACTGGAGGGAGTCCGGTGGAGGGACACAAAGATGCTGATGGTTCGGGAGTATCTTTCTCATGAGGAGATACTGAGAGAGCTGGGGCTGTTCAGCCTGGAGAAGAGAAGCTGAGAGGGGATCTCATCAATGTTTACAAATATCTCAAGGCTGGATGTCAAGAGAATGGACCAGATTCTGTTCAGTGTTTCCCAATGAGAGGATGAGGGGCAGCGGGCAGAGACTAAAGCACAGGAGGTTCTGTCTGAATATGAGTAAAAACTTCTTTATTTTGAGGTACCAGAGGCTGGACAAGGCTGCCAAGAGCGGGTGTGGAGTCTCCTTCTCTGGAGACATTCAGACCCACCTGGATGCGATTCTGTGTGATCTGCTCTTGTGACCATGCATTAGCAGATGGGTTGGACTAGAAGGTTGCCGGAGGTCCCTTCCAACACCAACCATTCTGTGGTTCTGTGAGTCTGTGAAAATTGCAGCAAAGCAAAAGGAAGCAACTTGATGATAATGTCCCATTAGACTGGGACAATCAGACAAAGTCTCGTGTATGGCTTTAGCTTGAATGTCACACTATGTTACCTTCCTCCCTTACAGAGAAGAAAGCACTTGCACAAGTCACTTATTGGCAGGCACGGTCAAAATAGGTAAAAATTCTTGCACATAAGAAATATATTGTTCTGGAATAGTTGAGAACTGTTCAAACTATCATCTTAAATGCAGACATATGTCCCTGACATAATTTATTTATGCTACCTATTAGGTAACACTAACTTTTATTTTTTGTTGCCTATAAAATATAAATGTTTCTCAATTAAAGAGGGCTAGGACTGAGTAAACACAAGACTATCACCATCCTTCCATAGCTAATTTCCTGGCAGAAGCTGTGCTGAAATATAGCACAGGCAAGTAGTGTCATTTTGAAGGCTGGAGGAAAAAGCTTTTAGGATAATGTCTGAGAAGGCAGAAGGGAGACGGTGTGCTGGTAGAAAGGGGTTTCTCTCATGAAGAAATGGAGAAAAGCTCTTGGGCTCCAAAATGACTTTGAATTCTCGGTGCTTATGAGCTTTCACTTGGAAATCTAGGAGCTGGCTTAATTTCCAGTTATGGTTATGAATATGTTAGCTCATTTCTGGATTTCATATGGCCATTTACATAAGCCTGACACTTGCCCATGAGTACATGAGGTCAGCCAACATGAGTCACCTCCCAACCTGCTGTGAAGCTTGACACATGGTGAAGGGTGGGGTTCCTGGGCTTGTTTTCCCTCTAGCAGACAAGGACAGATTGGGGATAGAAAGCACACACCCTGTGACATCAAGGCTGGAGATGATAACGAATCTGTGTTCCAGAGACATCAAAGATTTCAAACCAGTCTACCAGGCCAGCAACTGAAGAGCTAGGGTGGTTTGATTGGTATGGACCTGAGAAATTTTCATCTGCCCTAAGGCTTCTGAAAGCCACAGAGACGGATGACAGTCATCCTAGGGATGATGTCTTCATTAGATCAGGTGTATTACTGATTTCTCTATATTGATTGCAAAAGATGTTGTATGATCAACTCATGCTTAGAGGTCTAAATGTAGTGAGACTAATCTGACTCATATCTGTCGTGTCCCGTTTCTCTTTTCTTTAGGATACAAAAGGTGACACATTCCTGGTTTTAGCTAGCAAGAGCTTGTCAATAATATTGGAAACTGCTGTCTGCATATTTTGAAGGATGGAGCACCAAAGGGTATTAATCTTTCCCCAAACTCAGAGCCTGGAGCTGCTTCCGTTAGTATGATCTTTCCTTTGGAAAAAGGTGTCAGGTCATATTTCTCCTGTAGTCCAGAATACAAAACTACTTTTTCAGTGCTCTCTAGAGAAATTGTTTTCCCTAGTGTCTCCTGCAGTCCTGGTACCAGGTCTGAGCCCTGGCTTGTCCTAACTGCAGACTCAGAAAAACTGTACATCTTTGCTCCTCGTGCATTACTTTCCTTTCAGAAGGAAGAGTGATAAGCTACAAAGCATTTGATTAAGTCTTCTGGTCTTCATGAGCTGGAACCTAAAAGATAGGCTGCCTACTGACTTGGCTACAGTCACATTTATAAAACTCACAACATGAGATGTGTGGTACAATGCAAACAATATTTCTGGAGCAACATTGTGTGGACGTGCTTTTATGTGTTATGGAGAAATATTCCAAAATCTACAGCTGAAGTTCTGACCCATCTGCACGGCTTGGACAGTTTCTTTGTGTGTGCATAGAGCACAGTCATGGAGTCTGGTTACTCCTGATGTTGACTCTGAAACATTGGTGAGCTTTTCCTTGGACTTCAACCTGTTCTGGGATTTGTTTGTAGTCCTTTTTTTGCTCAAAAGCTTAAGCAAAAACCTGGAAAATTTTGCAAGAAAGTCCAGCTCTTATCCCACTGTTTGATGAAAGTACCGCATTTAGTTCATATTGAAGCTACACATGACAGTCAGTCAATGATTCTCTTACACTGTGCAAATGTACAAGACCTAACACAGCTGGACAATTTGTTGGCATTTGAGGTGCAGTGCATGTAGAAATATTACTACACTTATCACTACTGCAGCCATATTTTTGTTTGGATGTTTTCCTGAATGACAAAGACAGCAATTTTCAGGTTTATGACATACAAACTGGGAACCCATCCTTCATGGGAATGGATGGCATCAGTAGCCATCTGGAGATTTAGCAAAATTAACATATAGCCTTTGGGCCTCTGGAGGGGTAAAGAAAAGAGGAAGAATGATAGATTTCACAGTTGAAGATGTTCTGCAGGTAGATAGGAAAATACAATATCTGCAGGATGGTATGTGCTGAGAATCTGCCGTGTCTCTGCCAAAATGCAGAAGCTAATGCACTGAAGTGTGCAAAAGGCACTGGAATACTTCCAGAACGTTTACTAGAATTTCTGTCTCTTGACCATCGTGCCCAGGAAGCGTGGATTACTTTTCACATGATTCACAAAGGTACAGTATCCAAACTGAGTCAGCCTCTTGCCTAAAAGGCCTAGTGTTGTTCACAAGCGTGGATGCAATAAAATTAATCCCATTACACAATGGGGTTAGTCTCATCTGATGGGGGTTGTCTTGAGAGAATGAATGTGGGTCTAGATAACCCCAGTTTATCCTGCAATAATAGGAGATTAAATGCTGTGGCTCTGGCTTCCTCCTTCAAAGATGATCAAAGAGTAACATGAATCTGTCTAAGACCAGTCTGTACACCACAAGGATTATTTCTCCATGAGGGAATTAAAAATGGACGTCATCCATTCCTGGGAAAGCACTGAAGAACTGGGGTTCAAGATCAAAGACCCAGAAGTGGAGATCAGAATTCTTCAGAAGCAGTAGCCCCCAAAGACATTTGAATTCCACTCCTTTTACATCAGGACCCCATGAAAGCCAGATGCAAAAACATTTCTGGCTTCTAACATCATAAAGAACTGAGCATTTATCTCCCAATTCTGAGAGAGCACTAGCAGCAGGGGTTATCAGGGAATCAGATGAGAGTTGCATCCCTCTGCGGCAACCTCAAGCACCCACACTGATGCTGGTGTGACAGGGCAGAAGGAATCGGTATGCACAGAGGAATGTGTTTTCCCATCTGCAGATCCAACATGAGGTTAGGAGAGAGGCAGTGAGCAAAGTGTTCGCTCCACTAAATGCCAACTCATGGCTCTGGCACACCAGCTGATCTCACTGCTTTGAGCCCACCCTTCAAACAATATTGTTTCTACCGACAGCACCCTGGCTCCGCTCCATCCCCAGGATCGGATGTCTGGAGGCTTTTATTTGCCACATGGATAATGCATTGGCCCACAGGATCTTGAAAAAGCACAGCATGACGTTGTAATAATACTGAGGAAAGATCAGATGATGTGGGTAGTCTTCCACTTAAAGGAGTGTGAATGTGACTGAGATCATCACATTCCTTAGACACCTTCTTGCCAGCAAAGGAAAACTAAATCAAATCTGTGGAGGAGGTTTAATCAGTTCAGGCCAAGCCCTTGGGAGGTGTAACTCAGCATCATTCCGCTCATATCCATGGGACCATGCTGGTTGCCACAAGCAGAGAACTTGGCTTCATGGTCTCCAGAGAAAGACAAAGACTCTGGAGAGGATTGATCAAGGCTGAAGTGACATGATGAATCAATCATACAGCTGTAGGGAAGCAGGGAAGTAATTCAAATGAAAGATCTGGGTCAGTGTGTTTGGGTACGAGCAGTGTAACCTGATGGTGCAAATGTGTCATGGGAGCCATGTGCCCAACCAGGATATGTTCATATTATTGAGTTCAAAATGCCAGGGAGTTTTACTAAGCACTGGAAGATGAATTAGTTTACTCTTTTGAATTGAAAGCATGTTGCATGGCATGGTTTTGTCCTGTCACAAATATGTTAGTATAAGCCAAGGTCTATTCCCAATATGCAGTTTGAGATCACAGAATCATAGAACAGTTTGGGTTGGAAGGGATCTTCAAAGCTCATTTAATCCAACCCCTGCCATGAGCAGGAACATCTTCACCAGCTCAGGTTGCTCAGAGACCCATCCAGCCTGGCCTGGGATGTCTCCAGGGATGGTTCATCCACCACCTCTCTGGCCAACCTGGGCCAGGCTCTCACCACCTTCAGGGCCAACAATTTCTTCCTCATGTCCAGCATGAATCTCCCCTCCTTTAGTTTAAAATCATCACCCCTTTTCCTACGGTTCATTCAAATATGTAACTGTCATGGGGACATTCAACATATATATATAGCGGGGGAAAGAAACTGGGAAAAACAGGGCAAAAAGTATGGCTTAGGCTGGATAGGCAGACAGACACAGAGGATCCTGACAAATCAAAAGAATGGAGCACAGGGATGAGAAATAAAACATCCTCTACCTTGACTTTTACTCTGTTTGAGAAGAGAAAATGAGAAAAATAAAGAAAAGTATGTCAGGAAGGGAGGAAGAGATGGAGGGATGAGCTTGAATGCTTATAATGGATCCCCTTCCCCCTCCACTCAAAACACATTGCAGTGCTGGTGAGAGACTATATGATTTCCAGCTGTGTAAAGCCTCAAATGCTCGTATGATTTACAAATATTCGCCCAAGAAAAATATCCTTGCAGGGTTATTCTTGTTTTGCTCTCATATTCAAATGAACTACTTCTTAAAAAGAAGATTTTCTGAGGCAAATCTTGGGCAGGGCAAGACACATATCCGGAGTGAGCAATGCCCTTGGTTGACGTTTTCTTCTTTTGCAGCCTGATCGAGGCTGCTGTAGGTAGAAGATCTGCAGACAGAGATTTACTCAACAGGCAACCAAGTCAACAACCAGCCCCAAATTACAACTGAGAGCAAAGGTTATCAACAACCCTCTCAGCCTTTTATCAGAAGATCTGACCATCAACAGAACCAAAATGCCTGGCTGTTCCTCTAAAGGGATATTTGTGCCCTGGAGCAATTTTTGGGTTTATTCTGCACCCTTCATTGGGGCACAATCTGTACATATTGAAAAGTGTTTGTTGGTTGTTGGTATCAAGTTGCACTGGAAAGGTTCAGATTGAATATTAGGGAAAATGTCTTCATGGAAAGGGTTGTGAAGCAGTGAAACAGTTGCCATCACTGAAGAGGTTTAAAAGAGGTATAGATGAGGTTCTTAGGGAAATGATTTAGTGCTAGAGTTATAGTTGGACTCAATGATCTTAAGGGTCTCTTTCAACCAAAATCATGATTCTATGATTCTATGGTGTTGACCTGTGAAAAATCAGGTTGTATCCACTTGGTTGAGATTAGCATCTCTCCAGTGATGTCCACAGCTGGATGTAAAATAAGAATGATGCCAGTGCAGATGACTCATGGCTGGTGCAAGAAAAACATAGCTCTGCTGCAGTCTACACAAGGAAAACATTTGATCTCAGGAGGGATTTATAGACCCCTTGCAGTAGGACAATAACTATCCTGAAAAGAGGTGTAAAGACTCATAGGTATAAAAGAAAACATAGGAAAATCCACATATGACTGTAACATACATTTTATTTATCTTATCCAAGAGTGAATGGAACTCAGATCGGAAAGACACACTCAAGGCTTGATGGATTTTCATTTACTTTCTTCTTTCAGCTCCTGTCAGAGTAAGTGTCTGTGGGGGAGGATGAGGGGAAGGAGAGGGAGACATTTCTGAGTGTAATAGCTGTTACATTAATGACAGTCAAACATATGAATTGTCTTGTCTTCACCAGCAAGAGCTACTGAAACAAGTGTTAAATGCATTCATGGACAAGTGCCACGGGTAGACAACTGCTCTTGCAGAGGTTAATATCAGTAGAAACAAAAGAACCCTCACCTATCTACATAAACTACATTGGCTTGAGTGACCTCCTGCGTGCTTTCTTCTGCCTGGATAAGTTTAATATGTGACAAAACTGCTGAGGGACAGGGATGGTTGTGTCATCAGCAAGAGGATTCTGTGGCACCAGTTTCTTGTGCAACTTCGTACAGGTCACTTCCTCTCCACGTGTCTCCACTTTCAGAATACTTGAAATTTTTACCTCTAGATAGGGCAGGAACTGGATACAGCCATGAGACTGATGGTGGTGGGTGGTGCAGAGTGATACTCCTCATCTGATGTCCTGGTGCTTCCTTTCCTTTGATGCAGATGACATCAAGCAAATGCTGTTTAAGTGGGACTTAATCTTGCAAGCTTTTGAGTTAGTGCATTGGTTAAATTCATCTGAACCACTTCAGATTTTGCTCCAGGGTGAGATCAGCTGATCGGTGGTTTACATCTATATTTACTTAGGTGAATTCAGTGTTCTTGACTTGTAGTTCCCTTTTGGTGAGGAAGGGTTGATAATGTCACCAAATGAGTCAAAGAGACTCCAGTCTCGCAACTGGCATGGGTAACAGTAAGTGCTGTGGGCATCTTAGTATCTTTTTGTAAATAATAACCCCACTAATATGATTTTGGAAAGCTCGTTGTCAAAATAAGTCTTAAATTCTGATCTGGTTTTTGTTTGTTTGTTTGTTTGTTTTACCCAGCAAGTCTGTTTGACTACTCTTTCCAGATATTTGTGTTTAAAGTTTCTAAAACATTTCCAGGGAAAGAGAAATGACTGGAGTTTAATTGCACATCTGTAGACTGCGCTCTGAAAAGTTTCACAAAATTGAACTAGGGCAAATTCTTCCCAGCCTTTGTATAAACTCTTCTGGCATTGTCGATAACTACATTTGTTGAGATTAAACTATTTAAGTTTTTCCATTAAGTTTGGGATATGTAGCATATGGTCTTTTTCATGAATTAAGAAGACATATCTAAAAAGCCGGTGTTTATAAACAGGCACTTGACTTCAACTGAGGTCTATGACTACAGCATTAAATTGACTCACCTGTTGCATCAGTGATTGCAATGGACCAAACAGAACATTGCTATGTTGCATGAGGATCCACTGTTCAACAAGGATTTGTTTCTGATCCCCAAGTTTGATCTTACAGTTCTTTGGACACTTAAATGTGCTGTCCTGAAAGTAAAAAACAGTCTGGAGACTGCTCAGTTTGTATAAGAAAGAGCTTGGTTAATCTTGAATTGTTAAGGCCTATTCTGTTGTTGTCAATGTGTCCCCAAAGCAGGACATGCTGTCACAGAAGGAAATAAAGAGATGGATGCAAGTCTTTGTGGTAGACCCAGATGGTTAAGAGAGACAGCTGGCCACAGACAAACAAAAATTATGGCTAATGATCAAGCCAGGTACCAACCAGAGTCAACAAACTCCACACTGGCTGGTTCCAAACTTAATGTCTAAAGTTAGTAGGGCACTCTGATGTGCATGTAACGCTCCAAACCCTTTCTCTCCTGGGAAATGTTTCCCCTTCTCTAATTTCATGCAGCAGACGTCTGCATTTCCAAGAACAGCATTGGTGACATATTTGAGAATTTAAATAGCAGGGAAAAAGAAGGAGAATATCTCATCTGGTTATTCCAAAGTGACTATGTTAAGTAATATCAGCAGCTCAGAATTTCTGATGGAGTTTCAGCTTCCACTTATTGTCGCTCAGCCACTTTATGGTATCCTTAACTCTTGTTGATAAAGGAGATTGATGCAAACATCCCATCTCTCTGACAGACCCATGAAACATTTCTTCTGAACTTGTAATTCATGCTGAGGGTGCCTACATTGAAGGAAATTCTGTTGCATGAAGCGGTTAACACTGGAAAAGTTATAAGGTAAAACTGTATTTCTTTAGTTATTTTTTTTAATGAAGGTATGTCTCCTTCACTGCATCACAGTCTTTTTTCTTTTAAATTATAAAGATCATTATTACATATAATTTGATTCAGAATAGAGACAGTTTTAGACACTTTAAATGTTTGGAGAAAACACTTTTAAATCTGATTTCCTCAACAAACCCCAGTAACTTCCATTTCAAGACAAAAAGCCGATTCGTCTGTCAGCTGGACTTGACTATCGCTTTTGCTTATAGAATGACACCCCTTTGCAGTGTAGTGACCTCAAGTGACACTAACACACATCATGCCGTGCAACTTGTTCCCAAGTTTAAGGAGTTTGATCTTATTTCCTATTGCAGAGTTCCAGTCTCTGACCTCTAATTCTTCCTTTTCCTTTCAAGATTAAATATTTCTTTGCCAGACACCCCTCCATAAGACTTTGCATAAACCACCAGAAACTCCAACCCACCAGCAAACAAGAGAACCTCGAACTTGCCCTTTACCCTGCAAATGCACACATTTTCTTTACCAATACCATGAATCCCAGGGGTTCCCCGCACACTAATAAAGGTAAGTATGTACATAAACATTGGCAAAGGTGGGGGGGTGATGAGGTGTTAAGTGGAAATTAATTTACTTAGCAGTGTTGATTTATGAGTCTTAGGGGAAATATGTTAGGGGCCTCGATGAAGAGGCTCTGGATTGATTTTACTCTTATCCCCTTGTGTCAACCAGAGTGGTAATAAATAAATAATAATAATAATAATGATTATATTTTTGCTCTGTTATAGCACTATTCATCTAGACATCCCAGCATCTGTAAAAAGAATCATTACTATCACCAGTTAAAAAGATTACCTGTAGTTCTACAACAAACTGCTGAAGATAGAGCCTAAATCTCTGCATCCTAAAACACTGCACTCCGAGCAATGAGGGATTTATTAAGATGAGGCTGCCTGCATTTAAATACAACTTATCATGCATACTTCAGCTATTGAAACCCAGGCTGGCTGGAATGTTGGGGTTAGCCAGATAACATTTCATACATGCACGCCTGACAGTTTCACTTACCTAATTCCTATATTCAAAGCAAAAAATATGCTGGTGCCTCTTTCGCACAACAAATGGATCCTATTAACTTAGAATAGCTTTGGTTTTAACTTTATAGTCTCAGGCTTCCTGGTAGTGTATTGTAAGGTTTATATCTCAGCTCTTCATGGTGAAGTAAAAATATATGGGCAGGTTTTACCTAGGGCATTCTGTTTCCTTTTGGGGAAGGAGGTTATGTTTGTACACTTGAAAAAATTATAAATATTTACATGCACAGTTTCAGTGATTCGAATTGGCTAGCTCTCTGGTAGGTCAGAAGTTCAATTCAGAAATCATCTGAGGTTCAAGCTTTCATGTCTCAGGATCTGTTTGGTATGAAATGGAATGAAATTTTCCCTGTGCTGGTCCCCACCCATATCCTGGTGAGATTAATCTGCTTCATATGCCTCTACACTGGCCTGGCTTCTCAACCCCTGAGAATGTGTTCTCATGTTCAGAAAAGATTAGCAAAGAGGTTGAGTTGGGTCAAGTTAACAGTGAGACAAGACTGTTCCTACCCAATTCAAAGGCTGTCCCAAACTAGCTTGTCCTCCTGGAGCCTAGACACAGGGATGCAGTCGGAGATGAGCGGAAATAAATAGAATCTACCCACATTTAATGGCACACAGACATTGTTTCTCTAAATGTACCACCATGGAAGCTGCAAAGATGAGACAACTCTTTTAACTTTTTCATCTACAAAGTGAGTGAATTTACTTGCTGTGTTGCACTGCAGAACGGGCTCACTCTGCACTCTTGAGGCAAAACTCTGTGGGGGTACATGAAGTAAAGACCACTGAAATCACAGAATCATGGAATCATTTTGGTTGGAAAGCACCCTCAAGATCATCGAGTCCAACTGTTAACCAAGCACTGGCACTAACCCATGTCCCTGAGAACCTCATCTCTCCATCTCACCAACCCCTTCAGGGATGGTGACTCCACCATTTCCCTGGGCAGCCTGTTTCAATGCCTGACAGCCCTTTCTAAGACGAAATCATTCCCAATATCCAATCTAAACTTCCATTGGTGCAACTTGAGGATGTTTCCTTTCATCCTGTCATTTGTAACTTGGGAGAAGAGACCAACACTGTCCATGCTACAACCTCCTTTGTAGAAGTGAAGCCCTCCTTGCTTTTGGGGTCCTCTCCACCCTTTTCAGCAACTCTTCCATTCCCCATTGATGGTGTTTACCCTCAATCTCGGAAACTTTGGTAAGTGAAAACAGTTCACTGAGTTTCTGTGACTCATGACTTAGACCAAGTAGGAAAGAATCAGGCTCTGAAGCTACCTAGGCATTGTTCAGTTCTCTTTAACAAAGTGGAAGGTTTGCTAAACGTCAGGATACGGAGGAACCCCAGCTGAGCTACTCCAAAAGAAGTTGATTTTTCAAAACACAGTGAATATCTGAGAAACAGACTTTTTAAAGTCTCTCCTTTGCAGATCTGTAAATGGCTTGACTGCTTGATAGTCCCAAACTTCTGAGCTATATTTTCTGTCTCGTTTTATTTGAGGTCAGCTACCAAATGCAGAATTTCCCCTAAAAATGCTGCTTCTGTAGCTGGTAACACCCCTTTTTTACCTTCCTGTGATGGAATGTATCCACACATTTTTCATTTCCTTTTTATTAAAAAGAAAAAAAAGTTTTGAAAAGCATATGTCAAATAAAAGCAGCTGAAATCAGAATAAGCCATGCCACAAAATAACTTCTCTCTTTTCACCTCCTGCTTTGTTCATAAATTTTATTGCATGGGATGTTTTGTTGCTTTCCTTCTGTATCAGAATGGAGATGGTTTGCATAAATAAATAATTCCAAACAAATGGGAAAATGCTTCAGGTCTCTCTCTAGCAAATATCGGTTTCTTCCAAAGTATGTGAGAAGGTTGAAAGGGAGGATGAGATGGATCCTAAGTCAGAGGCCTGCTGAACAGACTGTGGGATCTCCTCTCTTAGTTCGTTAAGCCTCATGAAACAACCTTTTCCTGAAAGCCATCATGGGTAAACTCCACCAGTTCCACTGTGACCAGGCTTCCCCTTTTGATTTCTATGGATAACTCCATTCCTGTGGCTGGCGGGTTCTTCTGAAGAATAACAAATAATGGCTTCATCCGCACCAGTAAACTAAACAGAACTAAGCTTTGGCTCAGGCACTTTGCTGGCTCTGGGGCCAGCTAAGCATGTTCTGACCACATTGAAATTATTAAACTTCCACAGTCTACAAAACAGGGTGTCTGCATCTGAATTATCTATGGGGAAATGGTCCCTGGATGGTGCTAATTTCTGCTTTCTTGGTCTTATTGGTCTGGATCAAAATCATGCTGGGGACTATTGCAGCAATTTACCTGTCTGAGGGATTGAATTCCAGGGCCTGGGAATGCTTCCTGGCACTGGTATTTCTTCTTGGCGATGTATCCAAAGCGTCCTTACAGCACACTTAACAGGGGAGAAACTCCTTTTACACCTATGTTACACCACCATGTTTTATTTTCTTATTTCACAGTTGATCTGTGAATGAACCAAGCACTGAAGCTGTTCAGAGAAAGCAAAACATGACCTGGCTGAGTCCTAGCAGCAGCTCACTGCATCTTCTATGACCAGTACTAACTGCTCTTAGCAAAGATGACAAACCTTGCTAATTAAACAGCTGTCTCTGGGGGTTGATTTCTCTTGCACATCTGGATGCTGGTTTCTAGTAGCCATGCATCTCTCCCAGCTCTCTTCTCTGTTGTCCTGAACATTGAACTACCTTTTGAGCTGGGGGCAAAGAATTTGCAGCCCACGTCTGATGTAGGAAAAGGTGGGGTTATTTGTTTGGTTTTTATTATTCCCAGAGGAATGTCTGTGTTTTAGTCATTTTACGTGTCAGGGCCAAGAGTGGGCTCTGCTAAGCTGGGCTCTAGAAGGTAAGAAGACTTTGTTTGGTAAAGCTGTCTGTCTTTTCAGTACAAAGACAAAGGGAAGATTAAAGACGAAAGGGAATTTCATCCCCTCCCCAAAGCTCTTTCACATCCACCCAGCAATTTCTCCGCCCCTGATTTTTAACCAAAGAACTGATATCAGATCAACACTCACTTCTCATTTGATCCGAGCAGAAAACAGAGAAATAAGGAAAGATCCCAAAATCCCTCGTCCAGCCTGAGCACTGGCAGGACGCCAGGGAATGTGGGGAGGACCGGGCTGTAGGGTTGGAGGAATGCAAGCCTTCCTATCTCTTTTCCCAAACATTCCCTTCTGCAGCAGACTAAATATTTTCACATGCTGCTGCTGGAACACCCAGGTTCATGGTCAAAGAGAGGTGCAGGGAGCAGGGACAGCTTCACACGCCCGGGGTGATGGTCCCCATTACAGCCTGGCCTGGGGCCAGCTGCCTGGCATAGAGTATCACGTTGCAGTTTCCCTTCTTTCATCCATTTTTTTCAGGCTTTCATCACCTTTTGTGTTTCTTTTTCCATTACCCCACTGTATTTTCACTTTGTATTGCTAGATAGCCATTGATTTCACCCCACTGTTCAGTGGGTTTTGTTGTCCTCAGGGCATCTGATAGGGAAGGATCCTGTAGGAAAGTCCTTGAGTGACCTTAGAAAAGCTCATGACACATGTATGTCAGGCTCCTTCGTCCACAACACGTGTCTCTCCACAATTATTGTGGCTTCAGGAGTTCAATGTGTGTCACCATCTGGGGACAGGCAGAATGATGTTGATATTGTAACCTCCCACTAAAGACTTCTTGACATAGTCCTGGGCAACTGTCACCCACCTTATGGGACTGAGATGAAAGTGGTTTCCTTATTTTATAGAGGATATTCTAGGGAATATTTGTTTATGGTTATAAAGTACTTCAGTGTTACACAGAAAGAGGCAGTAAGAACAGATAGATAAATTTATTGGTAAGAGAGGTGCTGGAGGAAGCATCTCTTTAGGCACATAAAGTAATGAACAGGACTGACCTTTGGTGATGATCTTTACCTCCTTGTGTGGGATTCAGACAGTGGATTCACCCACATAAATGTAGCTAGCTACATGTGGGTGGGGTATCTCTGACATTGTCACAATTGAGGGACATCTCATTAATAAGGTTAAACTATACTTAAGACCTGCATTTTGTTAGCTGAATTTGTCTCTAGACTCCACTGAGTAAAATTGCTACATTTCCACCATCCATCTAAGATCCATAAGGATTTTTGGTCTCTAGTACAAGATTCAGTTGCCCAGACACAGATGTTTTGAAATACACTGGTTTATTCCACCTGGACTCTTGGTACCTGCCAGAGGGGAGGATGTTTCCTATGGATTATCAGTTGTGTCTGCAAGTCCCATGTGCATGACTTGGCTAATATAAAGTATTTCAAATAACATTAGTCACCAAAGTGTAGGAAACTGAGTCTCATGACTAGGGCATACACAGACACTTTCCTGTGGACACATTTATGTGTATTTGTCGGTACAGCAACTGCAATGCAGTGTTGATAACAGAACAATAATGACCTGGATCTTTTTGGATAACATATGGTCATTAAGAACATGATGAAACTGATTTGAAAATTCTTGGTTTGACATGCAGCTTTTTATGAAGCATTGCATAGTCTTCTTCTTGAAACTCAGCAGGATGTGTCTTAGTGCCTAAAACATCTTCAGACACTTGCATTCGGACAATGAACTGTCATCTGGAGGAAAATCCAGATCCAGATTAAGGTACTTTTATATTGCTATGTATCAGTGTCTGCTTTTAAACCAGATTTCTGAGGTCCTTTGCCTTTATCCCGTCCCCCAGGTGAGAATTAGTCATGTTTTGTTTGGAGTACTTGATGCTCCTTGCACCTGGAGTGGATGGCAATGGAGCGCTCAGTAGTTCCATGTGATTAGAGGTGGTGGTTCTCCACTTTCAGACAGACTTAGAAAAGTCTAGCCTACCCTTCTTCCTCTCCCTAGGATATGTATTTGTCCCTTAATTTAATGATGAAGAAAGATTTCCAGAATCTTTCAGTAAGATTAAAATTTTCCTGACACAAGTAACTCCCATAGTAAAACTCAGTTTCCCACAAGGAAGGGACCAGGGAATTGGGTAGAAATACTTTCCATATAGTGAAACTTTGTCAAAAAAAGAGGTTTTTACTGTGACTTTACATGGAACCTGGTAACTGTCACCTCTTTCAGGACTGTAACATTGGCAGACTTCCACTGATTTGTTTTTGGCAAACCAACATACATTCAAAGCTGTCCCAAGATATAGCTGGACAGTGCTATGTTATGCTAAATACGTAAGACAATCTAAGGTCATTATATCTTCCTTTGATGCTACAGTCATTGGCCATACTCAGAGACAGAACATCCCACCAGGTGGACCACTAGATAACCAAATATGTTGATGAAATATTTGAAGTCCTGAAGTCCACCAAGGTGGGAAAACATCTCATAATAATCATCCATGTACGAAATGAAAGTCTGAGTTTGAACAGCATGCTTTCTGTGCCGGCCAGAGGGGATATTTGAAATCGGGGACATGTAGCATCTTCATTTTCCACTGCCCTCCTGTGATGTCTTCATAACACTCATGTACTATGAAAAGAGAAAAGCAAAATAAGAGCACATTTTGGGTTTCCAGGTGTTCTTGTCATTGGGTCATTTTAGGATAGATTTTGAGGTAGGTTTCTTTACATTCCTGTAGTTTTCATTCGTTGTATCTCTGGAGACTATAACCTTCAAAGAGATATCTCATTGCATGCTAAATAGTCTGAATGATTTTCTCTATATTTCTCGCAGCTCAGGCACTCACACAGAAACTCAGAAAACTGTGTGTGCCTGGCTAGAAACTCCAGTACCAAACTAGAAAGGCAAATATTTCTGAGTGTTGTGAGCTTTGTCTTTGTGGTACATGTTTGAATATGTGCATGATTTATTTTCCTTTTTCTACAGAAAGGAGACTTCTCATATAAGCATTAAAGGAAAACCAATGTAGTGGGTTACAATAATGAGTTGGAACATTTGGATTTACAGTTTATCCTCATCATAGACCTGTTACAAAATGTTAAGAAAAACTTTAAAGGCATGTCTACCTATTAATTGAAGATGGGTTTGTAACCCACCAAAATGTACCTGCATTAGCCAAATCCAGATGGCACAGGAGATGGGAGTTATAAGGATACAGTAATACAATTTTATGTGAGAAAACAGATGACTAGTTAAAATCTTTACCATCTGTGTAACTTTTGTAATTGTCTACAATAACTAATGCCACCAGAACAGATCCACTATGTGTCAATCTAAATGGAGCTCTAGTGGCTCCATCAGAAAACGTGTAGACACGTAAGACCAAATTTTCCACAAACAAGAGTCTGAAAATCCTTGAACAATTGATGGAGCTCAAGAGTTTTCACACTCCATTATGTGCAATTCACCCAAGACCCATTTTTCTTTCCACATTCACATTTTTTGCATTTTTTCCTCCTATTTTCAATCTGTTTGCTATTTCCTCCATATTCCCATTGTCAGAGCTGAGTGCTGGAAGTGGGGAGCATTTCCCACTGGTTTTTCCTGTGCTTGCTCAGGACAGAAGCATTCTGGCTTGGATTTCTCTTGGGAGGACATTTTATCTTAAGCAAATATTGAATTTCTAGGATTAATATACCAGCTGGTTAGGAAACAAAACAAGCTAGTTCCAAGAAGCATTTGCTTACTGATAGCAAGCAAGATAGAATGTGTTGATTTGGTCTTGATGACTTCTAATTATAGAAGATCAAATTTTAAACATTAGTAACCTGCAAATTTGAAATCAGTAGTTTAGCTAGTCCGCTAAGTAAGTACAACTACAGTGATTTGCATTAGGGAATGTCCTAGGCTCAGTCTACAGGGTAATTTAGGTACCTTACTCCTAGCTAAATGCATTGACTATTGAGAATGAGAATTAAAGTCAGATGCAGACACAAATACAATTGCATGACCCTGAATGTGCTGTCAAGTTGAACTTAAGTGAAATCCTCATGCAATGTTAAAATTACCGGACTAAGAATAGATGTTCTGTTTATAAAAGCTAAGGTTTTGGTCCTCATATTGCCACAGAGCTTTTTATAGACTCTGACAGAGCTTTTCACCTTTTTGGGGATGGTCTTCCCCATCCATGGAAAGAAGCAAGAAATATCTTCCTGGCTTACATATTCATGCCATGAATAGGCTTATCATGACAGTGATCCTTGTATTCTTATTGCTGGTTTTGACCACTTGAATTTTCCCGGCTTCTAGTGTGACTTAAACCTGTAAAATTCTCTGGACTTAACAGGCAGAGGCCACAATTCCTCTCAAGTTGCCTAATTAAAGTCAAGAGGACTGGAAGAGTCTTTTCCTCTGCATCCACAATCCCACGTTTGGTTCTGCCTTGATTGTATTGGACACAAGTGGCCTGTGAAAGTCTGTGCTGGGTCCTCTGGCAAGCAACAGGCTTTGGCTATGGCTGGTGGCTGCGGAGTGAACGTACCTTGCAGCAGACTCCACAGAGGTCAAAAAACCTTGCCAAGTCCTCTGCTCCCTTGTTTCAGTGAACCCTGCCAAGAGCAGCCAAAGTGATCTCCTTGAGCAGTTGTGTCTGACCAGTGGGGTCATGAAGCCCATGTAAGACCACATCACCACCAAGGTGGGAAGCACAAATCTAGTGAAGCTGGCTCATAAAACAGAGACTATTCTGAGAGTCTGATGTGTAACATACAAGTTTTAAAGATCATAGAATCATGGAATGTCCTGAGTTGGAAGGGACCCACAAAGATCATCAAGTCCAACTTCTGTCCCTGCATATGACAACCCCACAGTTCACACCGTCTGTCTGAGGACATTGTCCAAATGCCTCTTGAACACTGTCAGACTTAAGGTCAGGACACCTCCCTGGGGAGCCTGCTCCAGTGTCCAGCACCCTCTGGGTGAAGGAGCTTTTTGTAATATTCAATCTAAACCTCCCCTGGCACATCCTCCTGCACTGAACTGAAAAAAATGGTATCTGCCACAGAAAATCTAAAGTACTCTGAGTTAGGGATGATATTCAGCTCTGTGCAGAACTAGTCTGTTTGCAAGGCTCAGAGAAGTTCAGAAAATTTGCTCCACCTTCCCCCATTATTTTTTAGCATTTCACACCACCTTTACAAAGTGATCAATCTCTTATTAGTTTTGGGCAGGTAGTCACAAGTAGAACAGCTCAGAGGAAAATAATGAGTGGACCCCTCTCTATCTCATTAGTTCAATTAATTAAAGCAATATACCTGCTTTATTTTCTCCTTTATTTTTGTTATTATTTTTTCTTTAAGAGGAAGTATTTAAATATTTGGAGGAATAGGCTGGGAAACTGGAAGCTAAGATGTTAATTGAATATGTGGAGCTTTGTTATAAAACTTAATAGTCACATGAAACTTTGTTATAAAACTTGATAGTCAGTTTATCTTATCTCATGAATTTGTTTGCTTAGCAGTCCCTCAATTGTATTTAATTTGAGAACAGAAATCAACTTTTGGCACAGTGCAACATCTAGATGATGCAGGCTTGATGTATGGCTGAAAATCTTCAGCACAAAAAGCTCCTCTAAAAACTGTTGATGTCTACAGTGTAATCACCAGAGGCTGAGATGGTCTCTCATATATGTCATTGTAGAAAATAGAAATAAGTGGTTTAGAAAAAGATTAGTGTGATGCCAGACATCAGCTTTAAGAATAGTGTCCTCAGCCCTGGTGACTAAATTGAATAGATCTCCCTTGGCTATAAAGGGAGCTTTGGATTACTGTCTCGGATGGCTATGTCTGCATTGTAGACTCTCTAAAGTTAAGTGAAACAAATGCTATTCCCAACTATATTTCAGCACGAATTTCCTTCATGCTAAAAGGAGTGTTTGACATGAAAGCTTTTAAAGTCTCCTAATTTCCAGAATTCCAGAATCCTAATTTCCAACCTTGTAGTAAAGAGTGACAGCTAAGGAATCAATGACATTGGGGAAATCATATTATTCACATTCTTCAACTGGAAAACTGTTTCCTAGGCTGTATAAAACCCTGTAGCTGCACTGAAGTAGTCTTCATTACACCAATTGACACCCATTAAGGTTTGACTTCAAAGTTTCTCAATGCACTTTGAAAAGCAACTTCTTTTCAAGCTAAAGGCCTTATGTACACAGAAAAGTTGTCATGCCATCATGGAGCAATTCTTCTTATTGGCTGAATGTCTATAATTCCTTCCGTGGGTTGTAAAGCTACACATATGGCTTTACTGTTTCAGAGTTATTTTAATAAGGATTCCCCTTAGGGCCGTCCAGACAGCAGATGGCATCATACGTGAAAATTAAACTCCTGAACTGAGGCTCCAAACCTATTATGAGGCTTATAAAATACACCTGGAGTCTTTAGGTGAAGTGGGAAAGCCAGGAGGTTCCCAGTGCAAACAGAGATTGCTGAACGCACAGATAGAAAAGGTGCCTTTATATTTCCCAGCACTGGCCCAGTGACTGACTTGTCTCTGACTTCTTTTTGCGAGTCCCAGGACAGAGCTAAACGCTCTCTCATTTCTTGAGCTGATGGTGTTTTGGGCCATATAAACTTCAAGACAATCCACTCTTTTTGTTGTTGTTAGTTGGGCTTTTTTTTTGCTGCTTCATTTCTGTTTTAGTTGCTGAAAGAGAGTTAGTAAACAAAAATTTTGTAATGATATTAAAAATTTACCCTTACACAGAAAACCTAAAGAGTCTGGGAATAAGAAAATAAATACTAAAATGTGTGTATGGTTGTAAGCAGGAGAGGGTTGGTGATATCTGAACCCAGAAGCAGCAGAAAGTCTGCAATGGTCTACAATATATTCTCATGCAGAAGTGCTTTTCTACCAACCTCTGTGCCTTTCCATTTTCTTGCAGTTTCCTCAGCTACAGTTTCTGGATTAAGTTAGTGATTAAGTGCGAACAGTAGGAGGTGGACAGGAGCAGACATTAGATTATCTGCCCAGGACTTCAAGAGAGCTTGCAGTGGCTGTGACAGTAAGTTTATGAAATGATCCACAATTGTTCTTTGCAGGAACTGGTAATCATATGAATAAAGGAGATGTTCCAGAGTGCCATGTGTTGCAGTGAAACCCATCTGAAGACTGTGAAAAAGAAAAAGAAAGGGGAAAAAGAGGGAAAGAAAATACTGAAATGTCCTGCCTCCAGCCATCTGTCATGCAAACCAACAAAACGTTGATATGATGATGGAGATGTATAACTTAATTTTTCTACCACCAATTTTACAGCCATTCTGATCCCAAATCCTACTACACATGGTATGATGGAGATTGTTCTTTAAAGTTAAAGAAGTTAGTAATCCAGGGTGGGATTTAGCTCACAGGTTAAGATTGCTAAATTGAGATGCCTACACATGAGAAAGTGTTAATCCACAATGAAGTTGTCTACAGCTGAGCTAATTCACCCTAACTCCATATATGGTCAATGGAGAGAATTAAACACTGCCTATATGTGCATTAAGTATCTAAATTCTCATGGCAGTCAATGGAGACTGGGTCTCTGCGGTCAGACTTCACTATTGCTGCGGTATTTCTGGAAACCACAGCATATCACAGACATAACATAACACAACTGCTTTGCAAAATAAGAAACCACTAGTAGAGGCAGTGCCACACAGGGGTTCATTCTACATATTTTTTAGGAGAATAATTAAGATGCGGTATCCACACTTGCATAGCCATATGTACCCTAGGTTTCTGGGCTCTTCATAAAACCAGGGTTTAACTGGGATGCTGGCTGGCCAAATCCATTGTAAAGTTGTGTTCTTTGTTTAAACATAGAGGTGGCTGGTATCATCTAAATGTCCCTCCTGATCTCCATGTTTCCTCACCACAGGGGTGAGGACAACCTATAAACTTTCTGTCAATTTGCCAGACACAACATCTGCTCAGGTGTCTTGGACCCTCTCAAATGGTATTAGGTGGTTGTATTTAGACAGGTGAATTGAACCCCTATGTGAGTTTAGCAATTGCTTGCTAGAGTCTGTTGGCTGTGTTGACTATGCTGTAAGCCCAAACTCCAGCTCACTTGCATGTAACTACATGCAAAACCAGTATTTGTCTCAGTCTTTGAAACCAATCCCACAGCTGGTGTGCCACATTGCTGGGGCAATTAACCTACTCAAGCTAGTGAGGTGAATAGACCTCTTGCTTAACATCCCTACCAAAATATCTCCTGGAAACATAAAGGAAATTATAATTATTGTTTCATAGTTTGAAAGTCAATTTGAAAAGTGCGTTGGGATACATGAGAAGAAACAATGTTATATAAGGAAAAGGATCACTCACAACTGCATAATATTACAGTGGTCCTGAGCTGTCAAGACCTATACCAGCTGTTGAACAGAATATGTGCTTTTAGAATGTTCCTGCCTAGTCCTGGGGGTTTGTAAAGATTCCCACTTACGAAAAGTAACTCTCCAAGTATTCAGAGAGCATCCCTGCCACAGGTTTTGTATATACAAGGTACAGCACACTGAGTCCTTGTGATTAATATGATTTTCACATAAGGTATTTTTTAGTTCCCGCAAGAAAGAGTATTTCTAAAGACAACTTCAAAAAGGATAGTTCATTATAAAGAACTAAACAATACTACCCAAGGTTCTATTCTTCTCATCTAGCTTTGGGCAGCTACAACATAGTTATCTACTGCTGGGCCAGGTGCTCTGGGCCCCACTTACAGTCATCAAAGAGAAGCAACCACTTCTAGATGTCATTCATCAGACCTGTTTTAGACCTCTATTTTGTAGTTATAATTTAAACTCTATTGATCAGCTCTTCATTAAACTCAAAGGAAGAAAAACTCAGCTTTGGTGTCCATTTCACCTGCAAAACTTTTTCTCTACATTTTGTTAAATCAGCTCCATTGCCAATGTAGTGGCTTGGCCAGTACAGTCCCACAGTACACATGCTTTTCCTGACATTCCAACAAAAATCTTCGGGACAGATATTTATCCTTGGTTTTGGAGGTTTTAGAGAGTTTGTGTGTGGTTTTGTCTACAAATGGTTTCCCAGTGTTTGAGTCCAGGTGGATGTCAGTCTAGGAGGGTATCATAGGTGTCTTTGCTGTTTCCATAGATAAATTGGGAACTGGAAGAACCACTTGGTACAAATTATGGATTATAGCTGCAGTGTATGCATCATTGGTGCAGTGAGTACGACACAGTGGATACATTTGAATAAGCTGGAGCTCCATGTGACTGGTACCAGCTATCCTTAGATTAACCTCCTTGGAAACCTGGGCAGCTGCTGTGCCCATGGCAAATAAAATTCACTGTGAATATCAGTGAGGATTTAAGAGATGCTGACACATAATCTTCTAGCCAAATATCCCACAGCTCAAGAACATATCTGCCTTTTGGGCTGGGATCCATGGATCTCAGGGAATGTTAACACAGGACAATTACAGCAACAGTACATAGGGAGATATAATGGCAGGAATGAGAGACCATTTCTTTTCATATCTGATGACTGTTTTAAGTAATACAGTGCTACTGACCTCAGAAAAGAGTTTTACAGAAAATGCAAAGCCACAAATCCATGCTTTTCTCACATTCCTTCACTGCACAGAGAAATTTTTTTCCGCCCTTTTAATTATCTCCAGCACAACCCTCCCAAGTGTATGCCAGTGCATTTGAAGATTCTTCAATGAATAAGCTGAAGTGACACACACACACCAGATATAATAATGAAATTTGAGGGCACGAGTTTGCACTGCAGCTATTTCAAAGGATGTGGTTTGCACAGAGACATTCACTCTGTTTTTCTTGGCGTTTTTTTGCATTAGTCTTCTCCACATTCATTATAGCTCATTCTTTATATTTTATCCTTTAAATATGCCCAGGCTTGCTGAGTTAGAGGAGAGGGCATGATGGTTTGATATTCCTTGTCCTGTAGAAGACAGGCCATAAACCAAAATGTGATGAAAGACATTTTGGTCACCTCACATTTACCTCACTCACATTTGAGGAATAATGACTCCAGATAGGCTGAAACAGCTCCTGAAGTGAGAGAGTAAACCCTGGTGTGTTTCTATCTCCTCTGCTTTATAAACTTGTCAACAAAATATTTTTATTGGAAATATTGGCATTTCCTTAGATTTATATATATATTTATATATAAAATGATGTTTCTCCAGTGCCACAAACAGACCTTAAAATATCTGAAAGGGTTGGCTGGACAGCTGCAAGGTGATGGTACAGGATGTAGACTGTATTTTCTTATAGAGCCCTGCTACAAGGTGGAGGATATATCCTGGGAATATATATGGGTTACATGAGATGACCTGAGGGAAAGTCTATGCTACGGTACTACTTATTTGTGCGGCTTGGTTGCCGTCTTTTTTCCTTTCTTCCTAATTTCTCTTTGTCTTATGAATGTTAATAGCAGGACATCAGGGAATTTATTGTGTTAATAAGACATAGAGAACATTACACAAACCACAAAAGCTTATAGGTAGGAACAAGAAAAAGAGAATTGTCTCTCTAAAATGGAAATCAGGTGAAAGGAATCCTGAGAGGTCGCTTGGGTTTTCATTTAACCCAAAACTTCATTTCAGTTGCCTCACTCATCATTAACATCTCAAGTGCTGGAAATACATTTAAATTTACATATACAGAGTGACCTCTGATTTTTCAAAGGTTATAGCATGTTTTTCTCTTTCTGTGTATTAGTGAAAGTCTGTTGTCACTTTAGTGATGTTATAGATCACGCATCATGTAAAATGACATACTTGCATTTGCTTCAGAGCCATGTGCCTCTTACACTAGTTGAGGGAAAGATCCAGCATGAACCAATGCAAAATCATAGAATCATTTTGCTTGGAAGAGACCTTCAGGATCATTAAGTCAAACGAACCAATGAGAAATTGCAGAAGAGTCTCATACCTTCGGAATCACACTATTGGGTTCTGCTCTATGAATAAGGCCATGCTGAGTGCATTTGAAGATCCACATCTTAGACAACCACGTAACTTGGGCAATCATGGTGTGGGGGAAAACTAAGCATTTATCTATAAGCTGGGAGCATGTTACCTGACAACTTCCCACACCCAATGGTCATAGAATCATAGAATAATTTGAGTTGAAAGAGATCATCAAAGCTCATCCAGTGCCACCCCTACCATGAGCAGGGACATCTTCACCAGCTCAGGTTGCGCAGAGCCCTGTCCAGCCCGGCCTGGGATGTCTCCAGGGATGGGGCATCCACGACCTCCCTGGGCAACCTGGGGCAGGGTCTCACCACCCTCATTGTACAAAATGTTTTCCTCATGTCTGGCCTGAATCTCCCCTCCTTTAGTTTAAAACCATCACCCCTTGTCCTATCACAACAGACCCTGCTCAAACGTCTGTCCCCATCTTTCTTATCAGCCCCTTTTAAGTATGAAAAGGCTGCAATAAGATCACCCCAGAGCCTTCTCTTGTCCAATCTGAACACTCCAACTCTCTCAGCCTGTCCTCCCAGCAGAGCTGTTCCAGCCTCGGGTCATTTTTGTGGCTCCTCTGCCGCCCCTCCAGCAGGTCCATGTCTGTCCTGTGCTGAGGACCCCATAGCTGGACCAGCACTGCAGGAGGGTCTCTCTGTATCTGCAGCTTGCTGTGCCATTAGTGTACAAAGTCCTGAAGAAATCAGGCCTGACAACACACACGTGCGTTATGGAATCTCTGCCTTTCATAACTGCAGAAACAATTTTACCTGTGTCTTTCTTTCTGACACCGTTTAATGTGTTCTTCATGGTCTACCAACACCAGTTGACTGCTTAAGCTCTTAGCGGCTAAATACTTGGCTCTGCACTGATTTTTTATGCTGGCCAGATTAGATGAGGAGAATTTTTAAAGGTACATAAAAAGCCTAATTTAGAGTAAAACACGTCAGCCAAATATCTATGACACTTTAAAAAAAAAAAAAAGGCCTTAATCTTTGCACCTCAGTTTCTTTTTTGGTACATATAGATAATTACCTTTCCCTAGGTAACAAGGGAATTTCAAAATGAAACATATTTGAGACTTAGAAGTTCCCATGCTGACGAGCATCGCAGAAGAGCACCTTAGACAGACACAATCTGAATTCCACTTTTCTGCTAGATTTTACTGTCAAGTGCAAGCTGTATAATTCCAGTTCACTCTAGATATTTGCCTGAGGGAGAATAATGCAAGCACAGTCTATTCTGACTTTCCACTGGCAAAATTCAGAGCCGAGATTTTTTCCTTGACACATCTGCAGGACTTGCCAGCAGAAATTCCAATCACTGACATATTTTATGCAGCTAAATAAATACCATAACATGAATAAACATCATTAGTAATTGGTGATTGAGTTCAAGACCCTCCTGTTTTGTAGGGAAATCTTTTATTATAATCTTCTGTGAAGTCTAACCTCAGACTTAGTGACTGACTTGAAAAAAAAGGGAATATTTTTTGGCCATGAAAATTGCTAACAAGTGAATATTTTTTCCATCTTCTTTGTTAAGTATACTAATATTTTACCATTAAAACATGGTTGCTGATGGAGTGAGAAAACAGTAACAAAGCAGTAGCAGTTCTCTGAGCTTTTATAGTGCCAACAACCTAATGAAAGGGTTTTGCCATCTTAGCTGTGCTGTAATGAATTTCTCTGTCCTGTGTAAATTTGAAATGGTAAAAATGTACCCAGTCTGCATGAAATGAAGATATTCTAAAGTCTTTTAAAAAGAAAGGATAGGAAAAGAAAGCTCTTAACAGATAGTAGTCCGATAGTTGAATATATGAAGTTGATCTATGAGACAACAAGACCTTCCTCTGTTTGTATTAATTTGAAAACTGAAACTCTGTCTTCCACATTTTGGGTCTGTACTCCAGTCACCTCACTTCTAGCTGTTTTTTAATGTGTCTGTTCCCCTTTGGTTTTGATTGTAAATTCCAGCGCGGGGCAGTGTGACCTTTCCCAAGAAAGACTTTGGTAAAAGTGTCACACTAGGATCATAAAGAGCTGTTTGGGGCCACATTAAGTGGTGGCATGCTGCCTTTCCAGAAGTTATTAATGTGAATATTAAAACAGAAAGTGGCTTTTCCGTTAGTGTAAACATTATGAAAATTGGAAATTGAATTTCCATCCTATGGGAAATGTGGATCATTTAATATTTATAGCCCTTTAAAATGTGAATGAGAAATTCAAAGGATCAAAGCTTTAACAGAACACAGCTCTGAAAGTGTAGGCTGATGATTCTGAGGCCAGATGAGCAGGGACTTGTCATTTCCTGAACTGCTGCAGTGCCTCATGGGAGGTGAAGTTTCCTTTCTCCACGTGAACAGTAGTCTTTCAAGTTTTCAAAATGCACCTTAGCTGTTGTTTGCCATTTTATTTTACATCAACTTGAACTACATGAAAAATTTATTTCTGAGAAAATAATGAAAAAACAAAAACCAAACCAAACTAGAAAAAATATTACAACCAAATCCATTCCTGTAGCCATGATTCTTTGGGAACATTTATATTTCCTAGCAAATCCCATATGTATTCATATAACCTTGGATTTAGTTATCCATTTATGTAGTCCAGTCTTCAATGGATATATTTTGTTTGCCTCAGCCTTTTCTTAATGTTCCTTTCGTCTTTTATTTTTTTTCGTGGTGTAAGAGAGAACATCTTGTCACATGAACAGTTCCAGTTCTACCCACAAGCCGAACTTAATCACAGATAAACTTACACCGTGGTATAAAAGATACCGAAGCCTCAAAGTCGATGTTTGAGAATAGGATCCATCACAATTCTTCATAAGCCATCATGGTAACTTTGTAGGTTTGCATTCATATGTTCTGTACAGAAAAAACAGTAGTTATTTATAGAGGGGTGGAAT